>NC_081348.1:22561734-22924196 GCF_029784015.1 Lycium ferocissimum
GATGTTTAATAGAGAGAAAGCATATGGAGAGGAACATATGACTTAAGACATTTTTAAATATAAAGTAAGACCTAATAAATGCTTTAGTTGGGAAAAAAAATTGGCTCTAACAAATCACTCATACCTAGAAATTAAGAAGTCTTTTCACTAAATTATCCTTAAATATAATTTTATATGATTTCTTGATAGTATATAAAAATAAACTTATCTAAATGAGGATACATGGGACCCTTAACTTTTGGAAAAAATTATTGATAGTCGACAAGTGTAATCCATCTTTGTTGCTTTTTGGGGTATAATTGCCATCAAACTTTTTAAAATTTACCAAACTACATGTAGGTAACTATGTAAATAAAAGCCAAATAGGGGTAAAAATAAAAGTTTTGAAGTTTTGAGGACTACAAAAATCATGAATCCTTCCTTCTATATAGTTATAAATTGGTAGCGAACAAAATCACATTATTTTACAAATTAGTCCTTTTGTGTAATGTACTTTCTTTTAGTATGGCCCAAAAGATACTTTTTATATTTAGAATCGATTTATTTTTTATTTTTTCATTTTATCGTTAATGAGATAATTTAAAGCAACAGAAATTTATTTTACATCATAAGTTTTAAAAGTTTTTTTTTTTTAAATAAAAAAAAAACTCAGTGCATAGTCAAAGTGCATTACATTAATATATACTGTTTTAACTTTTAAGAGAACAATACAAATATTCAGACATGACTATACAAATATTCAGACATGACTCTTAATGGAAGAAGTGTGTAGTCAAAGTGTATTATATAAATTGAGACGAATGGAGTAATATATACTGTTTTTAACTTTTAAGAGAACAGTACAAATATCTACACATGGCTTTTTATGGAAGAACTGTAACCAGTTTGATCATCATAATACTTGGACCATAGCATAACCCCACCATACTTAGCAGAACCCTTTATAGCTGGAAGCACTTGAGCAGTTAAATCGCCTACTGGAATAAATCCACTTCCAGCTGCATCAGGAGCAGCAGGCAATCCAAGAAATATTTTCTTTGCAGGAATAGATGAAATCCACTGCTTCCATGAATCTTGAAAACTAGTCACATTTTGTTGATTATACTGACATGGGGGATTGTTGTAAAATTGTACCCAAACATAGTCAAAAAGCCCTGCAAAAAAATGAGTTTGTATTTATCAAATTTCTGCATATGGGTGTTGGGTCTGGTCCGATCAGGTTGGTTCTCTTTTAATTAAAAATATGTATTTATTAAAAATAAGAAAAGAGTAAAAAAAAAAAAAAAAAAAAAAATTATCCATCGAAAGTTTAATTTTCCAGCAGCAGTGATTTTTGTATTAGTAGGCTGAAAATTGTAATTTTTCTATTAAAAAATATAGTTATGTGACCATTTGGAAAATTTACCTGTTTGCAAGGCCCCTCCAACACAAGCATCAGGAAATGGACACTGAGGGGCTGCAGTTAAGTACACTTTCTTGCCTATCTTGCTATATTTTGCAAGATTCTTAGCAAGATCACCCCAATATGGTCCTTCACCACTCTCTAAATCAAAGTCAATTCCATCCAAAATGGCGTCCCCAAGAGGGCGAGAGGGCGATTTTCCACCTAAAAAGTTGTTCCAGAGATAAGTAGCAACTTGACTAGCATCTCCAGAAGAGGCAATTGAGTATGCACCTGCTCCTCCCCCAATCGATAACATAACTTTAATTCCTTTGGATTGACAAGATTTTATATCAGAACTCACGTTAACACATCCATTTGGGGTGTATGGATCACAATGGCCTGCTAGATTGATCATTGGATTTCGACCACTGCCAAACGATGAAAGAAATGCTAAGTTCACGAAATCGTAGTTCCCTGTAGCACAAGTTTCGGCTAGTGTCCCTTCATTGCCGTTCTGTCCCCAATAGATAGCAATTCCTCCCGCTTCAGACCTTGCCGCTAGCGCTAAAATTAACAGTATTGGGACATAAGGTAGCAAAAATGGAATCTTCATTGCCATATTTTTACTTTGATTTCAATGAAATCTGTATTTTCTTCCTGCTGGAATGCTGCAAAGCTGCATGCTTTTTATAGTTTAAAAAGTTGAATGTGAATGGTTGTGGAAAGTTGTTCTTTGTACCACTTGTAGACAAAATAGAAGCCCTGTTACTGTTAGTTTGTGCTTCGGCGTAGCGTAGCAGTTATTAAGTTCGATATACTGACTGTTAAACAATAGAAAACTTGAAAGCAAATAACCACACGCTGCCGAAGCTCTTAGGGGTCGTTTGGTGCATGGTATAAGATGGGATGTCCCAGATAGGATAAATTAGTCCGGGGACTATAATCCTGGGATTATAATCCCGGGATAATTTAGTCCCCGTATCAAACGACCCCTTAGGGTCCTTTGGTTGATGGTATAAGGATAATAATCCTGGGATATCTCATGGGATTATTTTATCATGCGTTTGGTAATGGGTATTATTTATTCCTAGAATTATTTTATCCCACCATTTTAGTATAGATGGTGGAATAAATAATGCCACGGAATATCCTTATCTATTTCATCCCACCAGCCAAACGACCCCTTAAAAAAAAAAACTTATTCACAAGGCTTGGGCTTCTTTCATGTTGTTTTCATGTTTAAAGCCAACACTGTAGTCAGTAATAGGAACTCTCGAAATTCTAAAACATGAAATACGCATTGCCTGTTTCCACTGTTATACTCTTTAGCCTTCACAATCTCGAGGATCTTGAAGTTAAAATTATTCAAAAAGGATATTAATGGACGAAATTGAAGTGGGCAAGTTAGAAGTTCAGCCTAGATTTCTGGGTGAAATGTGGATCCCAAGCTTTCTATATGAAAGAGTAAATCCAAAATGGTGGTTGGGAACCCAAAAGATATTTGATCCACGCTCTCTTTTATTGATAAAGGGAAATTCAGAATCCCAATCAATTGGAATCAGTTTATCAAATAATAAAAAATACATGGGGTTTACTCATATAACGAGTATTAGACCTGGAAAAAAGAGAGCTATTTTCTTTTCTAGCCTTGGTGGGAGGAATAAAAATTAAACCAACTCCTCGAACACTTGCTTTATATTGACGTACAAGCGTCTGTTCTGTAGTTTGATACACTAGGGGCAGTTGCTCACAACACATAAAAATGAACCTTTTATATTATGTACTTCACCGTAATTAACTCATAAGAAGATCCCCGATTTGAAACGCTACCCTGCACTCACACAGGGACACATGCAGATGAAAGTGGATTAAAGTGATTGATAACAACATAATATGGTTACAACGGTCTTCCCCTCAAAAATGACTCGATCCGGTTTAGTTTCAGTGATGTATCTCGGTTTACAGCAACTACTGTAGATTTAACTTGCATTTCAAGTAAACAACGTAATTTCACTCAGCAGAAAGGTGTAGAAAGTTTTCTTAAGTTACAACACGTACAATTGCTGAAGCTCAGCGAGTAACTGTTAGCTTACAAATCCATCCTTCTCATTCTCCTATATAGATGAGAAGCTTGGAGAGAAAATGAGTGATGCAAATAAAAGAATGGAGAAAAGAAACACTAACATAATACATGCACATGCTTGGCAACACTATCAGAAGGATGCGTCTACGCTCAATACACTCTCATGCACATCATAAAAACCTATACATCCCTCTGAACAAAAATGAAAAAATGGTAGGCATTTTGGAAGAAAAAAAAAATAATGACCAAATTAGACTATTTAACTCTGGACAGACTACCTGTAGACTAGTGCTACCTCTTAAGCTTTGCTGTTGCTGTTGTTGTCGTGTTTGAATGTCCCAACTCCTCTGGAGGAGGCTTGACATATTTTCCTAATGCTTTTTGATGAGTTCGATTCTTAATCCTTTTGATTTTATCCTTACTCTGTTGCCTCCTTTTCTCTTTCTCTTTGTTTTTCAAGTTTCTTTCTTTCTCATAGATACCTTGCCAGAAAACTTCACCAGTTGACGGCCACAACCACCTTCTTTTTGGGTGGTCAGCGTCCGCCTCCTCAGCCAGTTCCTCGTCCATGCTCTTAAGAGTGTTAAATTGGAACCATTTCACCCACAGTTTGCCTTTACGGCTTTTTAGTCTATGCTGTTCTTCCATCAAGCCTGTCTGTGGGTCCACATACATCGTTCTTCTTGCACTATGGTATGCCCAAACATTGACAAGCATCTCCATGACTCTTGAATAACAATGTTTGTCCTGAAAACATGTCAGAAAAACTTGACGGTTACAAGCTAAGTCCATAACAATGTCAATGATGATATTTTTATAAATGAAGCAACCTTACAACATAAGATGGGGATTTGTACCACAAGGGAATATACCTCCCAATGTCAGTAAGACAACGAATTTCAAGACATTCTTTTTAAGAGCTATAATTCAATACTTCTCTTATTTATTAGACATATCGCTCCTCCTTTAGCTCATTCTGCTAGTTGTTTAACAATCAGGTCTCAGAAACATGAGCTTAGTAAGCAAATTCTTTACCATGCATGGATGCATGAAGTAAACAACAAATACATGCATTTTGTGCACATTTTCATGTTTTGTGCCTCCCAAATTAGCATCACTACCTTTGTCAAACTAAGATAACAACGGCCACTTCGATGGTGATCTTCGTACAATTGTGAGTCGAGTGCATCAACAAACATCCTGCAAAGGAAGATTACATCTTTAAGAGACCTTTCAATGAGAAAAGCAATTCAGGGGCCCAATCTCAGGATTCAACTATGACTTGCAGAGGCAAAAAGTATTCAAACCTTGAAAACATTACAAATTCTAGGAAGGACTTGGTAGGCAAAGCCCAACTGTGCATGACAGACCATGTGCCTCCATCCACAGGCATGGGAGGAAGAGAGCTCAAATTCTGCTTTAAGCCGTACATCTTTTTGAGTGACTCAGAGAAAGCAAACCTTCAATAGATGACGGGAAAGACATTAGGCAATGCATCCCCAACAATATCAAATAAAAGAATATTTTTTTTTTAAACAGGGGTGTTGCAATCATGGGAAAATAAATTAAATAATTAGGGTATCTTACTGGCAATTTCCAGCATTAAGAGCATCACAAAATGACCAGAAATCTTGTTTGAGTGAGTTCCTTGGATCCACATCCATACGAGCCCAAAAATAGAGTGTGTCACCATGCCTTCGCGCTTCAATAGCATCAAGTAGTGACTTTTCAGCAGTCTTGGACAACGCTTGCTGTTTATGTTACAACGTTAGCATAAATTGTAAATCAAAATAAAACCCCATGGGTACAGCAATGCGATTTGCACTTAAGACATCACGTCTTAACTCAATTGCCAAGCAAGAGCAAACAACTAAAAAGATATTCAAAAACAGGTTGGCAAGTTACTCTTTGTTTCGTTCAAGGCAGAGGTGAAGAACCTCTGACCATTTAAATCTTGACAAACTTCAGCTGGAACAGTAAATTTGAGAGTATGAATTAGCACTCATTTACTTGACAGGTCACACTGGATGATAGTTAGGCAGAGTCCAGAATCCAGATCCAAAATCTTATTTTGTAATGCACTAAATTTTTTTTTTTAGTATTTTGAAGTTTATCCACTCGAAATAAAATTTAAGTTGAAGAGATCAGAAAAATAGATACTCATTCAAAGAATGTCTAGTCAGAGTCACTTATCCACCCAAAAGAAAGAAGGAAAGAAAGAAAGGAGGATATCCAGTTAGAGCTTAATTTATTTATTCACCAGCAACAGGGATAGTGTAATGCTTGAGGTAGTACATGCATACTCATGCAACTTGTCCCGTAGCACATGTACCTGAGTATTTTACTCATTTGTAAGTAAAGCTATGTTTTATAGTTACTCATGGCAAAGGCATTTGGTTATTTCCAGGAAGAGAGACAACAGACAAGGATGACCCTTTAGCTATTTAGATAGAAAGGGAATTGAGGAATAAAAGACTTCAACCATTTCTTTCCCTCTTGGCAATTGGCAATAGCTCTTTTCTTCAAATATCAGCCCTTACAACACACAAACGGAATCTTATGTTTCAGGATGTTTGGATAGCTTATTTAATGAATATGTTGAGCGCAGAGGTTGAAGAGTCTGAAATTAAATTTATACGAGTTATTCATGATAAAGACTGCAAGGAACGGGTCATAACAGGTGAACCGACATTCACGTAGCTACTTGACATCAAGAAGGTAAATGAAGATAGTTGCAACCAAAACTCATCTGTCGGAAAGGCAATTCATTAGTACTAAGATAGTAAGAGAATTCTAGACAGCCTACAGTGAATGCATGCTTAACACAACCTATTGCATAAAGACATTCGAGCCGCATCTAAACTAAATTAAGGGCAAGGGCCTGTACACTCTCTTCTCTGGATGTGCTATCATGTTCCCACGCTAGCAGAAGAACAAGTTGCCTACAATATAAAAATGAGAAGTGGAAACATCCCTGAATAATATCTACCTGTCTTGCTGTTGCTCTCCAAGATTGAAACCCTATCCAGGCATTTTTGTGTATCCTATCAATCCTGTTAGCAACAGCGAAAAAGGCTCCATATTCACCAAGAACGTCTCTATAGTAAGGGTTATTTAGAAGTGGAAGCCGAGAAGGAGCATCCATATCATCATGACCGGGTCGTCGCCCTTTGGTCGACTGCAATGAGCCAATTCAGATACACATCAGACTGATGAGTTACGTGATTTACCAACTTCAAAGAGATAATGAATCAGACTATCAAAAGTTTTGGCAGTAAAATGCATCGAAAGATCATAACTAAATACATCAACACTACATGAAATAGTAATAGCCAACTTCCACCAATCAAGGCTAGTACCATGTCATTGTGCAAATTAAGTTATATTTCTATCTAGCCAGACTGGCATCCAATTTCAATGGAGATACCGTTATGACACTGATAAGCCAAAGAAAACAATCCTCACGTAGCAAATTGTCAATTCAATTTTTGAAAAGATTTACCACTGAAGAATTGACAAAATGGAAGAAAAAAGAAAACCACCATATATATAAAGCAACTTGGTGACAGACTTTGCAAAAGTGAGATTGTTTTAGAAAAATATAAAAACTATAGCTAATATTCAATTCAGTTTTCTTTCAGTAGCACAAAATTTCAGTCTTCTTTGCATATGGTTCGCCGTCCACGGTATTGAGTTAAGAAAATAAATAAAAACTAAGGAGAGAACTAATATTTTATGCTCCCATACATAACCTGTCAAGCAAGCTATAGAGAAATGTGAAGCAATTAGAAAGCAAGATGACTCACTAGTCCAAGGCCACGATAAAGTGATGTACTATGCAAGAAGGGCCAGGTCCCTTCTCCAAAATAAGGCTCATAAATGCACAATGGTTGACCAGTTCTTTCAAGATCCCCTTCATCCCTTTCGTGCAAATCGTTCCTAGACCGATCAGCCCTTTTAGCACTTTTGTATACTTCCTCCCATGTTCCCCGAGGTTGATCAGTTCTGCCCTTCAACTGCATCTCATTTAAAAGCAAAAAGATAAAAGTAACATTAATCTACGGAATTTTCCAGTTACAAAGCAACTCCTTTTGCTGTTGCTTTGTTGGTAGAAGTAATAACCAGTCACAAAGTTTAAGTATTTAAAGGAGATCAAACAGAAGAAGAACGGCAAGTCCAAGAATCAATTACCTCCTCGTCTTCTCTTCTCTTTCTCTTATTAGCTATCTCAGTATTTCTGTGATCCTCCCAAATACTATACAAAAAGTTCTCATTCTTTTCCACCACAGCTGCAGAACCCTCTCTTTGGTCCGGATTCCATTGCTTTTCAAACTTGCTCAAATATCTTGAGGTGTTTAAAGTCTTGTTCTGAGAATATTTTGTCTCGATTGCTTCAAAAAGATGCCACTGCCATTCTGCTTTTGTTTTTTCAGGAATTTCAGTGACAGCCTTGGGATATGCAACTTCAGATGGAAATCGGAGAATGTTCTCCAATAACAAAGCATACCCTTCAACACTTTCTGAAACCATAAGGTTCCTTGCAGTACGTTGACCAACTGAAGCAGCCTTTCGGGCTAGAAGTGATAGTTCACCATTTGATACTACTTGCAACATGATCTGTGCTAAAGCGTTGACATTTTCTTTTGGAAAAAGATAGCCATTCACCTTGTCATCGACCTAATAATAGTGTAAAAATAGTCAGCCTTGCTTTAAAAGTCAAAAACCATCCTATCATCAACCTGATAACAGCGTAAAGCATTTAGTCCCTTGCTTTAAAAGTAGAAAGCATATCATTATGCATTTAAGTCAGAACGTACATGTCAACCTTGGCAAAAAATGTATACCCACAGGAAATTTAACGAGTTAAGATACCTACATATTTCTTTATCATTGGTAGATCTGGAGCTACTATAGGTTTCCCAAAGCACATTGCCTTTAGCAAAGTGTTTGGAAAAGATTGCTCCTCACGGAAAGATGCATATATGACAAGGTCAGCCACACTCAAAATTCTATCTGTATCTTCGGCAGGAGCAATGTGCTTCACCATTCCCTCGGGATATCTTAAGTTCCGCGCAATAGCCTATGGAAATCACACTGCCAAGTTACTACAGTACATATGAGAAGAACCCAAAAAAAAGTTTTTACAGACATTCAAATTGCTAAATTATACAGACCAAGACAAGGAGACAATTTACTCAAGAAAAAAGGATCCTTTACCTCCACAGCAACACTATAATTGGTATTTAAACCCTCAGTCAGTACAACAATCTTGAAACGGGAATTTGAATTGCCATCATTTGCTAATTCAGAAAAAACCGGTAATAACGCCTGTAAAACAAGGGCTTGTTCTAGCCAGAGGCCTTTATATAAAAGCTGACTCCCCACAACCGCAATAACAAAGTCTTCAGGTGCATAGTCCAACTTAGCTAGTGAATTATCATTGGATACAGCCATGAAGATATCAACTTCCCATGCTTCTTTAGGAGAACTCGGAATGACAAAGTAGTTTCCAGCATCGCACACTGAATAACCTATCTAAATAATGTATGACTCATAGTCAGCGTACAGATAATACTGATTCTTCTTTAACAAGAACTAAGTATGAGAATGCAAAAGGGAGTTTGAACTTTGAATAACTCATCCATTTCAGAAGAAGAAGAATTTTAATACAGTAGTTGATAACGAGAACATAAAAATTGTTTGAGCTAGGAAGAAGTTAAGGATATCTAATTGTTATTATTTTTCTTTTTGATGATGGTGGTGTTTGGGCCAGCTTGTGTGCACCTTGACTAATTCACTGGGTACCTGCTACCATTTACTAGCACAAGTACCGGGTAACTCTACCTACCAAGGCTTAAGCAGACGCGAAGAAATCACCTAGTGTCTTTTGCTTCTACTGAACTTGAACCTTGAACGTGAGGTTTCATGGTTTTCCTCCCACTTCATTGAGCACTAGACCATACCCTTGGATGCATGTTATTTCCTTCTTGGGAAGGCAATATTATGTGTGAGTCTGTGAGATGACCTCTACCAAGATGTGAATTACAGAATACCAACACATAAAATGAGTGCAAATCATCTTTCACCCAGAATTTTCAGTAATTCAACATGCATGGAAACTAGAATCATATCGAGGCGAAGGAGAGATCTATCTTTGATTAAAGAACAGTACCGGCAGGATGTAGTTTGGGAAGACAACAACGTTGGCACGACTAAAGACTTTTCTCCAGTTGTCCACAAAATCGTTCTGTCCACTTGAAATATACTGCTTCAACCGAGAAGCAAGTGTAAGTTCATTAATGTTCCATACCAGAGGTACATTCTTGAAAGGCTCCTGCATTACACTGTCACAAATATCATTGGAAAGAGGCACCAGAAAAGAGAGAAAGAAGAAAAATCACAAAAGTATTAACCAACAGGACACTCAAGAAAGATATCTGATACTGAAAAGAAAAAAAAGTGCATACCAAGATAAGACATAGACAGCTTCAAGGGAGTTCACAAGTAGGCCATCATAACTACAAGAGCATGTAAAACAATCAGAAACTATATCACTCCACTGTTTGGTAATAGATGGATTCTCAGCGGCGCAACAGTTTAAATATCTACGGTATAGGGAACAACAAGTCAGCATGGCACATACTCTAA
The DNA here is from genome assembly GCF_029784015.1 of Lycium ferocissimum. Classification (NCBI taxonomy): domain Eukaryota; kingdom Viridiplantae; phylum Streptophyta; class Magnoliopsida; order Solanales; family Solanaceae; genus Lycium; species Lycium ferocissimum. The sequence goes on from NC_081348.1 coordinate 22,571,850, forward strand.
ATAGATAACTAAGAAAGGGTAGACAAAATTATGTCTGATAATTTCAAGAAGCCTAGCAAAGGTATATAACAAACAGAAAATGATTGTTGAGCTACAGCCAAAAGTTTTCTTCCGTCATCAATCATCAACATTAATCAAAAGTTACTCAGTTATTAGAAAATAATAAAAATATGCATACTTTAGCCAATCTAAAGAGATCTTTGTATGCCCATTGGTGTTCATGACGATGACTGGAACTCCTACATTTTCCCAAACGGACCTCACCGGACCATCTTCAAGTGAGAGCACCTGCAGATTTTTGGAAGGTCATAAGTGTCAAAAGATATAACCATCTCTGGTAAGATTAAGGTGCAACTTTGATTTATTCCGTAACCTGTGATACTTAAAGCCTAGCAGCGCATGCTGGAAAAAATTATTAAGGAAACTAAATGGTACCTGTTTAGAGCATACATTGACTCATTTACAGGTCCTATTGGACTGCACAAAGTATCTTTCACGGTGCTAAACATAAGTTGCAACATTTTCAGGTTGCTCATTCTTAAACCACTAAATGTCAAAAAGCTGAAATTCAATTATCAGAGATCTTCATACAACAAGCTAAGTTGATGTTACTGAACTGCTGTCTTTTTATTTCTCTAGTGTTCTAGAAAAATCTTCATCAATCCTTTTTTGACTAACTCCGGATCAACTTGATGATCTCTACAATTATATACAACATATCTTATCACTTCTTCTTTGATACTAGATTTTTGTGTCAGAAGTCCATCTCACATTTCCGATTTCCTCAGATTATTAGATTTAACCTATTTCAATAAGATTGCATAACAATGTCCCAAACCAGGCCCAAAGATTTCCCTGTGTAATCTACTTGCAAGTTAAAAGGAAAGTTGATACAAAAAATCCTGAAGTACTCTTCAACGGATTCAACAAATACTACAGTTCAAATTCTGCAGAAGATGAAACCAGTAATCAAGTTAACATTTACCACTAATTTCAGCAGTCAATAGTACTCTGAGTTGACTAAACATGTAGCATTGATTACCAGTTGTACATGAAGAACATTATATCCTTACTTAGAAGATTAAAGCAAGAGGAAGAAAGAATCTGACATCCCTAATTGTGTTAACACTATCATTAATCTCAGAGCAAGACATCCACAACATCGTTTAACTTTCTTATCAGTTCAGAGCAAGACATCCACAACATTGTTTAACTTTCTTATCAGTTCCAAAACCTATTTCATAGCAGCTGGCATTGCCTCCATTTACTAAGTAAAAATCACAAAATTTACCTCAATTTCATAGCCGATCTCCCGTAATGCAGCTGCAACATTAGCCATCATTATTTGATATGGATCAACCAACAAATTTGCAAATACCTATATGCAAGCAAACAGAATAAATCAGCAGCTACTCCAAAAGAACAAAAACACACAGGACTACTTAACCAAGTACACAAGCATCCACCATTAGTAACAAAACTTTGAATTTATCACTTAACCACAATCAAGATTTACTTTACACAAGTAAGAATTGAACTGAAACACTAATGCTTACCAAAGCCAGCTTAGGTTTTCTATAACCAAATCTAACAACAGTCCTTGAAGCAACAGTTCCATTAGCCTCCACAGCTTCATCACGAAATTTAGCTAAAACCTTCAAAGGCTCAAACTTTATATCTTCCCCAAAATCCAAACCCCCCAACTCTTTCAATAAACCTAAATCCCCATACCCCACTTCACTATCTTGACTAAAATTCCCAGATTTTTCCATCACAGAACCAGGCAAGAGCATCTGAAAGAGAACAACAAAGAAGAAAAACACAGCCACAGTACAAATCCATTGTAAATAATTAATCTTCTTAACAAACAAGAATCTTGCAAATCTCGATCTGACTTGTCTTTGACCAAATGCATTCCTACCAGTTGCTGATGAAGAACGAAGCACGTTCTGATCTTTCTTCAATAAAACCCCATTTTCAAGAGACCCCATTTACATCCCTTCCAAAAAAAATCACAATAAATCTATACACACAAACTCATACAAGTAGAAGAAAGCAACCAAGAATCAAGGAAACACAGCTATACCCACTTCTAGTAGTTGTGTATAGGAGAGATTGATTTATTTAGAGCGTTTAGTAGAATATTTCTTGTGATGTTAAAAGAAGAATTAGCAGTGTGTGTTGTTTGTTTTCTACCATTAAAGAAATCAAGAAGATGCTTGTGAGTTTTTTTTTTTTCTCTTTCTTTCTTGTGAGTGAGTTAAAGAAGCAGCTTCACACTAATTCAATAATAAAAAAAGATCTGCATGTATTAATTATACAATTTATATGGGAAAAAGGAAACAGAATACAGCTATTTGATGCAAGAAAGAAGAGGAGCAGAGCAGAGGAAGTAATTAGAAAGATAGACCCCATGCGTCTGCTTTGCTAACGTGGCATTGGTCGTCATCGTTCGTCAACCATGTATTATGTATACATATAATAATTTTACATATTACAGCTCAAAATAAGCCACATTACTAATATTCTAAAGGGAAAAAATATAATCTGTTACAGTTGTCACTATATATAGGTAATTCCAGATACTTATTTAACACTAACATTGATTGGTAATCTAAAAAAAATGTTAAGTGACCTATACAATATAACATGCTCAATTATACAAAGTATAATATGTTAGCATAATATACTTATATAAATTGTTATCCAATGGAACTTTTAAATTTTAAAATGCTAGTAAAAACTTATTTGATAAAATTAGGAGTTTAAGTTTCTTTCATCGACAACAACAAACTAATGTGCGTGATTAAATTACTTAACAAATTATAAGTGACTTTTAAAATTAATTAAAGGTGAGTCTATAACCCAGAAAGTGAAGGTAATTTAAGATTTCAAAGGACTATACTGTTATTGGATTTCAAAAAGAGTCAAAGTTTTGGACAAAGGGACGGTAATAGATGAGAAATTGAAAAAGACGCGGTATTTTGGAAATATCGAACAAGCATGAGTGAGAATGCGCTATCAGCTCCGCTGCCTAATGGGGTGGATTTGTTTGTCCCTAAACTGAAATTAAAGCATGTGCTATGACCTACTTTTCACTTGCTACATGTATGTTTTAGGATAAAATATCCTTCTCGTGACTCTTGTTTTTTTTCTCCTTCTTTATCAAGAAAAAAATGTACTCCTTTAAGCTGTCTCTTTAATCGAGGAAAATATTTCGATCACTTTAGAAAATTAAAACACACTTAATTTTTTCAATTTTCCCTTTCTATTAAAGATGTCAAGAGTATTTACAACACTCATTTTTCAATTAATATGAGTAAAACTGGGAAAAATAAGATATAAATAAGCCGATTCTAATAAATTAAATTGTGTTTCTTAATATTTCCTTAGTGGACGTTTTAAATCTTAAATGAGACCAATGAAATATGATTTTTCTGAAATTATGAAATATATAAATATAGTCAAAAACTTTAAAACGTTTAGACATCGAATTACGAAAAATTTATACTCATCCATCTCGCTTTATATGCAGGTAGTTGATGTTCCATGAAGATTAAAATCTTAGTTTGACTTATACATTGTAATATTGATAGTGAAATAGTAGATCAAGTAATTAATAGTAATTGAAAAGGTTAGTTTGACACTTAATGCATCAAATGAACGTGAAAAACTATATACAACTTAATGAATTTCATTTCAAATAAGTTGAGAGAGTTAATAAAATTAGAATGATGTAAAAAAGTTTAGGACGTCATGAAATGGAAAGAGCTATCAAAAATGGGAGGGGTCGGGAGGAGTATTTTCATTACCAAATACATAAAGTAAGCTTAATAACAAGAATATTAATTGTAAACATCTCTAATATTACTAGGATTTCTTTCTTTTTTTTTTCAAATTTCTGAAGTAAAAATGTGAATTAGAGATTTTAATGGTATTATAATGAGAATAGCCAATGAAATTTGTTTATTTATTAACAAATTTTGGCAAGAGAATCCAATATACACTTGAATGAAACGATTTTTCCTAAAAAAAATTTAGGACAGTCATTATGTTATCTAACAAATTATGGCAATTCTTGAAGAAGTTTACTACTACCTCATTTAACTTTACCAGTTTAAAAAAAAAAGCTTACTACTACCTCTTTTAAAGAAAATGTTTTTTTTTTTTTTTGGGTCATATTCGTTTGCAAGTCCCCTTATTGTGATGAAGCGAGGAGAGGTGAAAATGGCAGGGATAATAGTTGGTCATACCATATTAATTATTGACAAAATATTTGCCAGCCAACTTTTAAAATATTGGCTTGGTTGATCTTTGTAAGCTTTTCATTAGTAATTGAGCGAAGTTGTGGCATGAAACAGAATAACGTAACTTGTATTAATTCATTCAAAAAGTTTGTTTAATGTTTATTATGTATTAACTAGTTGTTGCTTTTTTTTTTTTTTCCTTGTTGCTAGTTACTACTATAAACTTAATTAGGTGCCTCCTAATAATTTTTCTCAAGCACAACCAAATAAGAAAATTGGTTCGATAATAAATAATGAGAAAATAATAAGACAATTAAACTTCACGAGCAACTTAGTTAAATAAAAGTTGGCAAACTTTATTTCATAAGATAAAGGGAAAAGGGTTCAAAACACAATCCAACTTTGACCGAAATTCTTTATATAACACAGTCCAACTCTGCTGGGTTTCTGTGACCCCTCAGGATTACCATGAAATTTAGAATACTTTTTTAATATAACCAAAAAAATCTGAATTTTTTTACCACTAGCATATGATTAATATAACACCTCATGATGTAAAATTAAATGAGTGTTGAATTGACAAGATAATCATAATACTATATATTTGTAAGCATATTTATAAGTTTGACTTCCTTTTACGAATTCTTTCATTATTAGTTGACATATTTTCTTTTATGTCGTATTGTCTTTGTTGATAACTACTTTGATTGCTTCACTTGCGTTGAGGGTCTTTTAGAAACAACTTCTCTACCTTTTCGAAGTAGGGATAAGATCTGCATACACTTCTATCCTCCGCATATTCCATTTAGGAGATTACACTGATATGTTGTTGTCGTTGATGACCACCTTTTTCAAATTATTAACAAAGAAACTTTTCACAACGGGTAGGAGTAATCAAATTGAGATTGACTTGACTTGGTACGAATACACTAACATAATAAATAAAATAAGTACGTAATTTCTTATCTCCTGTAGCTATCATACTGATAGTTGGCTTTGATAAGTCGCATGTTGTACATTTCTTTTTTGTTTCTCAATAATTTAACTAGATATTTTAAATTTTCTGAGGTTGATATTTCTCTTTCTTTATTGAGCGGTACAACGTATCCCACAGATCCTTTTGTTAACTCTGTTTCTGTTGGAATTAATTCCCTAAATGATCACGTTTTGGAAATTACCTCCTAAAATCATTTTACTAATTGACACGCTATGTCAAATACAAATATTATTTTTTAATAATAAATTCATTTAACCCAACCTTACTCATATCTTATACCCAATTTAGATGAAAATACCCAACTTTTATTCTGAATAAAACTAATTTAAATCTTGTCGCAAGTCAAACATTCTTTAACTCTAAGAAAATTCAGCTATAAAGATAATGAAGTTTGGTAGCACACAGAAGGTAATGATAGCTGAACAAGAATTCCATGAGCCACAGGATCATCATTGAAGCCTAAAATATACTTGAGAACTTCTCCTTCTGTTGAGTTCAGCAAACGCACTTTATAGGATTCCAATAAATTCACAAGTTTTTTATTTTTTATTTTCTCCCATTAATAAAATATTATGCCTTCATATTTTGGAGAGTTAAAGTATGGTGGGCAGCTTTTTTAATTCTTGTTTTAATTCAATATTAAGATGTTTAACATTAAGAATTTTATATGCTACGAGTTGTCCTAATTACAATTTGGGTATTTTAATCTTAGTTGGATATAAGACATGAAATGGGTTGGGTTAAATGAGTTTGATGAGTTAGATATTTTTATTATTGAAAAAATAAATTTTTAATGTGACAATGCATGCCAATTAGGAGAGAATGAGGCTTTTGTAACGTTTAGTATGTTTTGAGGAAAATAATGATAATTGAATGATATTGTAGTCCTAAAAGAAACAAAAATGATTTTAGAAGGCAATTCTCAAAACATAAATGACGATTTAGGGAATTAACTCGTTCCCTTTGTGACCTTTTCTATACTACTTTGCTTTGGGAATTAATCAAAAGGTCAAAGAATATATAATTGCATAAAGTCAAGCTTAATAATCCATAGAATCACCTCCAAAAAAAGAGAAACTTCACATTTCATTTGCTGATAGTGTTCACAATCTCATCATTATATTTGACATCTTGCAAGTCAATGGCGGCCATATATTGCTTGATTACTTTCTTGAAATTTCAACATCTTATTGGTTGTATTGCAAGTAAAAGAAGGACCAGGAAGGAAAAATGGGTTCCTGCTCCTCACTTCAACTCAAGATACTCTTTTTCAACTTAAGTATTAGTACTATTTGTTTTGATTTATATATATATATATTACACACACACTAGTTATAAAATTCCCGTATTGTGCACTGGTCCAACACAAGTAAAATGTTGGAATTGACGAGTAGTTTTTTTTTTTATGAATTTTGGATTGATAATATACAGCTTTATTTAGCATCATAGAAGTACAAATCTTGAGTATGTGCTTTAATTTTTTTTAGCTAACAGTCACTGTAAAAATATATTTTTTGATGTTCTTTGTTTTGGAACAATTTTAATGATTGTAGATTGTGAAATAAAGGCTAATGGTTTCCCTAAATAGAAATTTATCTCATCCTGTGTTGGAATTAGAAAGCATATGAACTGTAAACAATACTCCTTTATATGATGAAAAAAGTACTACTATCAAGCAAATTCGAGGTTATGATATATAATCCCTCAAACAAATAAAGATCACTGAGAAAATAAAATTGTTGAGAAGTTGGAAAAAGATTAGGAGAAATAAGACGGTTGATGATATAAGCATAAGGGCAAATTGGTGAAGGAGCCAAAATATTTGTATGGAACCTACAGTAAGATTCATTCTCCACCAGTAGCAATGCTCCATTTTATTACATTTACGAAAATATCCTTCTGGGCCATTATGGAAAGGTAGGAGCCAGATGATTACTGTATCAAAAGTTGTCTAGCTTTATTGTCATTAACTGTTCAAAACCAACCACTAAAACCAACAGTACAAGCAAAGTGCTGCACAAAAACTACTGAAATGACCAAAATGCCCTCAAGGTGAAGTGTATATCAACAAGCGCACATGTTGACGGAGAGGCTCCTGTATTCCCTCTTTTTAGATAGTAATATATATATATATATATATATAGGCGGCGTATGCTTGTGCTGCACACGGGCCAACACTTTGGATTATAGTGTATCTATGTATATGTAGTTATGTTTGGGCAGTGATAATATATATACATTATGTTCAAAATACGATTAATATAACATTGTAGTTTGTGTTCCATATCCAAAACTTTATTATATTAGTGTTTGCTACGAATACAAAGTTGGCAAAAATTTATTAATACTTTTAAAAGAGAAGACTTGTTTAAAAGGAAACTATTTTCCTCTCTTTGAGATAAAACAATTGCAATATTTAAGCATCAGTTGATACTTTAAATTTTAATTTGATTAATTTAAAGGTGTAAAATATTCTATTGTTAGTCTATGTAGATTGGACCTAAACAATACTTATTATTTTTTATCAAATTTTGATTTGGATAATTCTAATTCAAATTATTAAATTAATTTTACATGTTTAAAACGAAACAAAGTAGAAATTTGATTTTCTATTTAAATGAAGAACTACTATTTTTTAATTTTTGGTAAATATTCTTGGTTTAGCTCATTTTACTTGTCATGTTATCTTTTGCATGATTTTTTAAGGAAACGTCAATTAAAATTATAATTTGACTAATTTACCTTATTAATTATTTGATCTCCAATAACTATTATTTTTTCTTTTATGACATTAATTTCTTTTCATATTTATTAGAGTAAGAATAAAAATAAAAAAGTAATTAAATTCTATCTTATTTTAAAATACAAATATTTTAAGTATATTTATTTAGTAAACATAACAAATAAATGACATGGCGGAATAGCAAATACAACAGTTAAATATCTAGATTAGATCTCAAGCTAATATAAAAAAAATAAAGGAAATTGTATGGTTTGACTACTTAATCTTTTGAAGAAATAATTTCATTTGCTCCCACTAATGGGTTGATATGAATGTGGCAATGGATCCACCATTATTGATGTAATGGGGATACTTTGGGAATTACATGAATATTGTTTGATTTTTTAATATGGGGTACGCGTTTTTTTTGTGGACATTGCTTGTTTTTTTAATATGGGGTTCACTTTTTTTTTTTACATGAGTTTGGAGATAGTAGGGTCCACTTTTTTTCCTTTTTTTTTTTTTAATATTGCTTGTTGTTTTTAGTATGGGGCTCACCTTATTTTTATTTTTTATTTTTTAAGGGGTGACTGACGATGAAGCATGGGTATAGTAGAAATATATATGGGTTTTGCTATCTTACCACATGAAAGTTGTAGGATAGCATCCTACCCTTTTTTTAGTTCTCATATATATCCCTAGCAGCAAAATAGAAATGCACAAACTAAATGGGTTTTTTTGTCTTTTCACTCATCCAACTTAATTCACCCCATGACCCCACTGGGCGTTTCTCTCTGAGGAAGAAAAGAAATCCACTTTTACTTCACTGCAAATTCTTTACCCACTTTCTTAAAAACGCCTCCCCCCTCTTTTCTAAACATAATTGCAAACTTTAAATAATGTTTTAAAATGAAATCTTCCAGCAAGCAGTGTCTTTTGAGTACGAAAATCAAAAACTACGAGTGATGATTTAGTAAATCAATTTGGTGGAACAAGTCACATTCATGGCTTCTTTCATTTGTTTTGAAAATCCAATAGAGAGTATAATCACATACTGAGAAGAACAACAACAACGAAGTTGCTAGATGATTATAAGTCCGATTAATACTCAACTTTGTGTTTTAACCAATATGGGTCTGATTTGTCTTTTTAGTTTTTCTGTACATTTATTCTTGAGAATACTTTAATGGTTCAAGCCTGAGAAAAAACAACAAAACTTTAATGTTTGAAATCTCTGACAAAAGCAGCAATTAATAACAGAAAGAGCTCGATTAGGCTGAATCTGAAATTCGAAAAAAAAAATCGGATTTGAGAAAATGAAAAGAGGGAAGGTAAGAGAAAGCGCAGAAGGAGTGGGTAGTTTTTTGGTAGAAAGACAAAATAGCCCCTCACATTTACACTCTATCAGCTTATTGTTAGGGGCATTTAAATAAACTAAAAAATGGGTAGGATGTTATCCTACAACCTTCATATTGTAGGATAGCAAAACCCTATATATATATATATATATATATCACTGCATAAAGTGAATTATGTTGCATAGCAATCTAACAAGGAGACACATTTAAATATAAATAATAGGGATAATATGTTTTTACACGATGCTGACTTTATCTAGTAATCTAAATAGTTCTTTTAAACGAAGGTTGTGTTCGGTATGAAGGAAGACGATTCCACAAAAAATTCTCTTACAATAACAACAACACACCTAGTGAAATCTCACAAGTGAGGTCTGCAGAGGGTGGAGTGTACGCAGACCTTAGCGCCACCTTGGGAGGTAGAAAGACTGTTTCCTATAGATCCTCGGCTAAGAAAAAAGCAATGATAAAGGTGTCACATAGGAAAAAAGAGCAGCAGCTACAACAAAACAGTATGCTAAGCGAAGAACTAGAGACCGTAAATAATAATAGAAATCGAAAGACAAGAAACAATAGGAGAAATACTATGACTACTAGTAAGGAAGGATAAGCAAGACAACACTCTACTACCTACTAACCTTTTACCCTAATTCGTGTCCTCCACGAAAAATTCTCTTGAAAATTATATGTCTTAAAAATAAGTGATGTTCTTATTTATTTTCCTGTATTTGGCAAGCGGAACAATATTATATCCAAAATACATTTGTATATAATCTAGACAAATACTACGGAGATGGGATGTGTTGGAGCGTGGGGGAGACAATCAATTTAGAGGCCTTTTATGAGATTTGTTTTCCCTACCTCTTACAAAGAAAAATCATTTTTCTTTTATTTAAGAAGTTAAGCGAATATTTTACAAAACTTTTACCCAACTAAACATGAAAAATTGCTTTATTTCCTCCATAACAAACACACTCGAAATCTAAAATGCTTATATTTCAGTGTTAATTCCTGTCACGACCCAAATAGGAGGGCGCGCCCCGACACCCAAGACCCTACTCGGCTGAGTGCCATACTATCCATCCAGGAGTCACAACTTTTTGTGAACCTTTAATCTACGAAATGACGCTTCCGTCAGGTAAAAAAAAACTTTTCAATAAAACTCTTTCGTCAAATCAGGGACTTCTCCCTTATCGTTAATTCAAAGAAAGCCTTTAGTCACAATAAAATCTTTAAAAATAAAGCATAAAAACATATTGACCTATATGGTCTGCAAAAGTCTCTAACATACACGAGATACCATAACATAAGTACTCTGACTCGGCAACACTCCGGGCGAGATGGAGCTCGCAATCCGGCTAATAGCCGGGAACATCCTATAGCCAATGTCTTCTACTCATCCGTATACACCTACGTGCCATGAAACGCCCCGAGGCAAAAGGGACGTCGGTACGAATAATGTAATAAGTATGTAAGCGGGCGAAATAATATATCTCGACTCGGATGATAAAAGAGTAACAGACTTAATCGGTACCTGTAACCAACTCTGATAAACATGTATGTGCATATGAACTTTTGATGCAGCATGAGTATGTATGTATGTATATATATATATATATATATAATGCATGCCTTCGCCACTCGCGGCCGCCGGGCATAATAGCATAATGGCCCTTCGGGCATCATAATCATCGTATACCAGCTGATTAGGTGGTTTGCTTATAGAACGCCTTAGCCCTTTTCTCCATCCCCATGAAATGATGTCGTGCATGTATGTAATATGCAAATGCATGAAAATCTTTGAAAACCATCAAAAGACTCCTTTCGGAGCAACTTTAGTTCAAAACGGGAACTTCTTCCCCTTTTCTTAAAAATGGAAACTTTTTCCCCTTTTCATTTGTCTCCTTCGAGACTCAAAAATCAAATGTAAAATGCATAGGAGAGAGAAAACCTTATGAATTTCCCCTTCGGGAATTAGATATCGTTATGAAATTGCACAACTTATGAGTGCCCCCTTCGGGACTTAAGAGGTCAAGGATACGAATATCCCTACACTGTCTAAGAATAGAGTCTTTGGAATTTGTTTATTTGATGGGTTCATTCAGATAATAAGGATCATCATCACTACCATAATCATCACCACTATCACGCCTCACTTTGAATGATCCATAACATAAGCTGAGGCCATATATTATATAGCATGCTCAGACATAAGCTGAGGCCATATATTATATAGCACACTCAGACATAAGCTGAGGCCATATGTTATATAGCACGCTCAGACATAAGCTGAGGCCATATGTTATATAGCACGCTCAATCACGTCATGAAATCATCTAGAACCTTAGGCTTGAAAATCTCTAGGATTGGAGTCATCGTAAGATTCTTCAGAAACTATAAACTTCTGGCATTTCTAGGAGTAAAAATATTATGGATGTCATGTATGGAATCAAAACATAGGAATCATGCCTTTTAAAGAAAGGGACGAGCCTTAACATACCTGGAAGCTCGCTTCTCCACTTTCCAACCTACCTCCTGTCTTGAAATCTACATATAAAATCATTCATACTATTGTCAGGCCCGTTGTCATATACTTATCCTAAGCCTCCAAATAAATCTTTTTAGAATCTGAAATTTTAAGATCTCTCTATTTATATGCCTAGCCCAAAATCTCGATTCGACGAACCAACAACAACAACAACAATACCAACATCAACAACAATATTATCAACACAAAATATTCCATAAACATCCCACACGATGTTTTATCCAATTGCTCGACCTATAAATTCATTATACGCTCATTTAGTAACTTTTCCTCCGTAGATAAGCTTAAATCAATACTAATAAGGGAAAATTCACACCTTTCATCCGCTAGAATTGCAATATCTTCGATTATCACCTTGAATCCAAGCCAAGTTTTGCCGCAATTCGATATTATAATCGCAGCTATACCAGCTTATACCAGTGCACCAAACCACCCCTAAGAGCTAGAAGAGGTTATTCTATATATAAGCACACAAGAAGTGCTTTCTGCCTTTATAAAATGAAATTTATTTGAATTTCATTTGCCTCCATCTTGTTTTTCCAGCATTTTTCAATTCACACTACACTCATCTTTAAAGCCCATGTCTTTAAAGCCCAACAACAACTATGAGAAGTAGGGGTGGGCGTTCGGTTCGATTTTTTCAAACTTCGGTTTCGATTTTTTGAAGTTCGGTATGGTTCGATTTCGATTTTTCTAATTCAGTTTTTAAACGCTTGTAAAATGGACTTTCTTTTTAATTAAAAGTGAGCTATTTTACGTTTTTTTTAATTAAAAATGGGCTATTTCAATTCATCGGAATTCAATTTTCACATGAACTTATAAGAGATCTAAACAAGCCTTAAACAAAATCACTAGCTTAAATACAAGCTGAGGTAGTAGGCGATGCAGTATTGACGGCCTTAAACTTAAACAAAATCAGTAGCTTATAGCTGCTGCCATAAACAAGCAGTAGCAAGGCAGCAACACAGTCCATAAACAAAACCAGCAAGGCAGCAAGAGAGTCACAGATTGAACGCAATCAGGGGCGGATCCACCCTTTAGGGTGGGGGTGGTATGACACCCCCTCGATTAATAATTTTTTTATGTACTTATGTTGTAATTTGCTTAAATTAGGTTAAATATTTGATCCTGCCACCCCCAATCGTAAATTAGACAAAGGTGCCACAGCTGGTAGATACAAGTTTGAATCTATCTTGAACATTTTTCTACTCTCGTTTTTCTTTGTGCTTTTTATTTCCTTTGTACCAGTAATTCCCTTTTCAGCCCTCCCAATTTTCTATTTATCTTTTATTATTTATATTGCCTTTCCTCTTTTCTATTATTTTATTTGTGATCTCTAGCGAGTACACACAAATATAAACTTCAAAATCCCTTAAATTAAGCATTTCTCTTAATCTAAAATCTGTGAGTATTTAAATCGAAAAACTTGGGTCTCAATGGGAATTTTGGATGGAGATCAAAATTCAATTTTTTTTTTATAATTTATTTTGTTTGTTACTCCATCCGTTCATGTTCACTTGTCTATATTTGACTTGGGACACTCTTAATAAGCAATTAATAAAATAAGAAATGAATTGGAGTACTTAATAACAAAATGAGAAATGAATTGGAGTACTTAGAATTTCAAGTTAAATCACTTTACTACTTAAATTGTGATGAAAATTTCATAAGCACTGCTTAGAAAAAACATGAAATTTCATGATTTATTTTTGAGAACTTATAGTTTATCTAATTCTACATTTACTTATGGGGTGTATTTACCTATTGAAGAGTTTTTCTATTATTTTCTTATTTTGATTGGTGTAATTCCCTTATCGAATATGTTATTTTACTTGTGCGAATTCATTTTTCAATATACATAAGAGATGCAAGTCCCTTGGTGAAAATGTTGATTTTATTTTTGTTGTTAATGGGTGCTAATGAATGTGATTCCTTGTTTAAGATGCTAATTATGTTCGTTTCTTGATTTTTGAGATGTAATTTTCATATTTGCAAATAAAAAAAAGCCTATTAAGTTAACCCGAATAAACTAAAAAGAGATGGACCCGACCCACATACACGTTCCGAACAAGATGTACATTGAAAAAAATTGTAGCATCCGCCACCTTCAAATCCTAGATCCGCCTCTGAACGCAATGCAGAATAATCTATCTCCACCTTCCAAATAACTAAGTACAATATAATTTTCTAAAATGCTGATTCCTGAAACTAAATATGAGAGTTTTAGAGTTCCCAATGTAAAACCTACTACATCATTAACAGGGAAGTAAACCATTTGTTATACTAATGATGCAGTCAATACAAAAGATCAGGAAAAGTCAACTATAACGTTAGAACATGAAAAAGTTCTTAATTGTTTTCACGGCATATATTTTGAGATATACAAGATAAACAACTTTGTAAAAATCAAGTAGTAAATTTTCGGTTTAACTACCGGAACCTAACACTGAACCGAACACCGAATTTGTTACTTAAAAAAAAAAATCAAAATCGAACCGAAACACCGAAAAACAAAAACCGAAACACCAAAATCAAAATACTCAATTAATTCGGTTAGATCCAATTTTTCGGTTTTCGATGTTTATGCCCACCCCTTAATGAGAAGCACTAGATAATTAGAAGGAATCTGAAATGTGTAGCGTGGATATTAGAACAATTTAGTACCTAGGTTGACAAATAAAATAGTATTAGAACAGTGAGGAATATGACAGCTTTCATATAATATCCTATACGTATAATCAACTCTTGTGGCTAGTAAACTGTGGACCGACACTCTACACTACACGTATAGAACAAATTGATTGCATGACAAAAATCTCTAGTTAATTATATATCGCACATTGATTCAATAGTGGCAGCATTTTGCTAGATAGCACTAATAGATAAACTTATTCCTAATCCACTAGAAATGATTAAAAAAAATTGTCGGTTGGTTAGCCTTGTGATAAAAGATTTACCCCCTCTATTCTATAATAAGTGACTTTTTAGGCTTTTCATTTTGTTTCAAAATAAATGGTGCTTTAGAATTTCAAGAAGAAATTGATCTTCTTCTTCCAAAATGACCCTTATTTACATAATCAAGAATCATTAAGCTTTTCTTTTTCTAAACATTTAATTATGGATAAGTTAGTAAAAACACTCCTAATTTTTAAGGAATGAGCACTTTCTTAAGGAGTGTACATAAGCCTAAAAGTCACTTCTTATGAAATGGAGGGAGTAATATCTAGTTGAATTCAAAGAGCTCTTGTAGAGCTACAACTCTACTATAACAACCGTATTATAAAAATAAAGAATTAAGCAAGACCCACAATTATTTGAATGAATCATTTGTTTTATTGAAAATATGTTTATTAAAGATCTTGTTTAAAGACATGATTTTTAGTAGGTGTTTGGCCATAAGAATTATTCACTTTATTCCCGATTTTTTTTTCTTTTCACTTTTTAGCGTTTGGCCATAAGAATTCCGAATACAACTTGAAGTTGTATTCCGGAATACCAAAAACTTAAAAAACTTATTTTTCAAATTTTTTCACTTTTTTTTAACTACATTTCACCCAAAACTACAATTTCAAAAACTATGGCCAAACACAACTCCAACTCTAAAATTCCAAAAAAAGCGAATATTTTTTTTGGTTTCTAGGGACAAACGGGGCCTTAATGTCTCCAAATGGAGGAATCACTAGTTAATCTTACTAGTGAGCGGTAAAAGAAAATTATTCGTACAGAATGTTAATCATACCAAACATTTTAGTCTTAGGAGTAAGAAGTAACGACAATCAACCACGGCGTCTGTAGTCCAACGGTTAGGATAATTGCCTTCCAAGCAATAGACCCGGGTTCGACTCCCGGCAGACGCATCCCACAACTTTTTGCGGATTTTTTTTCTTCATATGACACACTTTGGCTGGAGACGGCAACGGATGACAAAAAAGAGTTCGATTTTAGGTTCTTTTCACCCCATATATGAGATAACTTCAGTCTTTTGTTCATATATAATAGATACTACTGGACATCAGTCAATACTTGTTCAACAAGCTTCAAACTTTGTTTTCCCTAAATGACAAATTTAATGTCTAAAGAAAGCAAAAATAACTTAGTTGTTTTGTTAACTAAGGAGAAAGGGAAGAAACAAGAAATCCATGCCTAGGCTTGCAAACCAATATAAAATGCACTAGTCCGGTAAGATTACTGAAAAGATTGTTAACTAAAGATTTCTCTCAGTATTACACAAATTACTGTGTCTTGTATACAGAACAGATACAATTATACAAATCAATATTGGAGTATAAAGAGCAAAAAATAGAGCATTTTTTGGAGTCCCTAATGCAGACTCATTTTTTATGAGAACAAAGCAAACATTAGATAAACAATAGCAGAGTTCTCAACAAATCCGGGGTGGAAATACAAAATCTATGCATTTTCGTTTAGCATCACATCATATCAACTGAATGAAATGATTTGAGAGATGGCAATGCACGTCCGCCAGCTCCTAAAACTTCCAAAGCCTTTAGGGAAGAGAGAAGCTGCTGTTCAAATAATAGCTTTGCTGGTTTGCCAAAAGGACATCATGGGGTCTTTTTACTCTCTTCCTATCTAGTCTAATCTGCCAAGTGGAGATTCAGAGCTATAATCATCCACCAACCAGAGACCATAATCACGGAAACGTTTTGTCTTCTTCTCAAAACCGACTATGTAGTTGTTATGAATAATAACATGCATTCCCTTAGTTTCCTTCACCCAAGTCTTGTTTCTAAAGTATAGACCACCCGTTGGGAATCCTGACTGAGGAAGCAGATACATGTCAACCTGCAACAGTGTCATGTATTACACAAACACGTTAACTGCTTACCCTGATCAAAGGTAACTAAAATAGAAGCCAAAAGAAATATGAAATAAATAAAAAAACAAATGTTGGATGCAAAAGAGCACAAAACTAAAATAAACAGCTAAACAAAAATTAAAAGAGCTGTTGACCACAAAATAGAAAAAGAAAATGGATGATTGAAAGAGCTATAATCATGCTCTGGTCTTGCTTTATTTAGTTTTTTTCACAAAACCAGACTCTCTGATAACTGGATGAGATAAAGTCATGTGGGCTACGTGTACAGTAGAGGCCTGCCAACTTTCATTTATCCGGTCAGAGATATCACACTTCTATTTGTATATCTATTTTTTGATAAACTCCACAACTTTATTTTAGCTTTGATTCATATATTCTAGTTTGATTCCGTTGAGAGTTGAACAAAATCTTTCTAACTTATATTTTCACTGAAAGGGAGTGCAGCGCAGAACAGAAAAGGAGAAGACTAAATTACGTTTTAGCGTAAAATACAATTAAACTAACCATATTTCACTCGCTCAATCAGACAGAATCTAAATAACCCTAAACTGGACAACGTTTTGATCCAGTAATTTTAGTTGCATCAGTCTGCCAATAAGTTTAAAGCTAGTTCCATTTTGTTCTCTTTCATTGATCTTGGTATGACTAGCTCACATGAGAAAACGGAAATAGTATCCCTTATGTACCTTTTTAGCCAGTGTTCTGATGATCCATAAGCAACAAATCACTCCTTTTTTACTTCTAAGTCTGTTGAAGGTCTCTCGGATCCTAGGGGAGAGGATACATCCTATATCACAGCTTAAAGTCAGTTGAGTTGCTCTTCGAAGTAGTAGCACACGGGGCTTTGACACTTCGCTAACTCTCACCGCAATCACCACATAAGTCCTCTTGTGGCTATTATAGGCATGAGCAGACTAAGGCTCAAAAGGATACCAAGAAGTTACGTGAAATTACCAATTACCTATTTGGACCTACAACACAAATATGACTCTACAAATACCAGAGGTGAGTTTACTGGAATAGATAGAAAAGCTAAATTGGTGCAGATCATTAAAACAGCAATCAGTGTGAAATAGCAGCACGTAAAAGCAGCTTATTTCTTTCAGAAATGCTGCCTAATCTCATCAATTAATTTGCCTTCGAAACGAGATCCAACCAGCTGCATTTTACATTGCTTCTTCAATCTCAATCACATAAACTTCAGGCTATAATTATTCAGCAAAAAGGGATACACTACGAAGAGAAAATAGGAAATAAAAACAAGGAACAGGATAAAACATAAAAGGAAGTTGGTTATACCTTCCCGCGTCATTGGGCTTCAAAGAATAACAGTGCTACTTGAGAAACAAGCTTAGTTTTAAGTTTAGATCATGCTTAATTTTGGATCTGAAATAAGCCTGACATTTTTAACACGTCCTGCCGAAACCATTCAAATGACCCATGGAAGAACCAACAACTAATAAGTCATGAAATGCAAAAGCAACAAGGGATTCCAATACAAACGAAGTTTCTTGCAGCTGGTGCTAAAGCATGGAAGTAGAGTATGAAATAAAAAGAAAGCAACCCGCACCTGTTCAGCAGTTTTCATCAATGCCCAATTAAAAGCTGGCTGGTCATTAGCTTTCTTTGCTCTGGACCATGGTTGAATCTGCATTTCCTCAATCCACTTTTTCATAACTAGTTTTGCTCCATTGGTGGGTCGTGCATAGATCATGCAGCTACAGATATAAGGCCGACCCTTCTTCCCTGGAGGTGGCAAACCATGAGAGTGATTCAGATGTTTTACCTGGTGTTCCAAAAGAAAGGAAGAGAGCGGATTTTTCATCACTAACAATCCAATCCACAATATCAAGACAATAAAGTTGGTATAAATTAATGCAACCAAATAAAAGCTGTTGTAACTACCGGAGAATGACCGATCTTCCCAGTTAAAAAATAGAAAGAAGAGAAGTGAAAATTAAAGGGAAAAAAGAAGGAAATAGTAGTTTGCCACAATGCTTAAATCAGAAATTTTAGAGTGAACCAAGATGATGAGAGTTAAGAACTACCATTGCACTAAATTAAGCCAGTACATTCAATGAGCATATATTCTTATTTTATCTTCTCAAACATTTCCTTCTAAAAATAATTTCTCAACCATTAGGCTTATCAGAACTACACAAGGAAAAGTTAAAGCATTTGCATCCTCTTCAGCACTCACCGCAGCCATGTCATCCATGAAGTATATATCATGCTTTCCTTCTAAATATTGAAATGGATCCGCTAACCAAACCATATCAACATCGTTGTACATGACATTATAACCAAGCTCCAAAATTTGCAGAAGATGCCGAGGCCTTCTGGACGTAAAGTTGAAGAATCCCTTAAAAATTGAACCATCAATGTTATTTCAGTAGAAACAAAATAACTAACTCAAGCAAGTACAACATTCCAGAAAGCTCTTGTTCCCTCTCTAAATCTAACTACAAGATTTGTTTCAGGATTGTCAAAGACAGATAGTGAAGGATCAACAGAAACACAATATGATTATTATTACTATTCTCAATCTTCAATCATCAGCAATCCAATTTTAAAGCATTAATTAGCTGAATAATGAAGAGATCATAATGCAAGGATCTTGTCACTCTCAAACACATTCTACCTACAAAACTTTAAGTATCCAAATATTAGGGGGTGGGGGAGCCAGTTATGTAGTAATTCTACATGGTGATCATTTTTATTTATTTATAAAAAAAAAAAGGCTTAAGGAAACATGATGGTGATGATTAAATTCCAATATTCATTAAGGGTCACATAAATAATGCCAATCTGCTACACTCAAATTCCGAGTATCTATTTGCACTTTTGCTCACAGACAAACATATTAGAAACAGAAACTAGAAGGATTTTGATTAAGTAAAAACAGAAACTAAAATTTACTCAAACAAATGAAAAAAAAAAAGAGTGGGAACATTAGGGGTTCACTAAACACAATAAACCCAGAAGCAAAAGCTCCTTAAAGGTACCTGAGATCCAAACTTATGAGCAGTTTGGGACTCCAAAACAGGAGGAATAATCACAGCATGACCAGGCCACCTTTCATTAACCTTAAACAAAGTAGGATAATCCTCAGCAATAACAAGAACTTTCTCATGATGTTTTTGTCTCACAATACTAATCAACCAGTTATTCAAAAAGGGTAAGTAAGGTTCACTAACAATACATACTATAAGTGTATTATTCTTAGCCACAAAGGCTGCAGCTTTAGGCAAAGAATAGTCACGCCATTTGGATTCAAAAAGATTGGATTTTGAGGTGTAAGAGAGAAACCCATTTTGAGGAAATTGAATGTATGGATAGAGAACTCCAAGAATTACTAAAAGAGAAAGAAGGAACAAAAGGGTGGTTCGGCTTTGAAGAAAAGAAGTGTGTTTTTGGGAAGTTTGAGAAGATGGTGGGGATAATGGATTTGAGTCTGTGAGAGGATTGTGAAGAGGTCTTTGGTGTAAAGATGTTGATGACATTGTTGATAGATTTACAAGAAAATGCTGAATTGCGAGCTAGCGAAAAAGGGAAGTTAGCACTGTGGAATTATAAAGAAAGTAGTTGGCAAAATTGTATTAGATCAGACACAGATCTGAGATGGGAACTGGGATTGAAAACACTTACACTATGAACCGGATCCCCACTCGCTGAGTTTAATTTCTTGGTGTTGGCTCAAATGAATTTATTTTTAAGAGGGGTTTGCCAGTGACTGTGAAAATAAAAGAAGAGAGAATATTTTATGAAATTCTTGTTTTGTTTGATATACTTTGATCAGATTTTCTGGATGGAAGTTCGAGGTTAAATGAATGCACTGATAAGTAAAATGTTTTACATTTTTCTCTATCAGTCTGGTCTGTTTTTAGAGTTTTGGCATGTAATCAGTCTAATTTTTCAAATAATCAAATTTCATTTACCCGTAGGTTTTTTGGGTAGAAGAAGTATACAATAGCAACTATGTCTCAATCCCAAATAAGTTAAGATCGGCTATGTGAATTCCTACTTATCCATTTAAATATCCTTAAATAAATACACATCAAGAAAATAATAGAAATGTATATATGTTTTAGTGCTATTTTTCTCTGGACAAGTTTTTCAGAGAACTTCTCTAAATTTCCCCACAAAAGATTATCCAAACGGGATTATGAGAGCCTCTGTCTTGTGTTCCTCAACAGTTCAATTTAGGGCGAATAGTTAATTATATCAATCATTCTGCCAAATACGTGGTTTTTGGTAATCCTATACAGTAATTAAGATCTGTGTGTTATCCACGACACGTTTTAATTTTCTCTAGTAGAGGAAAGGGTAAAAATACTAGAAACCTTTCCGTTCCCCACTTTTATTATCTCCAGTATTTTGTTATGTTAAAAGAAATTTAATTCGGATAACAATGGAAAAGAATTTTAATTACCCTACATGATTGGTCAGAATTGCCGGACATCCTTTTTTCGAAATCAAAAACAACATCAACATGGTCAGTATTATTCATTTCATGAATTGCAAGAACATTGATATGCAACCATTGAGGATGGATTACACTCGGCTTAAGAATACTGGACAATGCAGTTAGAGAATTATTTTTCCAACAATTTCTTCTACAAGAAGACAGATATTAACATCTTTACCTTTCAAATATACACACTGCTCTTTATTGATTCTCAAACGAAACAAATTGCCTATGATCGTGGGAAACTTGTGAATGATCTTAAAAGTAGGTGTTCTCCAGGTGATGGCCTAGTACAACTTCTCTTTTACAGATGGAAAGTTAGATGGATGGCACCTCTTGGCTCTGATTTTACGGTAGATTACGAGACAGCACTGGTCTTCAACTTAGATGTCTTATGCTTGACAAAGAAAGCCGAGAGCATACTCCTGCTGCGATTAGGTGCACGGATAAT
This sequence comes from Lycium ferocissimum, assembly GCF_029784015.1. NCBI lineage: Eukaryota > Viridiplantae > Streptophyta > Magnoliopsida > Solanales > Solanaceae > Lycium > Lycium ferocissimum. The sequence goes on from NC_081348.1 coordinate 22,593,481, forward strand.
GTCCCGTCTTGGATTATCAAATGATCTGTATGGTGTTAGAGGTTTGCTGCCCTCCAGGGTACCCTGCAAAAGCAAAATTTCACTTAAGCTATAAAGAAGAAAACAATTCAGATTACAGAGAGAGAGAGAGGAGATAGGAGGATGTTTGATCAATTAAGACTTGCAGTCTCGGTCTGGTCCTATTAGATGCTCCATAACTTCAAACAGACTATAAGACCGAACAAGGTTCAAAACCAATGATACAATCCGAAGCAAAATTTCAGAAGATATCCACATATTAAATTAGACCATGAAGAGAGAAGAGGCAAACCGTCTACGCTTACAGATAGACGGCCACAAATGTTTTACATCAAAAGAGATAAAACGAAATGGCAGACAAACCAGCTTTAATACCAAGCAAGCTATTGCTCTCCAGCAAAAGTGCATATTTACCTCTTGGAATTAAATTTTTTGGAGAGATGAAGCTAACTAATTGAAATATAAAAAGTTAAGTTGTCTGATTGATTAAGAGCCCGTTTGGATTGGCTTATAAGTTGCTTATAAGCTGTTTTTAGCTTTTTTGAGTGTTTGGCTGGCCAGCTTAAAGTCATTTTGTGCTTAAAATAAGCCCAAAAAATTAATTGGGCCAGTTTGACTTAGCTTATCCAAAGCAGCTTATAAGCTGTTTTCAGCTTATAAGCTGCTTTTTTTAAGCCCATCCAAACAGGCTCTAAAAAGTACAATGACAGATTGCAAGACTTTGACTACTAAACTACTTGGATGCTCATATTTCAATTATGTATGATCCTCAGATAGCAATGTTAAGCAGTGATACTCATGTTTCACCAAGTCGTCTAATACTCTTCCCTCTGAATTATATTTCCTATTCTGTAACTCACAGTTACCACACAATTATCAAGGCAGAGTTTTTTTTCTTTTTTTTTTTTTTTTGGATAAGGTAAAAGTATACAATTATCAAGGTAGAGTTGAAATGTGTTGTTCAGTTTTACGTTAGGGTGGCTTTGGTTTACACAACATAAGTGCGCGCAAACACACAAACTTACTGAATTTAAATAAAGAAAAGCTATAGTGAAGTGGAAAAAGTTGCACCCATTAACTCTTTCTAGAAAATAATACTACATAGTTAAGACTTCTTTCCTGGGAATACAGACATTATTTTTGGGATGGATGAAACAGAATTATGGACATCGAATAGGAATTAGACAGATCCACTTCTCAGAGAATTCAAATTATAAAGGTATCTGAATTCTAGAGTATTTACCTTAACATGCCAAAGAATTTTTTATGTTGGCTGGAACCACAAAGAGCCAAACATATAACAAGCACATATATCTTTTAGATTATTGGTCATATTCTTGTCGATTGGTAAAAATACTTATTTCGATATATATATATATATCATAGGCAAACCGTAGAATGGATAAAAACGACGACTATGAGCATAGATGTATATTCTTTCTTTTTGATGAAATTAATTGTATATTCTTTCTCTAGCTTTTGTTTTCCACCCTTCAAGTGATGCTTTTCGAAGAAAAGGAAGGAGTAACCTGAGTTAAAATCCAGATACCTCTAAGCTAAACCCTTCTTTTCACCTGTCATGCAATGCTGTTGAGGGAAATAAAAAGGAGGAAGAAACCAACTAATTACAGATTTAAATAGCTAAAGAAAGGAAGAAGAATCCCTGGTCCCCTCTATATTCCCCCTGCAAGGGGAACAAGCCAAACAACATGGGGCTTTCATAATGGAGGTCTCAGGTTCGAAACCCCCTGCCTATGCCAGTAGGGAAGGCATGCCTTCTGGGCCGAGCTCGTCGCACGGGGCTTGTCTAGTGCGGGTTATCTCTCCTATGTGGTTTGCGAGCTATTGCACAAGAGCTGGGTTTACCATGTGCGCACCCGAAGGGTAGCGGCTGCGGGTTCTCATGTCATTAAAAAAAAGGGGGAACAAGCCAAACAAAATTTTTGGAGAAAAAACAGAAATTCTAATACATAAACATCAGTTCTACCACTACTTAGAGCCTTCAAAGGAGAATTTACTTATGTAAGTGCAAAAAATTCTGAAGAGACTTTGAGCTCAATATTCAGGATCATGCTGCCTATAGCATCATAGACATTTTGGTTAGACCCCTTTGTTTGCATTACCAATGTTAGACGAATAACATGTGATCACTAACTTGATATGAAAGCAACTGTCAAAATAAACAGAAGGATAAATAGAACACACGAAAGTGCTGAAATTGATACTTTTTGTTACTACTAGCACGGAATTTATGCAATGACAGCTATGATCATTATCAATCTTCCTCTTACGGAATAACTACTACCAAACCAAAGTGGATCGACATCATTTTCTTCTAAACCACTTTACCTACTATAGAAGTATCAATAATTAGTAAAAGAAGAGCAAATTGACGTGTCTGATAACAAGACCGACAGTTATATAAAGGCGTTCTATAAGCAGCTGCCATATAACAACACTAGGTGCAGTTTCAGGAAGGATAGCATGTAATATAAGGAACAGATAGCATGATCTATTGAACTGTTCTTCCAATAGATGCATTTGACATTACCTGCCGCGTGACCCCCAAAGTTTGCATCGCTAGACTTGATGCAGGACGAACGTTGGGTGACTGAGGACGAGCTACATATGTTTTCTTCCGGGTATTCTCTTCATCTGATCAATGAAAATTAACAGTAAGAAGCCATGAGTCGAACACATCATCATGTAAAGCACAAGTGAACATGGAAACTTCCCATACCTAACAAGTTGAATGCGGCTGATGCTTTTTCAGAACCTTTTGCTTCCTCAGGACTGCAAATGTAAAGAAAGATCAGTTTTTCTACACCTCTAGAAATTATTTGAGAATATTATCCAGAAAAAAATGATAGTAATCTCCTTCTCAAAGCTTCCAGATCAATACCACCACTAACCTCATAAAAGTACGTGAAGTCCCTTTCAATGTCGATTTGGTTTCTGTTGCCAGATGCCAAGAGAGAGTTTTCGCAGCAGGCGTACCTAATTCAGAACATACGATAAGAACAACGAAATAAAATGCCGAAGAAAATACGAGACATTATCATCAAGAAGTCACGCCACCTGAAGGATAAAGGCGGGGTCTTGCTTGTAAATGTTGCCTCGAGTCCATCTTAACTTGAGGGCTGAAGTGCACCTTCTTTCCAGCAGAATCTAATTGTTCATAGAGAGAGAAGTGTGCAAGTCAGGTAAAAAGGATGAGGACACAACCGCAGAAAACAGCAAGAGCTTTAAGAGAAATGCAATAAGGACTAAAAAGTAGCCGTACTTGGCAAAATATAATGCTTGTGATGCCTTGGGATGATAGCTAATAGCTGTTGCTGCCTGAGGCCTTCTTTCTCAGTGTATGTTTTGCATGTCAGAAGTCGCTGAAATAAAATAAAGAAAAGTAAGTTCAGTTCCATCCTGTCTTAATTCTCAAAGATCCATTTTTCATTGGGGAAAGTACCAGAAGTTACCTGATCAAGACACGTGACCTTTAGCTCCATGGTTGTGACATCCAGTGTTTGTTGCTCAAGCAAGTCGGTTAACTTATAAGCAACTGTTCCCAGGTGGTCGACAGCATTGACAAGAGCTCTTACAGCATAGTCTTTCAGGTTATCAAGAACCCTGAAAACAAGTAGCGTTAGAATATGAGCACAAAGGAGCAATGAAAGAATGCAGCATGACCAATCATAAACGTTACCAGCATTTTGGAGATTGCCCTAAGCATACAAAAGATTTTTGCTGAGAAGGCTAAAAGAGCCCGTACAGCCAAGGATCAAAGAGCCTATGGACATAATTTGCTGCTACCTACTTTTTCTATGACTGCTGTAAAACCTAGGAGAAGCATGAAAGATTGACTGAAAAATATTATGTTCATGGGAATACTCTTACATTTGTTTCTGCTCGTTTTGAAGATAAGACTTCTCACAATATTCTGCAGCAGAATAAAGTTGCGGCCTCAAGTTCTTGAGTTCCTGAGACAGGCAACACATGATCATTGAGTTAAAACAGAGTTCTTGCAAAGGTTGAAAAATGGTTAAGATGGAAACAGCCTCTAGCAAAAATGCAAGGTAAGGCTGCATACAGTTGACCCAATGTGGTCCAGCCCTTCCCCGGACCCGTGCATAGCGGGAGCTTAGTGCACCGGGTTACCCTATATATCAATATCAATCAATCACCTATCAAAAGAATATCAATATCAATCAACCAAAAACTCCTCAATCCTAAACAAAAGGTCGGGATTGCCTATATAATCTTCCGAAACCATTATGCTCTACTCAAGCCTAAAATTACTAATTAGATATGTCTTATATTTGGAGAAAAAATAAAGCCATGTTATAAATACAGTAATCACTAACTGCTCCTTAACGTGTCAAACCATTCTGTATGTAATATCAATAAGCTGGCCCTAGTATGTGAACATAAGCAGCCACTCAATAATTCCAGTTTCAACTCTCCAAAGTCCTATTTGATCCACATAACTAACCAACTTACAACAACAACAACAACAATATACCCAGTAGAATCCCACAATGTGGGGTCTGGAGAGGGTAGAGTGTACGCAGACCTTACCCCACCTTGAAAGGTAGGGAGACTGTTTCCGAAAGACACTCGGCTCAAGAGAGAACAAGACAAAAAGTTCAGATAAGGACAAGCATATCAAAACAATATGAAAACGAGAAACAACAAAAGCGAGAAAGTCATGATAAAACAGTCTGGAAAGAAAGGAGCAGTAGCTGCCATAGATAAATAAGATAATCAAAGTATAAGACCCAACAAATATAAGCAAAAATCAAATGGCAATAAACGAATGAGCAAAACTACAACTACTAGGACGAAAGAATAAGCGAGACTACCTCCTAGTCTTCTATCATAATCTGAATCCTCCACAACCTCCTATCTAAGATCATGTCCTCGGTAAGCTGAAACTGCGCCATGTCTTGTCTAATCACCTCTCCCCAATACTTCTTTGGCCTATCTCTACCTCTCCTAAAACCGTCCATAGCCAACCTCTCACACCTCCACACTGGGACATCTGTGTCTCTCCTCTTCACATGCCCAAACCATCTCAGCCTCGCTTTCCGCATCTTGTCCTCCACCGACGCCACTCCCACCTTGTCCCGGATATCTTCATTCCTAATCCTATGCTTCCTAGTGTGCCCACACAACCACCGCAGCATTCGCATTTCCGCGACTTTCATCTTCTGAACATGAGAGTTCTTGACTGGCCAACACTCCGCCCCGTACAACAAAGTCGGTCTAACCACCACTTTGTAGAACTTGTCTTTAAGTTTTGGTGGCACTTTCTTGTCACACAACACTCTGGAAGCGAGCCTCCATTTCATCCACTCTGCATCAATACGATGTGAAACATCATCGTCGATATCCCCATCTCCCTGTATAATAGACCCAAGATACTTAAAACTTCCTTTTTTTTGGATGGCCTGAGTATCAAACCTCACTTTCTCGTCAGCCTCATGTGGTACACCATTGAACCTACACTCCAAGTACTCTGTCTTGGTCCTACTCAACTTAAATCCTTGAGACTCCAACGTTTGTCTCCAACCCTAACTCTGCTGCGAGTCTCGTCAATCAAGACTATGCCATCCGCGAACAACATACACCAAGGCACCTCACCTTGTATTTGTCGCGTCAATCCATCCATCACCAAGGCAAATAAAAACGGGCTAAGAGCTGATCCCTGATGCAACCCCATCAGAACAGGGAAGTGCTCCGAGTCTCCTCCTACTGTCCTTACCCTGGTCTTGGCTCCATCATACATGTCCTTTATCGCTCTAATGTACACCACAGGTACACCTTTAGCCTCCAAACATATACATTATAAACAAAATGATGCAATAGCTCAATAACACAATGCACATCCACATATGAATCAACAACTACATATCATATATATATATTCTGCTATATTCAGACCCATTTTATTAAACAAGTCCCAACGATTTCAATAAATGACCATAGCTATATTGTATCTATAAGACTATAACCCTCTTTGCGAAATGGTTGGAGTTAGAAAGTCCCCCCACATGATACATATATGAGTAGCTAAACAACAACATACACCCTGAATCAGTCAGATTTAAGGTAATTTGAACTTGTATAGAGTATGCTCCATTAACTGAGTTATCATCAAAATAATTTGTTTTTTTTTTTTCGTTCAGCAGAGGAATATTTACATTGCAAATTCAACAAAAATATTTAAATAGCTAAAATATTCTAAGCTACAACACAACACACATTGTCCTAGCAAATAACCAGATCCGATCTCGAATTAGACAAAAGAGAAGTAATGAAACCTGTAATGCCTTAACGAAACTCTTGCTTCGCTCCATTGACACTTCATCAAACGTCATAGCCGGAGTATTCTCAAGCTTCAATTGCTCTATTTCCATAACTTCTCTCTTCCAAACAAAAAAAATCCTTCCAGATCAGTCGATCAACGAATCATATAAAACAGTGGTTAATTAGACAATGAATAATTGTTTTGAGATGGATTAAGAGTTAAGGAAAGGGGGTTTGGGTAGGCCACAGCGGTGGAAGGTGGTAGGAGAATTAAATAAGGAGTGTGTGTGTGAGTGAAGCAATCCCGGGAAGTGCGTCCTTATGTTTTTGGGGAACTGGGAATATTGAAGGAGTTAATTGCAAGCGAAAATGACGTCTCTATTTATTGTGGTGGGCAGATAAGAGGTGGTTCAACTCATACTGTAGTGTTAGCTCCTCCTACCTTGACCCTGATGGTGGACCCCAAACTTCAAAAGAAATTTCATCATTATTCCATTCAAATTATATGTTGCGTTTATAAAAAATAATTGCCTCAAATTATTTATGTTTTAGAATTTTAAGGTATGATTAATTATTTTTTGTTTCACCTAGTAGGTAAAAATTACTTATTTTGAGAAGTATTTTTTTTAAATATTTTTCAAAAAAATACTTTTGTTCGCTTTTAATAAGCGGTGTGTTTATTAATCTTCTTAAAAAAGTGTTTTTGAGTGTTAAATTAAGAAAAAGTAATTTTTCTTAATTTCAATTAAATAAAAGCAAAAACTTAATTGAGTCTTCCATAATAACTATTAAGAAAAAGTAAGTAATTTTTCTTAATAGTTATTATGGAAGACTCAATTAAGTTTTTGCTTTTTTCTTAATAGTTATTATGGAAGACTCAATTAAGTTTTTGCTTTTATTTAATTAAAATTTAACAGTACATATTAAAATTTTCAATTAATATAATATATAGATAAATAAAAACGAATATTAAATATTGATATAATATCAACACGATGATTTAAATATATATACTAAAAAACTACAATCAAAATAAATTTCAAAATCATTCCACAAATTAAAATTCAACACCAAGAATTATTAATTATAAATTAATGGATTAATGAGGGATATACTTGCTAAATATGTATTTATGGTAGAGATATTTTTGTCTTGACAAAAATAAATTTTTGCTTCTCCCCAACCGCGAAAAAGCATTTCTACTTGAAAAGCTTTACTTTTCGCTAAACAACTCAAATATTCAAAAAAAAGTGCTTTTTAAAAAAAAAAAAAAAAGAAGAAGAAGCATTTTTCGCCTCAAAAAGCTATTAGGCCAAACAGTTATTAATACAACAACACATAAATAGAGTAAACATTTAATGTAGAGAAATTATAACTTAGCTATAAATATAAGTGTAAAATAGGTCAAATACCCTCCTAATTAATAAGTATTTTTTAAAGAGCGTGTAAAACAAAATAGCGACAAATAATTTGAGACAGGAGTTATTAAATTAGGGGTGTCCATTGTATACTCAATAATTTTGATTTTTAAAAATATTTTCATCGTTATTATATCGAATTAGTTTGGTATGGTTCTGTATTTTAAATTTGATTTCAATTTTGTTGGTATGATAAGTTTGTAATTGTAACGGTGGAGAATTATGATTGCGACAATCATGAAACTCTTTTATCTTTGAAATAAATGAAAATTGTCTATTATCGACTGAAAACATGCTTGGATAATCTGTATTACATATCATCATTATATATAATTGAGTACTTGGTTTATACGTAGTAGTAAAGGCGAGAAGCTTTTAATTGGAGGACTTTTATTAGTTTATATTTAGATTAATGAACGTTTTATGTAGGTAATAATATGACTCTATTGGATTCAATACGTAGTAATTAAGTATTTCAATACAATATTTGATATTTTTTATATTTTATTTAGATTAATGAAAGATTTATCTATGTAATAATATTACTATATTGGATTTCATATGTAGTAATTAAGTATTTCAGTAAAATATTTGATATTTTTTATATTTTACTATAAATACCGAAAATCAAGATTTTTTTTTTTTATTTCTATGGGTCAAATTTTATATTTATATTTTTTATATGATTTTAGTATGCATAATTCTTTAATGGATCGTGTTTTTCTTTCGACTCTAAATACAGAAAATCAAGATTTATTTCTAGTACTTTTATATGATTCTAATAATATGCATAATTTTTTAATGGACCGTGTTTGTCTTTTGACTCTTTGTATCAATCTATTGTATTATTTATTATTTATGAGGTAAACGGGAATATGTCGTTTTCGGCTTTAGACCACCTCCCACGTGGTTAACATGCCCATATGGACTAGTTGGGGAGGGAACTTACTGAAATATCATTAGCATCCCTATGGTTCTGGTAGCATTAAAAGCACCGGACATTCAACTAACATTCATTTATACAACTCATTTTAATTGACTCTGAATGTGTTGAATGAATGCAATATTATTTGACTGAATCAACCATGTTATACATTTCTTTTTTCAAGTATTGTGTAAATTATGTTTTATACCAAATTAAGCATGTTGACCTTAATGGATAAAAATTAAAGTGCAAATATATATTATAATCTCTTTCTTATTTACGTATTTCTTTCCCATGATTAATGTCCAAAATTTCACTTCGAATTACTCAACATCCCTCGCTCATGGTGTTTCATTCTAAACCAGATATATATTATAACTTAACTATGATTAAAATCTGTTCTAAAGAAAATTAAAAAAAATTTAACTAGTAAACATAAAATGTATAAATAGAAATAAAATTTCGAGCCTACTCCTCACAATATTCGAGGTGTTAGATTATTTCTAACCAGAATAGAACAAAATATACTTAAATTCCAGTAGGCTAGTGTAAAAGTGTTTGTCTAGAAAAATAGATTATGTTACTAATTCTTTAAGCTTGTATAGAAGTGTTTTTCTATTTACACCCAATAGATTCTTCTCTTTTCTTCATTTCTCATTCATAACCCAACCCAAAGGTCATGGGATCAAACACATTCGCACCAAAAACCTAACAATTAAATGGTGAATGTGTTATGTATAGATGTAGTATAGATGTCTCCGTTTATCAATTTGATATATATATCAGATATGAGTAAAATTTTACCCTCGAATCCTATGGTAATTGATGGTTTAGGATTTTGACATTACTGGTTTGTTGTTTTTCTGCTCTTCACATGTGTTTTTAGACTGCCGTAGCACCAAAGAAATTACAAACAGTTGTTTAGGCCAACACTTTGCTGTTAAGTATGGTACCTAACTTTTTTTCCCATGTAAACAATCATGCTACGCCATTCCATTTACTGTTAGGTCTAGTTCCATATTTGATAATCGAGCATCGGGATCTATGCGATAATTTTAAAGTATTAATTCGTAACAAGATTAGCCCTACTAATATATTGAAGTATGAACTATCTATATATAGTTGCAACTTGCAAATGCAGCGCTTGACCGCAGCTCTATTGGACATAGTCAGTGCATTGCAACGTGTCTATGATCGAAGTTGGGTTGTCCAAATGCGGCTAACATTGAAGGGACCAAGGAGTGAATTGTCACCCTCAATTAATTAGCCCCCAAGGAGGATGGGGTGTCAAATCATTCAATCCTCAGTTTCTACTTCATTAAATTCCCTCTTTTGGTTATAGAACAGCAATATTGACTAAAATCTTGGAGAAACTCAAAAGACGACAAAGAGAACAATTTCCGGTTTGCAATGTTGTTTCTTGTCGATCCATAATGCATTATATTAGTATTATTTATACTGTTGAAGCAATGTCTGGAAAGGTTATATCATTTGTTATCATTTCATTGACAGTATTGTACTGTACAAAATCGATAAACTTATTAAGATACCCTGAATTACTGAAAATATTAGATTTATCAACAATTCAAAGCAAAAGAAAAAGGAGATGATTATAAATGAGATAGCAATGTGGCTAGAAAGAGGAAGACATGTATATAATTGGCGAGGATGAGTAATACTTTACAAAATGCAGAGCTAACACTCCGACGGGAAAGCAAGAGTGGTATGCTATACAAATATTTACAACGATCTGAGTTCCAAACACAAGCCTGGATCTGGAGCTCAAATGAAGCACACAGTAGAGACTAGAGAGGTATCGCCCACCTGAAGAAACAAAAAAAAAAAAAAAAAGAACTGCAGATATGTTTTGCTGCCTGCGGGAGTATATTAGTACATATATACTTGTATGGATTATGCGAGTATGTAATCTAGAGCGAAAATTCACCAAATCTTTTGGCACTTCACTTGCTATGTTTGGTGGTCTGATTTTTCCTCCTCATTTCTCTTTAGGGAGGCTAGAATTGAGCCCAGGTGCGGCCTCAACTTAGAAAATTTCGTTACTGGAGCAATGTTCCTCAAGGTAGGAGATACGATTTCAAAGAAAGTAGGCTTTGGTGTTGAGGCACCGCTGATGTATTCAATGAATTCCTGTACAGCAAGTACATGGAACTTTGGAGGTGCATTCAGAGCAATGTTGTGAACCCGGTGCTCATAAATCTTCCCATCTTTATCAAGCTTATACTCTGAAGTACCATCAAACCGCCCATGGCTCTCCCATGGAACACGGGGAATGCCATGAACAGTCCACCGAACTATTATCATGTTTTCCACAGGCTGCCAAACACTAACAATATCAATCCACAAAGCCCTAAATAACATCCTGCCATGGAATCGCAGAGCCCAGAAGATTGATTTATAATTCTCAATGCCACTAAAAGTGTTGAGTGGATCTTTAAAGACAATATCATCCCTACAGAGAGCGGAAGAACACCATTAGCACCTAAAACATTACAACAACATACCCAGTGAAATCCCACAAAGTGAGGTCTGGTAGCACTTAAAAGATTATTCCACTGAAATCACAATTGGGTACAACATCATTGCACTTGCATTAATTCTTAACTAATTGAAGTGCTATAGTGCACAATGTTAGAGAATTTGCTTTTGGACTGCAGTAACTTCTTTTTACTGCTTTTGAATAACTTTCTTATACTGTTAGTAATTAGTTAGTTAGAACTATATTCTGCAGAGATATTTTAGGCTAGTTTATGATTATCTTTTTTTACTGTTTTTTCCCTATAAATGCAGAGCTAAACATAGCTAAATAATATAATTCTATTTGACTGCATTGCAGTATATTTTTCTCTCAGTAAATTTTCTCCGTTATTTCCTACATTTCTTTGTTAAAAACCAACACACAATTACATGCATATGCAATTCACGCAGTATCAAGGAGGTGCAGCAAAATAACTACAAATTACAGTATTATTTTTCTCTAAAACTGCTTCTATAGCATCTCCATAATAATAATCTTAAGTTCTAATTACATCCAAGTTATGTATCCTCTGAACTAAACTACTAGAAAGGGGCCTACGCCTGCTAAACATAGCTAAATAATATAATTCTCTTTGACTGCATTGCAGTATATTTTTCTCTCAGTAAATTTTCTCTGTTATTTCATACGTTTCTTTGTTAAAAACCAACACACAATTACATGCATATGCAATTCACGCAGTATCAAGGAGGTGCAGCAAAATAACTACAAATTACAGTATTATTTTTCTCTAAAACTGCTTCTATACCGTCTCCATAATAATAATCTTAAGATCTAATTACATCCAAGTTATGTATCCTCTGAACTAAACTACTAGAAAGGGGCCTACGCCTGCTACTCACGATCAACAACAACGAGCACAATGCCTCAACCCAAGCTAGTTCAAAAGAAAAATATAGAAAATGTGAAAGTGGTCATTCTATTTTCTTCTTTTTTTTTTTAAAATGGAAAGGTACATCGAAAGAGATCATTCTTTTGATACTTCTTTTTGAAAGAGATCATTCTTTTTTTTTTTAAATGGAAAGGTACATCGAAAGAGATCATTCTTTTGATACTTTAAGTCCTAGGAAGTCTCTCTGTAGGTTACTTGATGAAAGTGTGACATGAGAAGCCACTTGTGGTTTGACAAAGCAGCTATTGCTCACCAGCCATTATCCGACAAAATGACAATTAACCCAAGACGACCGATTCCATTCCCTATAATCACCAGGGAGAAGGGCTACTGTGATCTGTTTGTTTACAAATTTGAGTTGGAAAAAAAGAGTTGTTTGTCATGATCCAACTAGAATCTAGATGATCCCCTCCTACAAAACTAAGGTAGGCGTACACTCCACCCTCCCCAGACCCCACTTGTGGGATTACACAGGGTTTGTTGTTGTTGTTGTATAGCTCAGCTTAGGCAACCCTGTTCAAGCGTCCAAAGCCCTTAAGACTTCTGTAATTAACGGACTGAATTCAACTGCTACGATTTAAATTTAAAATGGATTGCAGCAAATCACAATAAACTATCACAAAATAGCATTTTTAACAAAGCTTAAGATAGCACTAAGCCATTAGTACATTAGACTTCTCGCAATCTAAAATTTTTCAAACTAATAAGAAAGAAAGAGCCATCGGAAAGAAAATTCAGAAGTACCATATAAATGACTTAAAAAGAGAATAGCGACTGTTTACTTCTCTCCCTCTCATATAAATTCTCGTTTTAACAGAGAGCTTGAGTTTCACATAATATGCGTATTTGAGTTTCATTATTTTGCCTGCGCTTGCTATTTAAACTTGAAAACTACAACTTGAACCAATAAGAAGAATTGGAAATTATGGTGCTACTTCATATAATCAAAATAAAGAGCTTTTTTCTTTTCTTTTGCTTTGGTGACTTATTTCCATACTACTTTGAATTGCTTGTTCTTATTTAACCTTTTTTGCCATGCTTTCTCTTGAGCCGAGGGTCTTTCGGAAACAGCCTCCCTACCTTCCGAGGTAGGGGTAAGGTTTGCGTACACTTTACCCTCCCCAGACCCATTGTGGGATTTCATTGGGTATGTTGTTGTTGTTGCTGTTGCTTTGGCGACTTAATGCTGGACATCTTTTGGATGTACTTTGCTGTAAATGTTCTTTAATTTAATAGTTCTAAGTCACTTGGATCTTAAAATTTTCACATATTCTTGGTCATTTTTTCACAGAGAAATTATCCCTTGTCCTGTTCTCTTCTCAAGCAAATGTGAGAGACCCTTTACTGAAAAAAGAAGGGGTAAATAATCTCATTAGTGGTTTAATCTCACCGTCTTTAAGTTACGTGGATAAAGTATTATTTTCGAACATTTTAATGATTCTTGATGCAATTCACCCTAATCTACAAAACTCGAAATTTTCATTTCTCATTACGGCAAAACAACCAGATCAGCAGCTGCATCAATCAACTTAGACATTAGTTCCAAAATAGTTAAGGTCATAGGAACCTTATGTATCAATTCCACTCCATTCAAACCCATTACGACTTCAGTAATCATATTTCATCATAATTAGACTGTTCTTTTATAATACTCCAATTGCCAACCTATTCACTTCGACTAGCTAAGATTTGCGAAACTAAAATAAGCTGAGCTAGGTCAGAAACAGGGATATTTAAGAAGAAAAGGTAACGATGCAATATGAATTTGGGAGCTATATTGCAGGTAATGAGCTAATGGTTGGGGTGGTTGTACCGGGTGAAATTGGTGCAGTACACAACTGTTGGAAGCTTGATCTTCGGAAGTATGACACGGGGGTTTCATTAACTACATTCAGACCCTTAAGTGCAGTTCCTTAATTATGCATTTTACCCTAATTCTTATTGTCATAGTTACTTGTAGACCCATTAGCTAGTTAGGGTTCTATAGTATATATTCTGTTGTTTATCAATCAAAATCATCTCTATCTAGTTTAGCTTAGTTTTTAGCTAGAATTCTTCACAAAATCCATTCTGCAACAGGAAACATCAAGACAATAAAAACAGTAAAATGGATGATTAAAAACAGAAACCTGTAGATATCAAAGGTTAGCTCCTTATAAAAGAGAGCAGGAAACTCTTCTCGGATAGTCCGAATAGCATAACCCGTATTGAGATAGTAATTCCGCTTCTCTTCCTCCTGTTCCTCGTTCACTTTCGTCGTACTAGTCTGCACAGGAGCAGAGAACTGTGCGTAAAACTCTGAATTCAAAGGCGGAGACTCCTTCACACTCGCACAAACCCTAACCCTAGCACCCTTGTTTCCATACCTGGAAACAGCGAGTTTCTGTACATTTCTAGGGTTTATGTAAGAAGAAATACTCAATGGAAGGCGACCGGTGGAGAATGATGAAACTTCCAGCGACGATAAAAGAGTGGCCATCGGAGATTCGAATTAGATTTTGGATGAATTTAGTTTGAGATTTTCAGAGGACATATTTTCCAATTGGATAATAGTTGAAATTTGGGGAGGATCACCGTACAAAATTCTCCTATTGGTGCATGAGATGAGATAGTCAAAATATTAAAAAATTGGAAGGGGCTATTTTAGGAATTACGACTGTTTTTTCACGGAAATATCTTCAAAAAATGTCCAAAACGACAAAAAAGAAAACCTTTTAGTTTTAGATACTTTTGGTCTCTGTCAGAACATGAGGGAACTTCATACACTGCACGCATTTAATATAACTTTCCAATGATGAAAAATATTTTAATGAATTGGATCTTCTTCTTTCTTTCTTTTTCTTCCTTTTTAGCTTCTTTAGCTCCTCAGCAGTATTATGCTTGTTAGTGTCACTCATTATGCAAATAAAACAGTCAAGCACAAATGATTATGTTCAAGAAGAATAACAAACGAGAACCAACAATAAAAAAGAAACCAACTCTTTGTATATTAATCAAACATAAGTACAAAATATGTAACAAGGATGTTTCTGCTTGGTTCAAGTTTTCTCTTGTCACTTTACCTGTTGTGTTATTTTTTTATGGAATGAATTACTTAAGAGAAAACTGAAATTCTCCTTCTTAAAGATCTCCAAGATTTAGTCTTAATAAAAAATAGAATATATGTTTCTACAGGAAGTGCTCTTTGCTAGATTCTGAATCAAGGATCAAAAGAACCACTAGAGGAGCAAGGTCTGGCACATCTTTGGATATGGCTACTGTATTGTGCTTATGTATCAAGGCTGTTTCTTCACGGTCACGCAGTCCCTCTTTTTATGTGTGAAGTCTATTTGCAGTTGTGTCTTAAGCTGTTGGATCGACATCATCACCTAAACAGCTAGTTGGCATCATCTTTTAGCTCTTGTCCGGTACCAAAAGCTCTTGTGATATAAAGACAGAGAAGTATCTTATACAAGGGAAAAATAAAGCACCAGGAACAAATTGGATGTGAGTTCTTATTTACCCTATACAATCACAAGTTCATAACCATCAGCCCCTAAAGGAAAAAATTGATTTAAGTGCTTCTAGACAGTGTGATCAGAAACTGCAGTGATTCTTATGATATCCACATATTAACGAGGAAAATTTGTCATGGTGATTCTGCAAAAGCAAATCTTGCATCTGAAAATAAGCAAGTCTTGATTCAGTAGGTAGGCACATTTTTTATTTGAAGAAGTTTAGCATAGTGTACTAATGCATTTATAATTTGCATATGATCTTCCAGGTGTTGCACATTAATCCATGAGGAAATATAATTATTGGTCTTAATAGAATTTTGCATAAGACTCCTGGGAATTGATGCACTATTCTGAGTGTTAGGGCAGAGTTAAAACAGTACAATTCAATTGCTACATTGTTGATTACTTATCATGTTTTGGAACTTGAAACTTCCATCTGTATTTTCTTGAAGTTCATCATAACTCGAATGACATGAAAAATTTGAACAGAATAAATGAACCAATTATGAACTGCAAACACGAATTACCATAGTCCTATTCTTATAGCAAAATTCTTAGGTTATTTTACCTTTTGGCTAGAGCTCCTGTATCACGTTAGAACAATATTCTTCTCTTTTCGTCTTCTTTTTTTCGTCTTTTAGGTTGATGGTTTATGAAGAGTGCATAATCTTTAAGTGGCAATACCTGTATTTCCCTTTACATATTATACATGCATAATAACACATAAGACAAGTTGCTATCATATTACTTTATATAAATACAACATATTTGGTCACAAGTAAGTTCTGAGGTGTAGCTCAGGACTTCAGACATTACTCTTGATTAAAGAACTATAATTGGTCTGATCATCATAGTATTTTGACCACAACATCACACCACCATACTTGGAGGAGTTTTTAATTGATGGAAGAACTTGGGAAGTGAGGTCATCAGCAGGGATGAATCCACTTCCGGCAGCTGCAGGAGCTGCTGGCAAGCCAAGGAAAATCTTTGTGGCCGGGATATCTGAAGTCCACTGTTCCCATGCAGCTTCAAGATTGCTAATATCACTAGAACTGTATTGACAAGGAGGGTTATTATAGAATTGAACCCAAACATAGTCGAAAAGGCCTGTTTTTAAAGCATTTCCAATCCAAGCATCAGGGAATGGACACTGAGGAGCTGTTGTTAAGTAAACTTTCTTGCCCATACTGCTATATGCAGAAAGAGATTTGGCAAGAACATCCCAGTACAGATTAGTTCCTCCTTCAATATCAAAGTCTATTCCGTCTAAAACAGCATCACCAAGTGGACGAGTAGTCGATTGTCCCCCCAAGAAGTTGTTCCAAAGATAAGTAGCAACTTGCCTAGCATCATCAGCAGAAGCAAGATAATAGCCCCCAGCACCGCCTCCAATTGACAGCATCACTTTAATTCCTATCGCTTGGCAAGATTTTATATCTGTGCTTAATTTGGTACATTCGCCAACATTTGGATTACAATGGCCAGCTAAATTTATCATTGGTTGTTGACCATTACCAAAGGTTGGCAAAAAGGCTATGATCACAAAATCATAGTTCGTCGTGGCACAGGTTTCTGCCAGAGTTCCTTCACCCCCATTTTGACCCCAGTAAATAGCAATTCCACCAGCATCACAAGAAGGTGCTAGTATTAGAATTACTATGGAGAGTAATGCAAGTAATCTATTGGATTGGAGTTCCATTACTTGCTGATTTTCTTAAATGTTGAAATGACTTCTATAGGAAAAACTATGAAGCTGTTCTGCTTTAGAATTCTGGTAAATGAGCATTAGAGCATTGCTTCTTATAGGATGAAAAATTGCTTACTCAGGCTGCTACTTTGTGCTTATGCAACGGAAGGAGTGGCTTTGCCGTTAAGTAGTTCTCATTTTCATTTAAATTATAGGATTAGCCTTTGCTTTGTGTTCCTGGATTTGCTATTATGTTGTCTTTTCTCCCCTTGTCTTCTCCTAAAGTCTTCTTGATAAAAACAAAGGCAAAGTTTTATCCTTTTAAATAAAACTAACCCACTTGATAAAGCTAGATTAAGATTTTTAAATGTGTTGTTGTTAGAAACCCAGAAACTTTGCTAACCTTAATCTGAGGACTTCCAAACACAACACAGAAATAAGAGCAACACTTCAACTATTATTTATTGCCAACAAATAGAATAAGTTTTACAAATAGAGAAAGAACTTCATTACATCTCACAACCAAGGTATTTTGAGGAACCTTAACCTCCAAATCTGCGAGAAAAACCTACGAAAAAAAACTGCCCCCTTTTTCCTTCTTCTTAGTACAATATAACACATAATAGAATCGCCTAAACTGCTATGTAACTACGGATATACATACACATAATAATTAATTAATAAAACATTTACAATTAAGCCTTATTTTCACCTTTTCCTGCGGTTATAGACCCTCAGTGACAAAGTAGGTCTAACAATACCCTCCCCAACGAGTTTCACCTTGTCCTCAAGGTGAAAATGAGGAAACTGTCCATCAATGACTTCATAGGATTCCCAAGTGTTCTCAAAGTCCGGTAAGTCCTTCCACTTAATCAAAACCCCTTGGGAGACATTCAAGAGTGTCCGACAATCTACTACACCTTCAGGTTACACTTGCATTTCAAGTTCTTCGGATAAGAAAGGAGGGAGCTGCTGAACTAGAATAGAATCCTTCACAGCACGCTTTAGCCAAGAAACATGAAATACGGGATGCACCCGTGAATGAAGGGGTAAATCGAGGCGATAAGCAACTTCGCCAATTTTATTCAAGACAGTATATGGCCCATCGTAACGAGGACTTAACTTCTGATTAACCTTTTTAGCAAGAGACCGAAGCTTGAAAGGTTGAACGCGAAGATAAACAAAATCACCAAGTTAAAACACAACTTCACGGCGCTTAGCATCAGCATAAACTTTCATCTGAGCTTGAGCATGGGTCAGATTAGATTTGAGTTCATCTAAAATAGTGTTGCGAGCGGCAAGCTGCTGGTTGATCTCTTCAACGGCAGAAATTTCATCAGTGAACCGCAACAAAGAGGGAGGATCTCGCCCATATAAAGCTTTAAAAGGGGTCATCTTGGTGGAACCATGGTAAGTGGTATTGAACCAAAATTCAGCCCAAGGAATCCATCTGGCCATTGTTTTGGATGTGCCCCCGCAAAACAACGTAAATAAGTCTCCATGGAGCGGTTGACAACTTCGTTTTTTGACCATCCGTTTGAGGGTGATAACCCGAACTCAATTTGAGGTCGGTGCGGACAACTTGAATAATTCTTGCCAAAATTGGCTGATAAAAACCCGATCCCGATCAGAAACAATAGATTTGGGAAAATTATGCAAATGTACAACTTCACGAACAAATAGATTAGCAACACTCTTTGTTGTGTATGGATGACATAAAAGGATAAAATGACTATATTTAGTGAAACGATCCACCACAACAAGTATAGTATCATTTCCCATTGCTTTTGGTAACCCGCTAATGAAATCCATAGAAATATCATCCCAAACTTGAGATGGAACAGGTAATGGCTGTAGCAAACCAGCAGGACTAAGAGCTTCATATTTATTCTGCTTACAAACTTCACAACTAGCCACAAAGTTCTGTACATCCCTTTTGATTCCATTCCAATACAACACTTGTGAAATGCGCTTGTATGTCTGGAAAAAGCCTGAGTGACCACCTGCGGGTGAGGAATGAAATTCCCTAAGGAGCATGGGAATGTTTAATGACGAACGGGGAATCACCAGCCGACTTTTGAAAAATAGGCAGCCATTTTTTAGAGCATAATTTGAGTGTGAAGCCGGATCTTTAAGCAAATCTTGTGTCAACTGACGGAGTTGATCGTCCTGTTGAATTTCTATGGAAAGATCATCTAAGGTACTGCTGCGTAAGAGAGAAACAACCATGAAATGAAATTGGCGGGACAAGGCATCAGCGGCCTTATTTTCACAACCTGGGCGATATTGAATCTCAAATCAAATCCCATCAACTTGGTGATCCACTTTTGTTGATCCTCTGCCATAACATGCTGGTCCATGAGAAATTAGAGACTTCGTTGATCTGTTCGTATAATGAAATGTCGACCCATCAGGTAGTGACGCCACTTTTGTATAGCAAAATAATAGCCATTAACTCCCTCTCGTAAACAGATTTTGATTGAGCTCGAATAGAAAACCCTTTACTAAGAAAGGCGATGGGACATCCTTCTTGCATTAGGGCAACTCCAATCCCTAATCCCGAAGCATCTGTTTCAACCACGAACACCTTGTTAAAATCTGGTAGCGCCAAAACCAGCAAAGTGACCATGGCCTCCTTAAGAGAATCAAAAGCTAATTGAGCTTCTTTATTCCAATAAAAAGCATCTTTCTTGAGCAATTGTGTGAGCGGCCTGGCTATTTTCCCACAGTCACGAACAAACTTCCTATAGTAACCGGTGAGTCCCAAAAATCCCCGCAAACCTTTAATGTCTTTGGGACTTGGCCAATTAACCATGCTTGTTATTTTGGCAGGATCCGCCGAGACTCCACTTCCGAAAATAATATGTCTCAAGTACTCTAGTCGTTGCTATCCAAAATGACATTTTTTTCTATTGACAACCAAGTTATGAAGTTTTAAAATTTGTAGCACCTCCCGCAAATGATCCAAGTGAGTAGGAAAATTTGCACTATAAACTAATATGTCATCAAAAAAGACCAATACAAACTTACGTAAGTAAGGACGAAATATCTCATTCATCAAGGCTTAAAAAGTAGATGGAGCGTTAGACAACCCAAATGGCATGACCAAAAACTCATAATGTCCTTCATGTGTACGAAAAGTTGTCTTTGCTACATCTTCCTTGCAAACCCGGATTTGATGGTACCCCGATCTTAGATCCAACTTCGAAAATATGGTACCCCGATCTTAAGCTCATCCAAGTTCGAAAACCGGAATTGGAAAACCCTAGAATAGTAATCTCATGGGGCCCAATAATCGACACGTTCATCAAGGCTTTAGATGGATTAGACAACCCAAATGGCATGACCAAAAACTCATAATGTCCTTCATTGTACGAAAAGTTGTCTTTGCTACATCTTCGGGACCCCGATCTTAGATCCAACTTCGAAAATATAAGGCACCCCAAGCTCATCCAAAGAGTTCTTCGATTACTGGAATTGAAAATTTATCTCGGAATAGTAATCCATCCACACAAAATCACCAACTACCATCTTTTTTGTGAACTAGCAACACTGGACTGGAAAAAGGACTTGTACTTGGTTGAATGATACTAGCTACAAGCATTTCCTGGACAATTCGCTCAATCTCATTTTTCTGATAATGAGGGTAACGATATGGACGAATATTGGGTGGATTAGATCCCTCTTTAAGCCGGATAGCATGATCACGACTTCTACTGGGTGGCAGCCCTTTCACTTCCTCAAATAAAGTTCCAAATTCTTCCAATAATTGGTGCAAATCCAAATTCTCATGTTCCTCCCTTGCTGTTAACTCATTCAGATCAACATAATACCCTTCTCCATATTTTTGCAAGGCTTTAAACAGAGTTTTGAGTGAAGCCACTGATTTGGACAATGAGGGGTCTCCTCGAACAACTCGTGTTTGCCCTCCTGTGTCAAATTTCAGCATCAACGTTTTGAAATTAGCTTGAATGTCCCCCAAAGTCTCCAGCCACTCTAATCCTTGGACAAATTAAAAAAGAAATAATCTTGTGTTATGCGGAAATTATCAATCCACAATTCCACTTCTTTGCAGCTTCCCTTACTCTTTACTTGCCGTTAGGGGGTGTATGGACCAAGTTGGTTCGGATTTTTTAAACGCCAAACCAAACCAATTGCGTCGGGTTTTTAAATTTATACACCAAACCAAACCAATAAAATTCGGGTTTTTCAACCTCGGGTTTTCTCGGTTATTCGATTTTCTCGGGTTTTTCGGGTTTTTTTTCGGAATAGTCTTGATAAAAAACATATAACTTTTACTTCAAATATTTCTTTAGTTCTAGTAAGATACAACTATATAATTAAGGTGTTTCTTAAGAAAATAACACAAAATGTGAGAAGAGTGATGACATTGTATTAAAATATTCAACAAAAGCTAATAAATTCGGTCAAAATAAATATTGCTAATTAACAAGCCATAAAAAAAATGACCATAATCTAAAAATACTAACTAAAATAAGTGGCTAATAATTATTAATTACATGACAAAGAAATAAAACTTAAGTTATGTTTTTTCACTCTCTAAATAAATTATGCAAAACTAAAGAATAAATATCCAACATTATTGTCATTCCTAGTGGTAAATTGAATTTCTTTTGTTAGCATTAGTGTTGAGTTAGTTTTGGTTTGGTCTTTATTTGAGTTGGACTTTATTTGAGTTATTAACATCCATAGGATATAAAACTTATTGACATTCAAAACTCGAAGTTCAAGCTTGAATAATATGATAATAGTTAAAGAATTACGAAAAAATTTAAGAAATATTTATAAATTACATTACAAATAAATATTTTTATGTATAAAATATTTTAAAATTTGAATACATGTAATGTCGGGTTTGACTTTTTTTAGTTAAAACCAAACCAAACCAATTATGATCGGGTTTTTTTTTTCAACACCAAACCAAGTCAAATCAAACCACTAGTCGGGTTTTTGTTCTCTGTTTGACTCGGTTTATCGGTTTGATGCGGTTTGTCGGTTTACTTTGTACACCCCTACTTGCTGTCCATTCCCTACTTCCACTACAAACGGCTTAGTTTCTGTTTGCTTTAGCCCCAATTCTTCGGCCACTGTGCGAGAGATAAAATTTGTTGATGCTCCGCTATTAATCAACACAATAACCTTCTTCCCTAATATTGTTCCCCATACCTTCAAAGACTTCTTTGTGGTAAATCCTGCAATAGAGTACAAAGACAACTCCATTAACTTTTGAGACTCCGGTAGTTCTTGAACACTTAATTGGTCCATCCCTGCATTTATTATTTCCTCTGAATGCTCTTTTATGCCTCCATCTTTGTCGTCCTCTGCCGCTATAATAAGCAGATTTAACTGTTTTGAATTGCACCAGTGGTTGGGACCATATTTTTCATCGCATTGAAAACAAAGTCCTCTCCTTAATTTATCCTGGTACTCTGCATCAGATAGCCTTTTGTATGCTCCTTCACGCCTTGCAGAAGTTTTAGGTCTTGGCTGCTCAATTTCTCCTCGATTTTGCTCTTGAACATGCCGTGGTATGGTTGTAACTGTTGTACGGGCAGAATGAAAGGGTGTTGTTGCTATACGCACAGGGGAACTTGTAAAACTTCTTGTTCGGCTATTGTCAATCACTGGAAACTGCATTGAACCCCTAGAAAGCGCCATACAAATATGTCTTAGCAAGTGGGCTTGGCTGAGAGCCCAATTCCTCTCTTCAATACGCTGGCTTTGGTCCATAATCTGGGTTAGAGTTCCCAGCTTGCTAAGACGCAAATCTGCCTTGATATCCTCTCTCAAACCATTTATAAAAATTCCTATCAAAACTGCATCATCGGCATCTTTCAAAGGTACTGAAAGTAATGTGAAATCTTTATTCGAAATCTTCTCTGTATTAGGCCACGCTTCCAGTTTGTTGCAATCCTATCAAAACCTCATATAAGTTCCCTGACTGTGATGGTGTAAAGCGTTGGCGTATCGGTACTCGAAACACATCCCATGTGACAATCGGCGCTCTTCTCTCCCACCACTGGAACCAATTTAGGGCTCTACCTTCAAGGCAAACAGCAGCAGCCTCCAATTTATTCTTGTCATCAATGCCATTAAAATGAAAATAACGTTCTGCTCTGTTAAGCCACCTATGTGGATTATCACCAGAGAATAAAGGAAGTTCCAATCTTCTAGGACGCGTTTCATCACGAAATTGTGGCTGAACTTCTCGAAATCCATCTCTTCTCTGCCATCACATCTGCGTCTTTAATTGGATCTTCCTGAACCACTGATTTTCCTTTCATATGTTGAAGAATTTCAGCGTCATGTTCATCTTTTTTTTTTTTTTTTTTTTTTGCATCCAGTCCCGTAGCTGCCCCACGTAATTACGTACTGAACCAATCTCCTCTTGTACTTCGTCCATTGTCTTCTCTAACCCTTCAATCCTTCCCTCCATTCGGTTGAAACCATGAAGGCTCGATACCAAAATTGTTAGAAACCAGAAACTTTGCTAACCTTAATCAGTAGACTTCCAAACACAACACAGAAATAAGAGCAACACTTTAACTATTATTTACTGCCAACAAATAGAATAAGTTTTACAAATAGAGAAAGAACTTCATTACATCTAACAACGAAGGCATTTTGAGGAACCTTAACCTCCAAATCTGCCAGAGAAAAACCTACAGAAAAAACTGCCCCTTTTTTTCCTTCTTCTTAGTACAATATAACACATTATAACTGCCTAAACTGCAAAGTAACTGCTATGTAACTACTGGATATACATACACATAATAATTAATTAATAAAACATTTACAATTAAGCCTTATTTTCACCCTTTTTCCTGCGGTTATAGACCCTAGTGACAGCAGGTCTAACAGTTGTCTTGTAAAATAAGAAAGAAACTTATGAATTTAATACGTCCATTAACCTAGTTTTGTAGTGTATAGACCAAGTGCCTGCATATGGGAAGAGTGATTTTTTTTGGCTTAACATCTCAAATCTAGATAAGACCGTTAGTTCAGCAGATTGTTCACTGATTCTGGAAGTACCCGAGTGGGATAACTGTTGATATATGAATTCTTGAATTGCATATAGAAAGAGGTAGATAACAAAATGGTTTTTATCCTGTTCTAGTAGTGATTATGACTTAGTCTTATCATATCGAAGAGGGTTCAATACCAGAAAGGATTTTTTGCTCGTTCAGGCTACTTACTCTCAAAAGAACAAAAAAAATTACACAGAGATTTAGACAAAACTTGTAGTTATGAATTTGGAGTTTTTGCTCTGATTCTAAGTTAGGAAGTTCATTAAACTGTAAATTGCTGCTAATGGACTTGGTGAGTACAATTAAATAGGCATATCTAAAATCTTTAAACCAATGTCCAAATGGAGAACTGGACAGGAAGGGGATATTAGCTTGTCATGAAATTCTCCCTACTCATCCTATGCAAGCCATCAAACCACTCTTTTTGGTTTCCCATAAAAGTCTCACAGATTTTAGAGTAACTTTTACTATTTCATCACTTCACTCACAAAAGAGAGAGAGAAAGAAGAAAAAGTCAGAGAACAAAGGACAATAACTTACTACTTCATAACATTCACTGGCCACAAATTGGTAGGATGATAGCAGGTAACAGGTCTGCTAGATTTTCTTGGTGTATTTTCTGGAGTTTACTTCAGGGCATAACAAGATGATGAAGCAATGTCAAACTTGTGGACTTCAAGATCTTATTGACGTTATACACCTTCGCGAAAAGCCACTATATGTGAGAACATGCTGCTTTTTTAACCATATATGAATGAGTTTTGTTACTATGTAAGGCATGTCTTGTGCCGTTATATCACAATGAATCATTTCGAAATCAGAAAACGATTGGCCTTAGTCATGAATGAACAATATTTGTTGAAGCATGAATGAAAGGATAATATATCGAGTTTTATAATGCCTTTTTTTTTCCTCAAAACTTATAGTAACTAATCTTGTTCTTGAGCGAACCACTAATGGTTGTGCATCCATTTCATTAAGGATTTTTAAACCCCTATGTTGTCAATATGCTGTGAAATAGATATGAGAAAGGGACTAATATAATTAATCTAATGGTAAGACAAGAAAAAACTAACGGAAAACTGTCTACGTCCTGAATTTTATAGAAGCATTATTGTAAATACCGATACTTGCTTGGGAAGATTCCACTGTCTAGATGAGGCTTGCTTTTGTATGCCTAAATTTTTTGCAATCCGATTTTTAAGAAGTTAAATATTAGAAGCTAATATGTCTTCATGCATCTTTATACTCTAATTCTCCTCAACCATTCTTGTGTTGATTATTGTGGCCTTGATCATGGTACATAAGATTAACAACTTTCTTTTGTTTGGACAGAACAGACAATTATGAATTGTTGTCATGGAAAATGTCTTGATTGAGATGAAAATTACACAGGTAACAAGTTGCTATCATATTATATATGTATAGTACCACAACATATTAGATCACTAACAAGGGCTGAGGTATAGCTCAGAACTTCAGACATCACTCTTGATTAAAGAACTATAATTGGTCTGATCATCGTAGTATTTTGACCACAGCATCACACCACCATACGTTTTTTATTGATGGAAGAACTTGGGAAGTGAGGTCATCAGCAGGGATGAATCCACTGCCAGCAGCCGCAGGAGCAGCTGGCAAGCCGAGGAAAATCTTTGTGGCCGGGATATCTGCAGTCCACTGTTCCCATGCAGCTTCAAGATTGCTAATATCACTAGAACTGTATTGACAAGGAGGGTTATTATAGAATTGAACCCAAACATAGTCGAAAAGGCCTGTTTTTAAAGCATTTCCACTCCAAGCATCAGGGAATGGACACTGAGGAGCTGCTGTTAAGTAAACTTTTAAGTAAACTTTCTTTCCCACACTGCACTATGCAGCAAGAGATTTGGCAAGAACATCCCAGTACAGATCGGTTCCTCCTTCAATATCAAAGTCTATTCCGTCTAAAACAGCATCACCAAGTGGACGAGTAGTCGATTGTCCCCCCAAGAAGTTGTTCCAAAGATAAGTAGCAACTTGCCTAGCATCATCAGCAGAAGCAAG
This sequence comes from Lycium ferocissimum, assembly GCF_029784015.1. Lineage (NCBI taxonomy): Eukaryota > Viridiplantae > Streptophyta > Magnoliopsida > Solanales > Solanaceae > Lycium > Lycium ferocissimum. The sequence continues at coordinate 22,619,873 of NC_081348.1, forward strand.
ATAATAGCCCCCAGCACCGCCTCCAATTGACAGCATCACTTTAATTCCTTTCACTTGACAGGATTTTATATCTGTGCTTAATTTGGTACATTTGCCAACATTTGGATTACAATGGCCAGCTAGATTTATCATTGGTTGTTGACCATTACCAAAGGTTGGCAAAAAGGCTATGATCACAAAATCATAGTTCATCATGGCACATATTTCTGCCAGAGTTCCTTCACCCCCATTTTGACCCCAGTAAATAGCAATTCCACCAGCATCACAAGAAGCTGCTAGTATTAGAATTACTATGGAGAATAATGCAAGCGGTCTATTGGATTGGAGTTCCATGCCTTGCCGATTTTGCAAAATGTTGAAATGACTTCTATAGGAAATTAAAACTATAAAGCTGTTCTGCTTTAGAATTCTGGTAGATGTGCATTAGGAGTGCTTTTATAGGATGAAAATTTGCTTACTCAGACTGCTACGTTGTGCTTATGCTAGGAAGGCATGGCTTCACGGTTAAGCAGTTCTCAATTTTATTTAAGTTAAAGGATTAGTCTTTGGTTTGTGCTCCTGGATTTGCTATTATGTTGTCTCTGCCCCCTTGTCTTCTCCCATAGTCTTTTTGATGTTAAAACAAAGGCAAAGTGTGTCCTATTAAGCAAGACTAGCCCACTTGATAAACATTTAAGATTCTAAAATGCAAGTCTTATAAACTATGTAAGACAAATGTGAACCGTGTTTCTATTTCCTCTTCCTAATACTAAGTCCTCAAGGTAATGGACTTGTTGATTCAGCACTGAAAATACTCAATAAGTTCTCATTATTTCCAGTTATTAGGAATATTACTTGGTTACAATAACTATACTCATGGTATGAAAAGTTAAAGCCGGTTTAGATATTGAAGTTCGCAATGAATTTCTGGAGAAAGGAGTGTAACATTGGGGAACCGCAGTTCACATTTTCTACATCCAATATTGAGACAAAGCCTAGAAATTATCATAACACAAGTGGCATAATTGTTGAAATATGATATCTTGAATTGCATAGGAAAAGAGATAGTACAACATGAAAAATGATTCTTTATCCCATTCTGCTAGTGTCAGGACTCTGTCTTTTCATGTTGACGACAGTTTCAACACCAGCAAGGAATATTTACTCTTTCAGGCTACCTAGTAAACCTAAGCTTAAGGCATAACATAACAAATCTTAAAGAAAGCAAGAGTATCTAAAGGAACACTAATATTAACTAACTCAAGCTAAAATAAAGCAAATAAATTAACACCTCAGCAGTCATATACTTCTTATTGTCACTCATTATACTAACAAAAATCAAACACTCTTGCACATTAAAATCATACACGTACTACGAGAACCATAAAATATATCTGACGGATCCACCTTAATCTCAGCCAAAACTGTCAAGAAAGATATATTGAGTGATCCACCTTTAACTAACAAAATTGGTATGATTCAAACAACTTTAAGGGGAAAACATTTAAAGGAAAATTACAGCACTAGGATTCTTGGCTAGTATTTCCAACCTGCGGTGCTTTCACCGATTTGATGGATGATCCAGCAAGACAAGTCAGCCTAGATTTTGTATTAGCCTCAGCAAGTGGAATCGCCTTATCTTTGCTAGTCATTCGAACATCCCAAACACGTATAACCCCATCCGACGATGCAGATGCTACTATATGCTCATGATCACCATCACCATCATTGTCTTTATGCAACACAACAATACCCTTCACACGTGTCGAATGTGCATCTTCAATACTATAAGCAACTTTCCCACTACTTACATCCCAAGCTTTAACACTCTTATCCTCTCCACCAGTAAACAAAACACCCTTCATACCGGGTGTCGCACAAAGCACCTTCTTATCATTACCAATCTCTAAAACAATCTTAGCATCTTCAGATTCATGTACAGTAATTTTCTCATCCATAACAGTAAAAAACTTTTCACCACCATCACTAAAACTAATCAAAGAAGCTTCTTTACCCAACCTACAGTAAAAACTCCTCCTACCTCTAACCAAATTAACCATAGCCATACATTCATCTCTACCTACACTCAAAGCCAACCTCCCTGACGGATGAACACAAATAGAATTAACTCCCTTACGATGAATTTTCACAGTCTTTAAATGAACAAACGGGTCCGCATCGTATATCGAAACGGACCCATCTTCAGAACCAGCAATTAGGTTACGGGGAAAAGAATATGAATGAGGGGTAAAAAAGGAAAGTGAAGTTATAGTTGAGGTGTGATGGAGGGAACCTATTTCGGAGCAAGTTGAGAGGTCGTAGATTTTGATGGTGTCATCGGCGCCGCCGGATACTGCGGCGGAGCCGGCGACGGCGGTGCATTTTATGGGTGAGAGATGTGAAGGGAAGGAGAAGAGAGGGGTAAGAGAGTAATTTTGATCGGTTTTGGGGGATTTTAGTTTGAATCCCCAAATGAATCTCTCGTATGAACCTGCAATTAAACTCATTGTTGGTGCTGCGTATAGTTGAGAGAGAAGAGGGAGATGAAGGGTTTATGTAAAACCGGAAAACCCTAGGAAGAGCCAAAGGTTAAGTAGTTCTCAAGTTTATTTAGAGCACTTTTGGTGCCCTCAATTATTTGTACATTTTAATTTAGTCCCTGTTATATTTAAGTAAGCACATTAAATTTTCAATCAATTGAGTTATGCAACTTTGCTTGTGAATATTCACAAATGTACTATAATTAATAACTGTTCCGCCACTTAATTGCTCATGTACTATGTTATTCTTGTATTGTTACACCACATTTAACGGTGAGGGACTAAAAACACACATTTTTAATAAAATGAAGGTTAAATATGTTGAGTTATATAATCACAAGTACCGAAAGGAGAATTTACCAATAACGGGGGTACCAAAGGTGCTATTATCCCTTTAAATTATTATACTAGGATTAATCTTTTTTCTTTTTGGAAAGTTATAGGATTAATCTTTGGTTTGTGCTTCTGGATTAGTCACGATTAAGTAGGGTTTATGTTGTCTTTTCCTTCGTTTGTCTTCTCCCAAAGTCTTTTTGATGTTAAAACAAAGGCAAAGTTTGTCCTATTAAATAGAGATAGAGATAAGGCATAGACACATATAAACTAAACTGTCAGTTACATAGCTTAATTATGCAGTTTTCATATCATCTTCGTGAACTTATTTTTTTTCGTATTATTTACTTCTTTATTAATTACTTAATAAAGAAAATAAATTAAAACATATCATTTGCATACATGCACACACCTATACTAGATAAAAAAGAAATAAGGATCTTAATGTCTTGTTTCATTTGATTATTTCGAACCCAAATTCATTGGACATCATTGGCTCTCATGTCTCGGCCCCTTTATGTATGGTTGGATTTTCAATTTTATATATGTAGTATATACTTTAATGGAGAATGAATTTTTCGGCTCTTTTTATAGCGAAAATGTTCTTTGCATCTAATATACACGAGAGGCGTGAATCTCATTTATTTCAATATGTTCTATGCAGAATGCTTAGGCTTGACTTTATTCCTTATGAAGAATTCTTGATTAGCATAAAGGGATGTTGAAAACGAAAAATACGATAAAAGTAAATTCAGGGGGTAAATAATACGAAAAAATTAAATTCATGGGATAACAAGACTTTCGCATAGTTTAGATGTGTAAGGAGTAATTTCACAAATAATTTAAGTATGTTTCTCTGTGTTATCCCTATTAAATAAGACTAGCCCACTTGATAAACATTTAAGATTCTAAGATGCAAGTCTTTTAAACTACGAAAGAAAACTATATGAACTCTGTTCACAATCCTCTTTCAAACACTAGCTCCTAAATGAAATGGACCAGTGGCTTCAGCACTGAAAATAGTCTGTAAGAAAAAAGAGTTCTCATTATCTCCAGTTATCAGGAAAAATATGTGGTTAGACAAAGGTAACTATGCTATGGCATGACTTGTTAAAGATGGTTTAATATTGAAGTTCTCAACTCTTAAAATGCATTTCTGGAGAAAGGACCAAACAGAGAAGAGTAATTTTTTAGGCTTAACAGCTCTAATCTAGATAAGCCCATTGATTCAGCAGCATGTGCATTCACTGATTATAGAAGTACATATACTCTTCTGGGAACTCCAGTTCACATTTTCTACATCCATTAATAATTACTATCATTAGCAGTCTATAAATTAAGTAATGTAACATTGGTGTAGTCTTCTGCTATTGGCTCCATCAAAGTAAATATCAAATGTTGAGACAAAGCTTAGATCTTTAGCATAACATAACACAAGTGGGATAACTGTTGAGATTGAATTCTTGAATTGCAGATAGGAAGAGGTATAATATGAACAATGATTTTTTATCCTGTTATGCTAGTGGTTAGACTTTTTCTTTTCATGTCAAAAACGGGTTTAATACCAGAAAGAAATATTTACCCGTTCAGGTTATTTTCACACACCCCTAAAATATTGGGAAAAATTATGGAGAACTGATTGCGTGCGGGGGAGGGGGAATAGGCCCATTTTGCCTTGCAGCCCAATTCTCATGTGGGTGTGAGCCCTAGGCTCCTTACAATCAATGAGGGGCGCTCTCTCTTTTGAGATACCATGTTTTCTTCCAACATAAAATATCCTGCATCCAAAAGAATTAAAAAAAAAACCTACAGAGAGATTTAGACAAATAGGCAGCACAATAGAGATATAATGGTGAATCTTTGGTTTCCCCAAGAATCATTTTTGCTAGAGGTCTTCATACATACTACTATAGATACATAATAACTTAACCAACTACTTGTGAAACAACGGAGATACTGTTAATTAATACAATGACAATACATTAATTTTAACAATAACTTATACAACAATCAAATTGGCAGAATGACGGGTAATAGGTGTGCTAGATTTTATAGATACATCTTCTGGAGTTTACGCCATGACATAACAAGATATGATGAAAGCAATGTCAAATTTGTGAATTTTAAAATTGAGAACATGCTGCCTTTTGAAATAAGTCATGAATGAATAATACTTGTTAACATAGAAGGCATGTCTTGCACCGTTCTATCACAACGAATAGACATTTTGAAGCATGCAAGAAAAATATTTGTTAGTCATGTTTAAGCATGCAAGAATAATATATGGATTTTTTATAATGCCTTCTTTTTTCTCAAAACTTAAATGTAATCTTGACCTTGAGTGAGCCATTAAAGGATCTATATCCATTCTATAAAGAACTTTAATTTTTAAACCCCTATATTGTCAATATTATGCTGTGAAATAGATATTAGAAAGGACTACTCTTAATGGTAAGACAAGATAAAACTAATGAGAAAAAGTGTCTACTCCCTGAATTTAATAGAAGCATTATTGTAAATATCACATCCATACATGCTTGTGAAGATTTCACTGTCAAAATAAGGCTTGTTTTTGTATGCATAAATCCCTTTATTCTCCTCAAACTGCACTTTACCATTCTTGTGGTGATATTGTGGCCTTAATCATGGTACACAACATTAACAACTTTCTTTTGTTTGGTCAGAAAAGACAATTATGAATTCTAATATATAATGGAAATTGTCTGTTTGAGATGACTGATATTTGGCCTTGAAATTGCCATATGTTGTTCTATTTTTAAAAAAAAAAATTGGCACCTAACTAATAGGCAAGTAGTTAGCAGACAAATCCTGTTCCTTTGGGCAAACAAGTAGGGGACCTTTGTAAATCAGTTCTAGCCTCTGATTCTGCTTTTTCTCCCAACAAACTAGGGACACTGTGTCTGTTCTTTTCTCTTTTTCCTTTATTTCTTTTCCTTTTCTTACAATTTCAAGATTCTTTTAGTTTTTACAGTAATGTGTACAGAAAAAAAGATAAAAGAATCATAGCTCCAGAACTAATTTTCATTCGAGTGAAAGTCATTTAACTGTTTAAGGCATTTTCCTTTTTTTTTTTTTCTGCAAAATTTTCGTTGGTCAATGACTAACAGGCAGCGTAATAAAGCATCAATACGCAGGCAGCATAATAAAGCATCAATACGCATTCATACCATAATTAAATCAATCTTCTTATAGAAATAAAACAAAAAATTAAGAGCTTCGAGCCAATACAGATTGAGAAGATTGACTCAAGAACCAATTTCATTAATTTTGAGCTTGATTGCAGAATTCAGACCTAACCATTAAGTAAGAAGTGATGGGAACGATAGAACTTGCGTGAATGCAAAAGATTCTATTGAAAAAATAATCGTGCTAAAATGCTGCTAACAAGAATTGATATTTTTAATTCTGTGCTATCAAACTAAACTAATTAGTCTTCATAGTTTGTTTAACTATGACTTCAATTACCCATTCCTTTAGCTGCGTTTGAAACCTTTTGGCTACATTCTGGGGTCAGTATGTCTTTGTCTGTAAATACTTCTTCTCTCTTCCTAACTTGTTGCCTCATTTGTTTCTTTTTGTCTATTTGAGTCCTAACAGTCAAGAGACAGATAATACTAATACTTTAAGACAATCATTTTTCTACCAGAAGCATGTAGGAAGCAGCAACTTGTATTAAAAATGGCAAAGGGCAAATAATATCACTATCTGAAGCATGGTCAACGGCTCCAACATGCCTGCTATTAGTTGCAAATTTTTAATAGTAATAGTATCTCCTTACACCATTCCTGCCGAAAACGAGTATCATATCCATATGTCATCAAATTGGCATTTAGTAAAATTTTGGTCAATATGAAAAGTTAAGTTTAAATAATACATTACTTAATATATTTCTAGAACTAGAACACCTCAGCACTGCATTTAATTTACTGATCCATATTTTCTCATTTTTTTCTTAAATAACTTCATAACTCCAAAGTGGGCTTTTACTAGGATTTTATTAAATGCTAAATTCTTGATTTATCATAGTTTAACATTCATTGGAGTTATGCTTTTGTTTCTTTTCATTTCTTGCTGTTTTAAAATAACTGTTTTAATTCTAACGAGTAATGGGGCTGCAGAAATATTAATATTGTATTTAGTTGGACGGCAGTGATAACATTAGGTGCTACATATACAGCAAAAAACAAGAAAAACGAAGAATTCAAAAGATAAACTAACACATAAATATGATGATTACTTTGAGAAAACAAAAAAAGAAAGAAAAAAAAAAGAGATCAATTGTCCAAATTAGTTCCTTCCTTTGATATGAATGGAACATGTGTTGCTGCTAAAACTTGTTGAAATAAGAAAATCTATGCAATATGTCACAGTAAAACAAGTTCATGTGATTGGATCAATCCTTAGCCAAGCATTATATAAAAATTTGACTTATATACACCGACTGAAAAATATTAAGAGATAATGGTAAAAAACACACCTGAACTATAATTTTTTTTTTGTCTCACACCTAAACTATCAGTTGCTCCTTTTTCCTAATTGAACTATCGTGGTCTATGTATTAAAACACACCTAATTGAGTAGATGGTGGTGATAGTTCAAGTAGGAGAAGGAACAATTGATAGTTGACCTAGTCAATTTCGAGGTATGATTTAATACATAAATGGTGATAATTCTGGTAGGAAAAAAACAATTGATAGTTGAGAACTGAAACTCGCGAAAAAATATAGACAAGTGTGTTTTTGACCATTAACGCAAATATAAATATATTTTAATGTGTTGTATCGTGCAACCTGTCTTATTTCCCTGTAAACTCTTTATATAAGCATCTCTTTTCCCTTTTCCTTTCTTCACATATTATAGTACTATTCAACATGGAAAACTCCCAACAACCTCTTGCCACAGAGAGTTTTTCATATAGCTGGTTGTTGAACAGAAAACCTTCCATTGATGGCCTAACAGAATCCCCTAGACCCTCTTATAGTAGTGATGATGAGGAACACATAAAGTTCATCGCTTATTCGAAAAGATTCCTGGAAGAAGCCCAAAACTTCAACTTTGATGTTCATCCTGTTTCTGAATCTGTCCATGCTGATGAAATTTTCTCTGATGGACACATCATGCCTCTGTATCATGATAGATCAAAGATTGAATCTTTTCAAGAAACCTTCAATAATTTCAATACTTCATCAATTTCCACACCTATCTCTACAGTTTCTTCTGGAACTAGCCAAGCTGATTTTCTTGAAAAATGGAGGAAATTTTCTGGCAGAATCTTGGTTAAGTGGTATAGACTCATCAAGCCATTTTGTAAAAATTTAGGAAGTTCAAGAAAAAGCACTGCAAAAGTTGATGATCTTCAAAGAAAAGTAAGTGAAATTCAAAGCCGCAAGAATACTACTGCTGATTCTTCATCATTTCAGGGATCTCCTCGTCGAATGATGAAATCTTATTCTGTTGTCGATTGGGCTGGAAATGGTAACGACCGAAGAAGTACTAGTACTAGTAAAGTTAAGAGTTTGAGAAAGGTGAAAAGCTGGAGCAATATTAATTCACCACATGCTTATTCCCCTATAAAAAGTCCTTCCACTGATCATTCTACTGATGTTTGGCGCGATATGGAGAACGCGATTTCTGATGCAATTCTGCACTGTAAAAGATCACTGGAGCAATATTAATTTCATCCTTCTTTTCTTAGATGTATATTTAGATTTTCGTCCCTTGATACAAATAATTTATCATGTATCACTCAGATTCAATATTTTGTACATTCTGAGGTGAAAAAAGAAAAACAAGTTGTGGTTAGGACTTACATCTATCTTATTATGTGTAGACAATCTTAATAATATTTTGGTACTCTCTTATCTTAGTTTATCATTTTGAAGTCTGTGATCCAACTTTATCAATGCTTGAGGATGGATAAAATTGGATTAAAAGTATCAGTTCTTGGAAAGATAATTTCAAAAATGAAGACTGGTGCCATAATTGGAATGAAATAATATGAGTACTTGGGCATTTTTTCCACTTTTAGCATTTTACTTGCAGAAAACTAAACAATTTTTTTATGGTCTGGGGATAAGGTTGTAAAATGCCATCAGGACCATCACATGTTTCATTTTTTTCTCTTTTTGTTCTTTTCTGGGGATGGTCTGTGCCATTATGTGGAGCAGCTAGGAGGGATTTTGATGACAGCCCCACCACTACAAGTCTTTGTTTTTTTTTCTCGCCCGGCGTTCGGTGTCTGATTAAATCGGGATCGCGTACTGCAGGATCCATTTATGGGGCGACGCTTTCAACAGAATTTTTTTTTATTCCCAAAGGATCGAACCTAAAACGTCTGGTTAAGGATGGAGAGACCCCAACCATCCCATGTTGGTACTTGGTATCACTACATGTCTAGTCTAGTACTACATGTGATAGTTTTATATGGGTTGAATTAATGGAGTATGATATCACTCACATTTTTAATTAGTGCCCAATTTCGACTAAATAATTCACAGCACTTCCATGAAGACCAATTAATCTTTTGATTCACAAAGGGCCAAATTCCTCACGTCAGAGCAGCACCGCCCCTCCAACCCCCTCCGTGCAACCCACCTCTTAAAAATAAATTAAAGAGAAGATATGGGAAATGGGGAGTCTAGGATTTGTAGTCAATGAATTTTGTTCTTTATATATGTGCTAAATTTATTCTCATACGCTCAATTAATACCACAGGAAAGCTACTACGCTCGATCTCTAGGGATAGTGACACAACAAAAAGCACTCAAAAAGGGCGTTGGAGGCCTCAAACTCAACCGAAGTTGGAGAATGAATTATGATCTTGTAGTTGTTTATATCAACTCAATAATTAGATAACACGTCTTCACGTGATTTAGTTAATTATTGTATACATTATGATTATCACCTTGATTTACGATGTAATCATGGTAACTTAGTATAGTTTAGTATATACACTCGGTGACTTGTGATGATAAATATTTTAGGGTACAATATTATTAAGAAAAAATGACAAAGGCCCATTATGTTTGGGGATAAATTCAAAATGGTCCCTTACATGTATTACGAGGCAATTTTAGTCCTTTAAATTTATCAAAAGTGAACACTTTGGCCTCTATCAAATATTTATCAAGCATCAAGGGGTCGCTTGATACACGGGATAAGGTGGGATATCCTAGGATTAAATTTATACTGTCAAACAGACGCAGTATAAATTTAATCTCAGACTTAATCCTGGATGTCCCACCTTATCACATCAAACTTGAGATTAATTATTCTAAAGATTATATTCTCGGGACTATAATCCCAGGATAATTTAGTTCGCAAACCAAACAACCCCTAATTAATTGTTTAATTGATTAGAAAAGAAGCTCAGCAAAAATTCTAGGTGGGAAACGGTTGTGTGAATGCTCTACTCAATTATCTGTGTAAGTCGTTCATTTCTAAAATAGGGAGAGCTGAAAACAGACATAATGGATTATTAGGGAATTGCCTGATCTAATCAAGAACCATTCCACGTTTAGCCATTAGAAATCATATCTTCCTATATGATTTGTAAACTATGCAGTAATAGTAATATTAATAATAATAATAATAATAATAAGAAGAAGAAGAAGAAGAAGAAAAATCAAAGATTAGTCTTCCTAACTTTTTTTGCCCTCCAAAGTTTGAAGATGTGAACTTGTTCCTAACTATTTTGCTATTTAAAGTGTGACACTGAACCCAAGAAATTCTGCTTAGTCGTAGAACTTTCTTAAAAGAAGAAGTTAATTCGGCATTGTTGACTTAAGAAGTGGGACAGGAATGTTAAGTTGACAAAGGAAACAAGCAAGACACAGTGGGGTCCCATGAGTGGCATTTTGTTAGGAGAAAATCCAAGAATTTTTCCCCATCACTCCTTTGTTTCCATGCACAAAATTTGTTTTCTTATCCTTAAGATGCAAAACAATGCACTCCTATCAAGAAGGGAAACACCACAAAATATGCTCTTTTTATTGCATTTGAAATTTGAAAAAACATTGATTTTGGTTCTTTTGAGATTTTGAGAGGGGACCAACGCCCTGTAGACATCCTACTTGTCCCCGCTAAATGTTTTTAGCATCCATTGTCTCAATTACCAGCTCATCACTTCAAATGATACACCTTAAAACATGGCTTTAGTTTGTCTATCGTGCGTTCATTTGATTGGAGATAAAACTCTTAAATCTAAATTAACTGTGTTGTAGTCTGTTGCTTTTTAGAAAGCATTTGGTTGGATACGAAGTATCTACTTTACCAGAGTAATTCTGATTGTGTAATAGCCATGTGTCAAACGTTCTTCCTCCACTCTAGCAAGATGAAAGCTGCTTTGGCCAAACATTGGCCATTTTTAAGATCTAGGCATATCGGTTTCGTATACGTAATTAGTTATATAAGCGCAATTGTGCTCATGTTACACGAGTAGATAAAGAATAATAACATAGTGCATTTAGCGGCGGAGCCAAAATTTTCACAATTTTTATATATTAAGAATAATCACGTTAAAAAATTGTTTCAAAGAAAATTAAAATAAAAGAGACAAACCTGGGCTTTTAATTATAGGTGACACTTAAGTCTTTTTTTGAGTGGAGGTGATTCAAGTTTTAATTATTGAGTGGAGGTGATAATCTTTGATTAGTGATTAAGGGGGTTTGAACTTGCCCAAAAGTTTCCATTTTGACGCTCAACTTTATTTTTAACACTTTGCTCCTAAGTTTTATTTTTAACACTTTGACCCACCCTCGAAGACCCCAAGCCCCCTTGTTTTCTTTATTTATTTTTTCACCCCCCTCCTCCCCACCCCCCCAAACCCCCCCAAAAAAATTTGATTTTCGTTATTTATTTTTTCACCCCGCCCCCCCCCCCCCCCCCCCCCCACCCAAAAAAATTTCGCCCCACCCAAAAAATTTTTAAAAAAAGTTTTGATTTTTTTCCTCCTCCTCCTCCTCCCCAAAAAGAATTTAAAAAGTTTTGATTTTTTTTTTTAATTTTTTCACCAACCCCCTCCTCCTCCCACCCCTCACTCCCCCCCCCCCAAAAAAAAAAAAAAATTGTTTTTTTAAAAAAAAATCTTGAAAAGTTTTTCTTTTTGTTTTTTTTGCACCTACCACCCCCACCCTTCCAAAACAAAATGTTTGTTTTAAAAAAAAATAGTTTTGAAAAGTTTTTGTTTTTGTTTTTTTGCCCCCCCCACCCCCAACACACACACTCCAAAAAAAATCTTGAAAAGAAGTTTTGATTTTTTTTGGAGGGGTTTAGGAAAAGTTTGGATAAAATTCAGGTTGTTGTTGTTGTTGTTGTGTGTTTGTAGTGAAATAGATGGTTCTTCTGTTGTTTTCCTGGTATGGTTCGGGGTTTAGGAAAAGATATCCAACTGATGGTTTTTTATTCTTGTCCTGGCATTTATCTGGTTCTGTTTGTAGAAGATAACCAATAGATTTGTAGTTGTTGCAACAAGTTCTACACTTTTTGCAATAAGTAGGCAATCTGTTGCAATGACTCATTCATCTGTTAGACATAGCTTCAATTATTTGGTTCTGTTTGTAGAAGATATCCAATAGATTTGTAGTTGTTGTCCAAGCCGAAATGCTCCATAGTTGTTAATTGCACTGTCTTGTAATAATAGTTATCTGTTGGAACTTTATGACATTTTAATGTTGTTCTTTTTTAGAATGGTAATTTATGTTCTTGGTGCTTGTGAACTTGGTTTATATGATATGTTGATCGTGTCCAATCATAAATGTGTGTATTGTTGTTAATAAATTGTTGAACAGTTTCGAACAAGTAGTGATTTTGTTGCAACAGCTCTGTAACTTGTTGGGTTTTATCCAACAAGTAACAGGACTTGTTGCAACAACTAGTAACTTGTGTTTTATCCAACTGCTAAAAGATTTTCAAAAGTAAGCAACGTTACAACAAGCTGATGTGCCTTATTGCAAGCCTAAGTTACATATTCAGGTTTTCCAACAAGTGAGTGACTTGTTTAAAACCTGGTAACTTGTTGTGTTTTATCCAACAAGAGTAAGGACCTATTCAACAACTATGTCATTTGCTGCAACATATATTACAGTTGTTACAACAGGTACTACACTTGTTGCAACAAATATTATAGTTGTTGCAACAAATACTACTTGATCTACCCATATTTAGTGATCAACAAAGGGAATCAATGATATTTAGTGATAAACAAAGGAAATCAACGATAAGTAGTGATCAATATATAATACTTAATCAATTTGATGGTATTTTGAGTCAGGAAAGATGATCTACTAAGTCAGTATGCACTAAATCCAATGATCATTAGAGTGAATTGATGTGAACTACTTTATTCACCCATATTTAGTGATAAACAAATGAAATCAATGATATTTAGTGATCAATATATAATACTTAATCAATTTGATAGTACTTTTGAGTCAGGAAAGATGATCTACTAAGTCAGTATGCACTAAATCGAGTGATTATTAGAGTGATTTGATGCGAACTACTTGATTCGCCCATATTTAGTGTTAAACAAAGGAAATCAACGATTTTTAGTGATCAATGTATAATACTTAATCAATTTGATAGTACTTTGAGTCAGGAAAGATGATCTACTAAGTCAGTATGCACTAAATCGAGTGATCATTAGAGTGATTTGATGCGAACTACTTGATTCACCCATATTTAGTGTTAAACAAAGGAAATCAATGCTATTTAGTGATCAATGTATAATACTTAATCAATTTGATGTATTTTGAGTCAGGAAAGATGATCTACTAAGTCAGTATGCACTAAATCGAGTTATCATTAGAGTGATTTGATGCGAATTACTTGATTCACTCATATTTAGTGTTAAACAAAGGAAATCAACGATATTTAGTGATCAATGTATAATACTTAATAAATTTGATATATTTTGAGTCAGGAAAGATGATCTACTACGTCAGTATGGACTAAATCGAGTGACCATTAGAGTAATTTGATGCGAACTTCTTGATTCACCCATATTTAGTGTTAAACAAAGGAAATCAACGATATTTAGTGATGATAATATACTAACATTCTTAATGGATTAGATAGTAATTTCATGGATTAGATGGGCAATTCTAAGTGTATTCTTCTTAAATTGAGTGATCATTAGAGTGATTTGATATGAATTACTTAATTCGATCATATTTAGTGATAAACAAATGAATTCAATGTTATTCAGCATAAACAAAGGAATTCAATGTGATCAATATCGTGAATATGTTGCAACAATGGAGGAGTTGCTGCAACATATAAGATACCTACTGCAACATATGAGATACCTGTTGCAACATATGAGTATATTGTTGCAACATATGAGATACCTGCCGCAATAAATGAGTAAGTTGTTGCAACATATGAGATACACGATACCAACATATGAGTAAGTTGTTGCGACATATGAGATACACACGCAACATATGAGTAAGTTGTTCGCGACATATGAATACTATTACGCAATATATTAGTAACTTGTTGCAATTTCTTCAACAAGTTTATGATCTGTTGCGACATATTTTTATTGGCAAAATACATCAAAACACCCCTGAACTATACCCGAAAAGTCAATATCACACCTAAACTATACGAGCAACCTATTACACACCTAATATATTTAAAAGTGATATTTTTTGCTCCCCTTGATACATTATGACCGGTTAACAGACAGGGAGAGTGTACACACTCTCTCTCCCGCGTCGATCACGCGTACTGCCACGTCGGTCCACGTCGATGCCACGTCAAAAATCCTCTAATTTTTATTTATTTTATTTATTCTTTCACAATTTTGCTTTTTTTTACTTTATTAACAAAATTAAAAATTTTAAAAACTAATTTTCCCTCTTTCATTTCACCACCCCGCCGCCCTTCCCTTCCACCTTCCTACCCCCACCCCCCCAAATCCTTCGCACACCATGAGCCCGCCGTCACGCCGCCCCAAATTCTTCCACTCTTCACTTCGAAGTACCCAAACTGATCTCTAAAACATATCTGCGAAAACCACGACCGTGGTTATTGCTCCTAAAATCAAAGAAAACGTTGTTATTTTCTTCTCTCGTTTACACTAACCCAATTGCGAAGAACTCATTTTGCTTAGCCACTAGAGCGGTCCAAGACCATCAATTCTTTCTCATAATAATGTCCAAAACACTAAATTGAAACCAATATCTAAAAATTGAATTCAACAATTTTTTTAAGAAAAAAAAAGACCTTTGATTGTGCGGGGAAGACGCCTAAGTTGCTATGAAGAAGAAGAGAGCATGTTGTGTTATGACAAGTTTTTAGAAGTAAATTTAAGGTAAAACTACGCCTCTTTGCAAAACCCAAGCATTGAATTCCCTCTAATCCAACGGATCAACATTTGGTTCTATTGAACCACTTTTGGCTCACCGTTTGTGCTCACAAATTTGTACCCATTGTCACGAAAAAATTTAATATATGAACAGAAGTGGAAGAAAAAAACAAGAGGAATTAGAGAGGAGGAGGAAACAAGAGAGGAAATAGTGGAGAAGGGACGGTGGCGGTGGATTTAGAGGGAAACGATAATCCCTTCATCGTCCATATATTTCGTTACTATTTAGGTGGCGGTGGATTTAGGGAGTAAACAAGAGGAAGACGGAGTGGAAAGAGACGGGTGGGGGGTTGGAAGGAAGGGATGGGTGGGGAAATGAAGAAGAAAGGTATGGGTGGGGGTTGGGGGTGGGGGTGGGATTAAAAAAAATATAATTAAGTATTAAAAAAAAAGAAAAAATGAATTAATTTTAAATAAAACGCGCCTATTTTTTAATTATTTTTATATTTTATGCCACGTCGGCTCTCGGGGAGTAAAAAATATCACTTTTGAATATATTAGGCGTGTAATAGGTCGCTCGTATAGTTTAGGTGTGATATCGACTTTTCGAGTATAGTTGGGGTATTTTGATGTAATAAACCTATTTTTTTTTTATTTAGTGCAATAATTTAAGCAACTGTTTTATTTTTTCCAACAAGGTGAGTAATTTGTTGCAACAACTAAGCAACTTGTTTAAAAAGATTAGTAACTTGTTGAAACAAATTAATAACTTGTTGCAACTTCTTCAACAATTATATGATTTGTTGCATCTGTTGCAACAATTAGTAAGCAAATTAAATAAGTTCATAAACAAAAATTGTTCAACAGCCACCTTGGCTCCAAATACCACAACTAATCAAAATAAATAAGTTCATAAACATCATTCACAAATAATATAAAGGTCAAAAAAAAAAAAAAAAAAATTTGTTCAACAACCACCTTAGCTCCAAATACCACAACTTAAGTAATAATTTGTTCAGCAACTGCCCTCTGGGGTGTAGCAGATTTCCTTGATCTACTCCATCTCCTTCATTTCCATCATTAGCTTCTTTATCTTGTAGTTACTCTTCACTTTCTTCATTTGTATCTACTGCTTCTTGGCTCTGTTCTTCCTCTCTTTCTGAGGATTGATTGTCAGTTTGGCTGTCAATTTGACCATATCTTTCCTCAACATTTCCTGATTCAGAAATAGATTGTCTACTTGTTGCAACAAGTATAAACTTGTTGCAACAACTACAAATATGTTGGATATCTTCTACAAACAGAACTAAATAACTGAAGTTATGTCCAACAGATTTGTAGTTGTTGCAACAGATATCTACTTGTTGCAACAAGTGTAGAACTTGTTGGTAACAACTACAAATCTCGTTGGATATCTTCTACAAACGAGAACCAAATGGCTAAGAAGCTATATCAATAGATTAGTGAGTCGTTACAACGATTATCTACTTGTTAAAAAAGTGTAGAACTTGTTGCGTTAACAACTACAAATCTGTTGGTCATCTTCTACAAATAGAACTAGATAAATACCAGGGCAAGAATAAAAAAAATATTTGTTGGATATCTTTTCCTAAACCCTGAACCATATCAGGATAACAACAGAAAAATCATCTATTTCACTACAAACACACAACAACAACTTGGATTTTATCCAAACTTTTTCTAAACTCAAAAAAAATAAAAATCAAAAACTTCTTTTCAAGATTTTTTTTTTGAGAGAGAGAGAGGGCGTGTGGTGCAAAAAAATAAAAATAAAAACTTTTCAAAACTTTTTTATTTTTTAAAACAAACATTTTTCTTGGAAGGGTAGGGTGTCATGACCTCCACAGGGCCATGACAAGTGGCCGGAAGCTTACCTGTCCGAGAACTCAACATTTGCTACTTGCACTCGAACATGGTGATCGGAGATTTTTTTTTGTCGAAAATTCTAGATAAAATACTAAAGTCGGTATATAACTCAAAACGTCTTAAAACGTCTTGACATATATACACATACATAATATATACATGGCATAGGACAAGGCGGGCCGAAGAGGCTACGCTACCTCTCGTACAACAATATAGAGACGGCGAACCAAACAAACACCCATAACACACATTCCCACGGACGTCTAAAAAGTACGACTTGCGGAATATATACACAAAATTATACCAAAATAGGAACGACCTCGGAGCAGGTGGGTTGTCGGAGCTCTCGTAGCCGAATCCCCAAAGTAGGATGGATCGTCGAGTCGCGTCCACAGCCTGCGGGCATGAAAAACGCGACCCACAGAAGAAAAGGGAGTCGACGGAATATGTGCGAATATGTAAAAGCGAGATAGATAATAACCACCGCGCAATTTAGGAAGGAAGAAATCACAATCAACCCAAAATCTCCTTTCGCCAAGCATAGAAAACATAAATAAATACACGAGTCCCAAACAAGCTTTAAGTAAATAATCACAATCCAACTAACGATTCCGGAGTAAGTAATGTAATCTAGAACACCTCTTCTAAAGGAGTAATGCAATACGTCACACGCGCGCTTTCCGCAAAATAATGATAACCGCTTTTCGAGGCAACCACTTCCGGCTCGATATCAATAATGGCCCCTTCGGGCACCGCGCTTCCCGCCTATATCACAATGGCCCCTTCGGCGCCGGCCCCGGCGTAGGAATGATGGCCCCTTCGGGCATGCCGCTTCCGGCATAATAATAAGGCCAAACCCATCGACAAACACCTGTGGTCGTCTACTTCTTTCACTCGAGCACCTAAGGTGGTCCTTGTTCCATTTAGACAACCACACAGGTGGTCATTCCTATTCCACTTAGACACTTTTTGCACCGTTATCGGAGCAAAACCAACACTTGATCGTCTCTACGTGGATTAAGTGACCAATTAAATTATGCCAGCTCATTTAAATTGTGCCAACTCAATTAAATTGTGCCAACTCATTTTAATTGTAAATTCACTAATTTGTAAATTTGTGGAGTTTTGACCATTAAAAATTGGGGCTTTTGGACTGGTTGGATGTGCAATGAGGTGGCGCCCCCTTTTAGTATTGATTTTGCTCAGATAACGGTGCAAAAAGTGTCTAAGTGGAATAGGAATGACCAGCGCTTTCTAAATGGAACAAGGGTGACTTTAGGTGCTCAAGTGAAAGAAGTGGACAACCACATGTGTCTGTCGATGGGTTTGGCCTAATAATAATAATGGCCCCTTCGGGCATATTAGTAATGATAACGTAAACATAAGTAGTAAATGAAATAAAATAGTAAAGCCTCGCACCCCTTTCGGAGTGGTTTTAGAGAGTTTTAAAAAAAATCAATTTTATGTTTCTTTGTACAAAACTAGTTCTTTAAAAATCATTAGTGAACCACGAACGCGTTTAAAACCATTTTTTGAAAAACCGAAGCAATAATTATAATAGTAACGTTGTTACAAAGAAAGTATACTATAGAACATAATGAAGTAGTTCAACAAGCGTCGTCCTTTTGGTAGTCGGGACAACGGACCCAAAAAGTTTCCTTTAATTATTGTACCAAAATAAGTCAAATGGAGCAATACAAAAGTCTCGCATTTGTGGGCCCACCCGGATCGGGTCGGGGTGGCGGACGTGAACGACGAACATTAGCCTTTACGAAGTCACTTACGAGAGTTTTAGGACAATTCGGTTCCATTTGTGAAAATTATCGGTGCTTAACATTATTTCAGCATAAAACATAAAAGGCACAATTCAATTCTATTGAATGGAAAAAGGGGCAAACTCAACCTCGGATTTCTAGGAATAGACTCACCCCCAAGGCTCGTATCCAAATCTATTACGTCTAGGACATGCCAAAAGAAAGGAGGGTAAGGCTTTACATACCTTATTCGCGTCTTACGTACGCTCGAGCTCCGTTTCTACCAAAATCCTACAATTGGTCATAATTACCAAATGTGAGTTACAAGCTTTTAAGAATTCAAGTTTAAATCCATATTTGCCTACCGAAATTTCCCAGATTTCCCCCTATACATTCAACATCCCGAGCATTAAACTCGCTTAAATGACAACAACCAACCCAACAACAACATCAACAACACCAATAATCGCTACCAAACACATATTAACACAAATAGTCTTTCATACATAATGCATTAACTCATCTCCAACTTCATACTTCCAACTTCATGTCAACCGTTTCAATTCATTTACTAATCCAAAACCATTCAAATACAATTCGGAAATATTTCATATCATTTCTACAAAATATTCACAAGATATACAAACTTTTTTCCACACCAAAGCCGTAATGCATCCAAAACTTTTAATCTTTAACATGCATATTCATAGTATGTTTCCATCTTCCAATTTCATCAACAATCATCATAACTTGCATCTTAACAATTTCATTCCCATGTTAACATAAAACTAGAATAAAATCACATAATTCCTACAACAACCTAACAATGGATTTTTCATGCCAACTTAAACCATTCTCCTTTCATTTACTCCACAAGAACACAACAACACAATTAATACACTAAATGAATTCAATCCATCTCCCTTCACTTTATAGCACCCCACGGCCATAACACACACACACACACACGGCTTGTACACCACACATAACAATTCCATAATTTTCATGCAACTCTAATCACTATAACACATATACCCATTCCATAACACAAAAACATAGAATTTTTACCTTTTCTTCAAATTCCGACTTGTCGCAAACGTGGTCTTTTTAGCTAAACTAATTATACCACGTCAAAGCGTCTTGAACTTATCAAGAATTCAAGAAGGAAGAGATTTTTGAATCAAAGTTGGAGAACTAGAATTTTTTTTTTTCCAAGGAGTTCGGCCGAATGGCCTTTCGTACTCCCCTCTCTGTTTTTTTTTTTTTGAACTTTCTAATGGATGATTATGCATGGAATCATCCACTTATACTCACAAGCCACATGCTTAGCACATGACCATTTAAATTGGTTGGGCCAAGGCCATGTTGACTCGCCCACCCTCAACATTTGGGCCTAAATTCTTTTTTTTTTCTAGCCCAATTCATCATGGATCCTATTTTAAAATTTCCGGAACTAATTTCCAAAATTCCAAAATTGCCCCTAGGCCTTCTCCGATGTTTCCGCGTCAATACTTCTCATGAAGAAATTTATATGCTAAATAAAACCAAAATATGGCCTTACTCCTTACAAGTCGCAATTATTTCGAAACTTCCGAATATGCAAAAACACGGGATATAACATAGGGGGTGCAAAAAAAAACAAAAAGAAAAAACTTTTTTTTTAAAAAAATAATTTTTTTTGGGGGGTGGGGGGGGGCGTGAGGGTGGGAGGAGGAGGAGTGGGGGCTGGTAAAAAAAAAATCAAAACTTTTTTTTTTTTGCGGGGGGGGGGGGGGGGGGGGGGGTAGCAAGGAGGAGGAGGGGTGAGCTAGGTGAAAAAACAAATAAAAAATCAAAACTTTTTTAAAAAAAAAATATTATTTTTGTTTCCGGGGGTGGGGAGGGGCGGGGAGAAGGAAGGGGGTGCCTGGTGAAAAAAAAATTGGGTGGGAAGGGGGGGGGGGGGGGACCGGTGAAAAAATAAAGAAAAAAGGATTCAAAACTTTTTAATTTTTTTTTTTTTGGGGTGCGGAAGGGGGGCTGAGGGGGGTGGGTTGGGGTGGGGTGAGGCGTGGGAGGAGGGGAGCTGGTGAAAAAAAATTAAAAATAAAACAAAAATTCAAAAAAATAATATTTTTTCGAGGGGGGTAGGGTGAGGGGGGTTGGTGAAAAATCAAATAAAAAAGATCAATTTAAAAAAAAAAAAAATTGGGAGCGCGGGTGGGGGGGGGGGGGGGGGGGGGGGGGAGAGAGGAGTGTGTGTGGGTGGTGGGTTTTGGGATTAAGTTGGGGTATTTTTGTAGTTTACAAAAGATTAAGAAGTTTGAAAAAATATAAGTAAGACCCCAATCATCTTAATCCCTAATTTAATTAAGTTTTGCTTTATTATGGTCCCCACAAGTCACCTATACTAATTAGGAAACTTGAATGTCACCATAAGTTAAATCTTCAGACAAATCTAATATCACAAACCACAAGTGAAATTAGAGTTATGAAGCCAAACTTGAGGGGAGATTTATAAAATTATCCCTTTAGCTTTTGACTATAATGACTTTGTGGGTAAACTAGTCTGACTTTAGTGACTTCAAATAAAGAAAAGTGACTTTAGCAAGTAATTTGCCGTAGTTGACACCCCTGAACAAGATGTAATTTTTCGCCGAAGGGTTGGACACAAGGTGGCTTCAAGTGTGTTTATAAAATATGCATCGATCTGCTAACTTGTATGCCATATCCCATTCAACAAATTAATATGCAAAATCAAGAATCATGTCTTGGAGTTGGTGTAATTAACACCTACTGTCTTTTGCTTGTTGGCTTGTCGTCTTAAGCTGATGGCATACTTACTGGCTTTAGGTTCATGGGCTTGTGAAATGTCTCCCCAATATTCATAGTCCAAAGCAAAAGAACAACTAGGTTGGCTAGGAAGTAGGTAACTGTAACACAGTAGCAGGGCATGTTTTTCCTAAGTGAAGAGAATTAAGTTTTAAATGCATTTCTCTTTAGGAAAACTTCCGGTATCAGTTAACTTTACAAATTAGATCGATGAGGGGACCAAAGACATTACTGTTTGTTGATGTTTTTAGTTGTCGGGTCATATCGTTTGTCTAAAAGTATAAGATTCGTTGCTTCAATAATAATGCTAATTACTAGCTTATATGAAATAGACTAAGAAAAGGGTTGCAGAGTGTACTAGTCATTCAAGAAAGAAATGCCTGTTTTAGATGGATCATTCTAGGTGATGACAAAACTACAGAAGGACTTGTACGATTACCAGTTGGGGACCAAATGACTCTTTGTTCAAATATTAGCTTCATGAAGTCACATCAGGTTCAAGATAAATCAGCACTAGTCTCCAATGGGAAGAAAACAGAGGCTTCAGCTTTTCAACTGTGTCAATTTAAGTCCAGAAATTCCTGTCAAGTATCAGGAGAGCAGTGAAAATGAACATGAACTCAACATATGGCCTTCTACTAGAACAATCTTCCGAGATAGCCTATCCTGCACTGTATAGCCTTAGCCAAGATTTCAACAGACAATCTAAGCTCATTGACACTCACAGGAAAATCAGGACCAATTACCTAGTTCAAGGGATCCTGTGCTTTCGTAAAAAGTGTTCATGCCTTGAAAAGCTTCCGCCGTTATTTCAAATTAACCGGCATTTCTCAATGATTGTTCCAAGGAAAACTAATTTTATCAAAATTCACAATCTATGGAATCACATTGTGTATGTTGTTGTTGCAAAATTCACAATTTAAAATTGATGGATTTCCACTAGTTACTAAGTACTTACTAATATGTCTTCTTCGATGGATTTCCACTAGTTACTAAGTATGAGTTCGGACATGGGTTTAAACCGTGAGATTAAACGGCATTTGGACACGATTTTAAATCCATGGTTTGTTTAAACCCCAAATCATCCAAAAGTGCTTATTTGGGGTTTCAAACTTTGTTTAAAAAATTTAAATATAAAATTTATTAAACAAGTTTATATTTTGTAAAAAGAGACCCATAAGTTATAGATATTTTAAATAATTACTCCCACTAACCATTTTCCAACCTCATTAACTTCCACCAACCTTTATTTATGTCTACCAACCTCATTACTATTCATGTTAAATTTTCTTTTTTATTGAACTAAAGTTTGATCAATTGATGTTGTATTTTTTAGAAAGGCCTTCTAATAGCGTATTAATTTTGTTATGAACTATAACTTGCTCATTTGGTAAGATTGTATAAGAATTGAAAATGTTTTGATAGTTTTCATAACTTTGGAGTTTTTATGTCTATAAGAGAATATACAACTTAAGCTATTCAAATTATATGTCCAAACATGATTTGAAACCATAGTTTCAAACCATGTCCAAACGGCTCCTAAGTACTTACTAATATGTCTTCTTTTTCCTTGTCATTTTTGTTTTACATTGAATAAGATGAAGTGTATGAATGTCAAGTTATTACAGCTCCACTTTGCATCACTTCGTGTACTGAATTGATCCTATTTAATTTTTTTTAAAGAATATATTTATTAAAAAATGCAATTAGCAAAAAATAGGGAAAACAATCAAAAAGAAAAAACCTTAATTGTCAGAAGTGGGATTTGAACCCACGCCCTCTCTCGAAGACCAGAACTTGAGTCTGGCGCCTTAGACCACTCGGCCATCCTGACTACTTGTTTGTATTGGATTGTTAAATAAAATATTATTTGACCTTTCTCATTATCCCCTCTTATGTATCAACCTTCAGGCCTCATTCAGAGACCAAAATTCAGAAGGCGCGAATCAAGAAACAATTGCTGCCTGAAATTATCAATTCACACATCTGCTAGGGTTTAACATTTTTAGACATCCAAGATGCAGGTAATTTAATTTATTTAATTCCACTGTTTCACTATTCTTTAAATTCTCGATTTGTTCAATGTTCTAAACATATTCAGCTGATTTTAATTTCTCTGAATGAACTTGTAGTATCCGATGAATCCACAGGGCCTACCAACACCATTTGGCCGACCGTTACCTCCACCATTACCGGCTTTTCCACCAGCTTCTACTACTTTCTGGAATACCAGCAATGTGATTGATCACCTCAAAAACTTACAGGATACTGTCAATCTTGCAACAGCTTTGTAAGTAACATTAAAGTTTAAAACTTTGAATCATGAAACTATATGATGTTTGCATTATTGGATGTGAATTAGTATGTGTTACTGTTTAGGTCTTTCTGGATATTGAGCAGTCAGAAAGAGCTGGAAATGATACTTACTTTGTTTCATTTAAAGTTTAAATTGTTTGTAGAAATTGAAAGGTGTCATTTCTTTTTTTTTTTTGGAATGGACTACAACAGCAATAACAACATACCCAGTGTTATCCCACAAGTGGGGTCTGGGGAGGGTAGTGTGTACGCAGACCTTACCCTACCTTGGGAGGTAGAGAGGCTGTTTTCAATAGACCCTCGGCTCAAGGAAAAGCATATCAAAGCAGTACGGAAAAGAGTTTTTGGAATAGACTAAGAAGAAAATAGTGTCACGTAAAACAAAACGGGGGGAGTAATTAAGGTGAAAGATAAGGGAGAAAAATATGATGACGGTTTGGAAATCGGGCTAAAACTTTGAAACAAAACCACTATTATTTGCTTTATTTGAATGCAAATTTGATACCAGCGGGGGCGCGGAAGTGGAGAACCTCGCAATGCACAGTGCTTTACCCTATTAATGGGGTTTCCCTCGCAAATAGGTATAGTCAGGCCAGTGGATTTGTTTCATACCAGATGCTTAAATGAGGGGGAAAAAAGAATTCAAATTTGATATTGTTCGTGTTTAGGTCTTCTGGGTTTTTTCTTCGGATTATTTTTAGCAGATAATAAGAATGGCTAATGTTAATTAGGGTGAAAGATAAGAAAGAAAATCTGACAAAGGTTCGGACGATGGGGCTAAAGTTGATTCAGGAACACTACGATGCATGCATTATTTGAATACTAATTTTAAAGTGTTTGCATTTTGGTCTTCTCGGTTTTTGGGTTTGGAATTTTCGAGTAGGCAAAAAGAGCTGGAAATGTTTGTTAGGTAAAAGATAGAAAAAGCCGGGAGGGGTTCGGCAAATCGGGCGGGTGAGAACTTTATTGTATAACTAAAGCTTAAAACTTCAAATCAGTACTATATGCATTATTGTTTATGAATATGATTGTTTAAGTGCTCCCATTTTTCTTCTGGGTTTTTGAATTTTGAAGTATTTGAGCAGGAAGAAAGAGCTGGAAATGTTAATTACGTTGAAAGACAAGAAAGAAAATTCTGAGGAGAGTTCAGAAAATGTGGCTGGTGAAGGCTCTATTGACAGTTTTGTTAAGTTTATGGAGCATTCGAGGATCAATATGGAAAGCCAAGAATCGCTGTCGTTGGAAGCGGCTAATGCTTTAATATCAAAATTGAGAGCTCAGTTGGAACCTTTTAGGGCTATCACGGATGAGATGGCCCCGTGGGAAGAAAAATCTGCATCTGTTAGATTAGCAAATAAAATGCACAAGTACAAAAGGAACAAACTTTGGCGAAAGAGGAAGAGGAAACGCGTTGCAGAAAAGCTAGCAAAGGTGCTATAGTTCCCATTTTACTGCATTCATCTTTTTCTTTGTCTACACTATTTTTGGAATTTTAATCTCTAAGGTGTATGTGTTGTTCATTTTAGCATTCTGATTTCTGACGTCACACTTTTCTTTAGGAACGAGAGCAATATGACCAAATTGATGCAGAAGCTGATGAATGGAGGGCCAGAGAGATAGCCAAGGATATTGCAAAACGCAAGGTATTGATACTGAAACTGCATAACTAATGCACCTAGCAAAACTTCACTGTGAATATTCTACGTTGCTTGCATTCCATCTCCGGGAGTCAGGCTCGTTTTATAATGTGCTGATATCTTCAAGCTTTTTTCGAAGAGAAGATTCTTTCCAATCTCCCGATCATTACAATTTCTTCTGGATCTTTAGTTCCCATCCTTGATTGAATACCCATTGAGCAATAGTTGCATCAGATTTTAAGAACCTATTACTTGGCCTCAGCTGCAGCCTACACCATGGTGAGACTATAGCCTCATTGATCTGTTGGGCAATTCCACTCATTTATCAACTTTTCACTATCTGCAAATGCTTTTTAGCTTGGTTTACCACAAATCTAAATTTCATAGTTAACCATTCTGCTTGGACTAGAGACATAGTGTTGTCAATTCTGCATGTTTTTTTCCTGATCTTATATAACTAATTGTAAGGTTTATAGAAACAAAGCAGATTTTGTAGTTCAGGCCAAGTCAAGAGAAAATGATCCTTATAGAACTACCAGGTCTTTATACCTAATCATATTACTTATTTGGTGATCTCATAACTTTTCCGTTAAACATCCTGTATCCACATTATTGTGTTATTATTACCACTGGTTTTCAGAGATTTCCATAACAGGATTCATTGCACTCCACTGTATGCTCAATAAGAACAACACAGTATAGTGGGTTCTATTGGAGTACGCGTGTTATTTTATGATGTCATACTATTACTAATAAATGCTTCTAGGTTTTCTGGAGTAGCTGCACTGAGTGTCACTGAGCTACCAAAACTTAGTTCCTGCTGTTTCTGTTGTGCATGTTCACATTAAAGGTGCCATTGCTACATCAGTAACTGAGGTCTATGTGCAGGTTGAAAAGATGAAGGAAATAGCAAAGCTAAAGGCAAAAGAGGATAAAAAGAGACTAGAATCTGAGGTGCGAATGATGCTTGCTTATTCGTTCTTTTTTTTTTTTTTTTTTTTTTTCCCTTATGATGGTTGCTTATTCATTCAGACTGGACATGACTGTTGAAGTTGTCAAAGCTTTTCCACAACCGATCTAGCAATTTCTTAAGCATTGTAGAAACTTTTGAGAGTTTTGACATGGTGGCACCATATTTATCATCCAGTTCAATGTTTTTGTGTGGTTTAATTTTGCTCCTTCTCCTATTCCAGTAAACGAATTCTGCCAGACATAACCTCTCCCCCTCACACACACACACACAAAAAAAAAAAGAGGAGGTTCCTTGTCAATACCACAAGCTAGAGGTTGATTTATGGTTTATTTGAGATGACAACCATTTAATATAACATTGGGTGCCCTTTATTTCTTGGTATAATGATGATGAGTCACTTCTATTTTTGCTTTCAGCTTGAGCTGGCATTGATAGTAGAGAAATTGCAAGAATTACGCTCCATCAGGGTTCAGAAGTTGAAGAAGCAAGGTAAATATTCCAATGATGTTGATCTGTTTTAGTGTTTCCTTTAGTTTATCCTAGCTTGTATTATCCTTTTCCTTTTAACTTTATTATTTTTACTTTGTTTCTAGTTGGACTCTTATGTTTATGGTTGAAATCTGCACTTTTTAAGTAAAATCATGCAGTGTTCGTCATGGATTGTTAAAAAAGTTTGTAATGAATAAGTCTTTATTATTTGTTGACTACTGGATGCTCAATGGGAAAATGAATTTGGTGAAAGAATCAGTAGTTTCCCCTTCGTGAAAGAATCAGTAGTTTCCCCTTGGGATTATAATTTCTTTTTTAATGCTGCAAGTGTGTTTATCATTTGGCAGCTTCCTCTTTTGCTTCATGAGTCCTATGGAGAATTTAACCCAAATATGCAGTTAATGTGTCTTCTGTATGTGACTATTTTTGTATGCTGATTTTTTAGGCATAGACATTCAGAGAGACTGGAGAGTAAGAGTTGCTACTGTTTTGCTATCACCTGTAGACATTTGGCTTTATGGGATGAGGAGTAGAACCCTTACTTATGAAAGATACTTTTACTGCCTTTTACCCTCAGTCTTATCCCCTTTGGTCCCAAAGACATCTTCTTCAGTCTTAATATGTGACATCGTTGTTTGTACTTGAATAGGTCACTTTCTTCCAGAGGAGGATGACAAGTTTCTAGAAAAGGTAAGAGCTGCAGTTGAGGAAGAAGAGCGGCAGGCAAAGGCAGCAGCTGATACAGATGCTGTTAAGGATGCAATTGCAACTGCTGAGGTATCCAGGAAAACAGTTCAAAGTCAGAGACCAGAGCCTGGTGACCTGCATGCTAATACCGGTGCCGTTAAAATAAATCAAGATCAAACGACTGAGGAAAAAGATAAATCAGGTCCTATACCTGTCAATGAGTTAGAAAAGGGTGGATCTGAAGAGGCAGGCTCAGCCAGCTTACATGATTCTGTGGCAAATCTACCAATGGAATTTTATCACTATTACTATGGAAGTAATCATGATTTGGGAACTCTTATAGAGGTGAACTTGGCTATTGTCTTGTTAATTATTTACTCCTGCTGTAGATTTGCATTTCTTTAGCTCATTCTATTCGTTCCTATATGTTTATTTGTGAGTAATTTTTGCAAGAAGAAATTTCAAAATTGATTATGCTTGACAATTTAAAGGCTTAGGTGACATGAAACCTTTTCCTTCTTATATGCAGGTAAGAAGAACATGGGATGCATACATCAGACCTGGAGGAAGGTAAATATATCTTGCTAAATCCTGCTAGTATTTCTATTCTTTTAGTCCACAAATGTAAAAGTTGCATTAGCTGTTTCCTTGTTTACTAAGGTTTTCACTAACACACAAAGAACAAGCTGCAAACATGAGGAAGAAAAATGTCGAAAAGGAACATCTCATGATTGCATTTGTTGGTCAGATGGACATCTGTAGCATAGCTTCATTAATTAAATGAAATTTGTCTCTCAATCACGTCCTTGGAAAAAATATCCAATTACGTTCTTTAACAATGTGTTAATATTCCTGCTTTTTAGATTTGGCAATTCACTTTAAGCATGTGTGATTTAACATTTTTTAACTCAGCTACTAAAAGAAAACTAGTAATAAGGTTGGAAAATCATATCAAAAGAATCATTTCAAAGTCATAATCAAAGTATAAGTAGGGTATTTTCTTGGAATCAGCTGTGGTAATAGAATCCACAGTAATCCAGCTGAAGGACCAGCTTGATACAGCTAGTCTGGTGATTGACTCTCACTGCTTTTGTATCGTTGAAAATTATGCCCTTTTGCACTCGGAATGTGAAGTCATTGCTGTTTGACCCTTTAGTGTCTTCTGCCGTGAACTACGATCTTCTTTTAATCAGTATTCTCTTTGAAGTCACATTCATTTAAACGGACAAAATGGACTTCTTTCCAATTCTTCATGACAAGTTATGTCTGCATAATGACAAATGTGAGGCGTATCTAACAAAACCCCACTCCCCCCTCCCAAAACCTCTGTGTGTTGATGCAGCCGAATACCTGGGCACTGGGTCCAACCACCACCTCCAGCAGATGAGATATGGGCATCCTACCTGGCGAAGCGTAAATGACGTTTTTATAGGTTGTTTCCTAGTGCAGAAGCATCGGTTTGTTGATTGCCTGGTTTGATTCTACTAAATTATCCGTCATCTTTCAGCACTATGTCTTGGATGCTTGTGGAGTACATCCGGACTAGGACAAAAAGCCATGTATCTAATCTCATTCACTCTCGCCTCATTGTGATTAATGGAACTCCAAGGGCAAACATGAGGGACTGACTTTGTGCTGAGACAAGGTTGATTTAAATATATAGTACTGTTCAAGGAAGACATTGCTAGGAGGCCAGACATGCCATCTAAGGACTTCTCAAGGGGATCAAATAGCAGGTGGAACTGATATCGCCATAATAGCTACCATATTGATGGATTTAACATTTGACTTCTAAGTCTCACATTCGTCGATATCAGGGTTTTGTCGATGTGTATAGCATCCAGGGGCGGAGCTAGGTATCAACAAGGGGGTTCAAATGAGCTCCTTTCCTCGAAAAATTATAGTTATATATAAATTGTTGAGTCCCCTTGACATTAGGGAAAATTCTAGTGTATTGCTAAAGGGGGTTCCAAAAACTTTCACAAGTTCAAGTTTCAATTGTGGCATTCTAATATATATTTTGTTGTACCTTGTATAAATTTTGGCTGCCATTTGGCACCCCTGGTTATTAATATGATATAGGGACAGCATGTTTGCACATGTTCAAATTCAATTGATTAGTACTTGTGGGAAGAATTACAGATTTGAAAATATACTTGGGGTCGTTTGGTTCACTTGTCATATGGGGATTATATTGCACATTGTTTATAAAATGAATAATAATCAAATTGTTATATTTTGATTAATAATCAAGGAGAGTTGTGCATGAATTACTTACTTTAGAGGCATTTATCTTTTATTAGTTTAATATTCGTATTGCTAACATGTGTGTTCTTCTCTACATTACATCCGCATAAAACGATTCAAATCTTAAAATACGTTAATGTGGATATTATTTAAAACATAGAACCAAATGATGTTTTAGTTCTGCAAGAACTATCCCTTTCTTTTGTGGTCAACTAAACACTGCATAAGTTAGTTATGCATCCATTATTTTTCATGTGAAAGTTATGAATTGTTATACTGAATCATCCCAAAAATATAGGTAACAGTAAACATATGTCAATGTCTGCCAGAGCCACGAGCAGACCACCTTTTAACGAGAAACAATATTGAGTGACAGAAAGATCGCTGACTTTTTTTCACCGAAACTAATCAGTTTGTATTACTTACATCAACGAACTAAAAAGTTCAAATGTACCCTTGGCATATGTACAATTCAACTTGGGAAAAACTTCTCACAAGATATCTTTTTCAGCAGAGAAATAGAAAATCTAACTAAATTATGAGATACGTTGTTCAAATATCTAGAACATATAAAATGATCAAACATGCTTGTTCAATAAAATCATCATTTTTTTATGCCGGATTGTCCTCTTTGAAATCTTTAAAATTTGCCATATGGGTTCGAGTTCGTTAAAATTTTAAAAAAAAATTCGGGCAGTTCTTAATTTTTGCCCCTCAAATTGCCGGTCTTAAAGTTTTTGCTCCTTCGTTTGTTAAAGGTGGCCAAAAAAATACCTCATGGAAACCGGGTTAACCCTCGCTCGCTCAAAAAATAAAAAAATTCGCAGCGTGCGTTTTTGCAAAAAGTTTCGGCTTATGCTACGTACTTGCTTTAAGGCATGGACTTAGGTCGCCAATAAAATCATCATTTTTTTACAAGACAAAACTTTTCCTTAAAAGGTGGCCAAAAATACCCGGTGATTTTGGGGTCGTCTCAAAAAAATAAAAACAAGGGTTTGCAAAATTCCTTACGGGAGTAACTAATAAGATCAAGAAAACGTATGAACTTTGTCTTCCTGGCAACTTTTAGTTATGACTTAAGAAAAGTTACATTATTTACGACTTTTAGGCAAAAGTCTGCCCCATCGATAGAGTTTTTTAAGGCATATACTTTGTTTTATCATTTTTTTGCGCGGTACGTTTGGGGTGGTCTTTAAATTTTGCCCCTCTATATTTGAAATCTTTAAAACTTTTAGGTTATGTTCGAACCCGCGCCGAAAATTTTAAAAAAAAAAATTGTCGCTATGCGGGACTTTTGTTAAAAAGTTCCAGCCACGGACAAAAAGATGCTTCGTCCCAGATAACTTTGATAAGTTATCCTTCACGTTACTGCCCGTAATGGAACTTGACAAAAGTATGCGCGCGTCCAAGGGGGTTTAGTGCGCGCGTTTTTTTTTAAAAAAAAACAGATAAAGTAAGGCAAAGTTCCTTCGCATAAAGTAATCCTCTGCCTCATATTTAATTTTAATTTTTATGACTAAGCCGGGATTCGAATTCAGAATCTCGAAATATTTTAAGCGAACGCCAAAAATTAAAGACCAGCAATTTTAGGGCCAAAAACTAAAGACCACCCCAATGAAGGACAATCGTGCAAATTCCCCTAAAATCATCACGTAATAAATCAGCAAAGTCAATCAAATAAAATATAAGTTGTGTTACTGTAAACTAAAATGCTCTAAATCCTTTTCTGAAAAAAGTAAAAAACAAAAATGACAAGTAAAGCATAAAAAATTAGGAGACAAATTTAATCTCATGATTATTTATTTAGTAGCTAAATACAAAATCAGTTTTGAGGATTCACTTTTTAAGCCATAGTCCATTTCAAAGAGGATTTTAAATACACGTTCATTAATAATCCCCTTGTGCAAAACCCACTGTCCAGTTCCAATCGCAAACCAAATGCAACAGAATTTTCTCACTCACAAGTCACAAGCACAAACCCACATATGAATTTGTTAGAAAAATCTCTATTCTCAACCCTAAAATCCATAGCCACCCAAAACCTTTATTACAATCTTCAGCAACATAGAAGCATAGTAAAAGTCCGTTTAAAATGGGTGAAAAACAGAGGTTTAGACCACATTATCGATGTCCAAACAGATCTTAAAGCAGCTTGTTTACTAAATGACGCTATTCTCCGCTCTCCAGTTGGTTATCTTACTGCTAAGTCACTTAATGACTCCCAAAAACTACTTGGACTTACAGTTCCTACACTTAGATTCATTCGAAGATACCCAACTCTTTTTGAAGAGTTTCCTCACCCAAAGTACCAATCTTTGCCTTGTTTTAAGCTTACCCATATTGCTAAAATTCTTCATGATCAAGAATTGAAGGTGTTTGAAGATAACGAGAGTGATTTGGTTGAAAGGCTTTCAAAAGTTCTTATGATGACTACCAACAAAATGGTACTTCTTTAACACCTTTGTTTAATCAATTTGGAGCTTTTCTTGAGGATTTGTTTTTTGAAATGGCAAGTATTTTATGAAAACAGCACAAAGACTGTGTTTTTCGTGGGGATTATTGCCAAATTGAATGTAATTATACTTCTGTCGATGCATTTTTTTTTTACTCTTTCCATACTAGTTAGTCGTAGTAGTACTCTTGTAGTTTCTTGTCAGTCGATTTCTGGTACTATCTGTTGTTTATACTTCGATTATTGTATTATTTTGTTGTAGTTACTGTTCCTTTTTTCAGACTGATGTGTCATGCTTTCTATAGTTTTTGGCCATGGCTTATTCAATTCCGTTATTTCTTTTTTCGAACTACTTTGAATTGCATTTCCTTGAGCTGAGGGTCTATCGGAAACAACCTCTCTACCTCTCAAGGTAGGGGTAAGGTCCACGTACACTCTACCATTCTTAGACCCAACTTGTGGGATTATAATGGGTATGTTGTTGTTGTTGTTGTCGTCACTGCATTTTTACCTATCATGTATCCCATGTAGAGGAGCCAGTTGATTACAACTTTGCATGTGATTGCTATTAATTCGAAAATGTTGTAAAATATAAAAAAGGTTATCTGTAAATCGTGGTTTTGGTATATGATAGTTGTTGGTGCAGAAAACTGAAGACCAATTTGGATTAGGTGTAAAAACTTGCTGATGTAGCTTTTAAGTATCAATATAAAATGCCATTTTGTGAATTTAAAACTACAGTACCAGTACTGCTCTTTTTCTCCATGTGGAGCTGAATTTGACTTTAATATTTGCAGGTGGCGCTGCAATCATTACGTCCTTTGAAATGGGATTTAGGATTGCCTGATGATTTTGATAAGAAATTAATTACAAAATTTCCAGATCATTTTAGGATAGTTAAGGGAACAAATGGATTGGCTTGCTTAAAGCTTGTTCAGTGGCCAGAAAAATATGCCGTCTCTGAGTTGCAAAAGATGAATGAGAAGGGCACAACAGACGATAGCAGCCCTCCGGGGTATAGGGAATTTAAAAGAGGCAAAGCTGCATTAGAATTCCCCATGAGTTTCCCAAGGGGATATGGAGCACAGAAGAAGGTCAAGGCGTGGATGGATGAGTTTCAGAAGCTGCCTTACATCTCACCGTATGAGGATTCAAGGGGAATCGACCCCAATAGTGATCTTATGGAAAAGAGAGTAGTTGGGGTTTTACATGAGTTCTTGAGCTTGACACTATACAAGAAAACAAAGAGAAATTACTTGAGGAGCCTGAGAGAGGAATTAAATCTTCCACATAGATTTACTCGAATATTTACTAGGTATCCAGGAATATTTTACCTCTCACTCAAGTGCAAGACAACGACTGTGGCATTGAGAGAGGGGTACCGTCGTGGGAGACTTGTAAATCCACATCCTCTAACACGCCACAGGGATAAGTTTCATCATGTTATGAGGACTGGGTTAATTTACCGAAGCAAAGGAGTGGACATTTTGCCTCAGCTGGACAATGTGGTTGATGAAGAAGAGACTGAATTGACTGATGAAGAAGAAGAGATTGAATTGACTGATGAATGCGATGGAACTTCTGATGCAGAGACAGGTAGTGATGAAGACTAGCATCCCCTTAACATAGGGAACTTCAGTTCCCGGAAATAATACAAAGCTCTTGAGGTACCTTGACTTCTGTTATTCTCTCTCTTGAGTTGTAATATTGGTGTTGATTGAACTGGATATATCATATAAATGCCTATCTGTTGATCTTATGTGAAAAATGGAATCTCTACTTTAAGATTATATGATGGATCAATATTGAAAATTGGCAACTCTTTTGGGTTCACTGAATAATTGTTGTTGCTACAAAGGAAGTTCTTACTTCTGCATATAATTCTATCTAGAGGGTACAGTTATATTACAGTTCATACAATGTGAGTTCCTCCATCCAAATTAATTTAACAAGCAGGAAGATGGATGTGAAAAGCAATATGATTAACCACGGACATGTTGACATGGTAAATTTTGAGAATTGGTACAACAAAGGACATATCAATTACACAACATTGACAATAATAAACATATCATACAAAGAAATGACAGAAAAGTGGTTATAGCAAGTATTGTTTTCTGATAAAGAAATTAATAGTATATATCTAATCTTCCTAGTCTAAGTAGATTACTGATAAAGAAATTAATAGTATATATCTAATCTTCCTAGTCTAAGTAGATTACATAGAGCACAATTTTGCATGGATTCATCCATTAAGCTGCTATAACAGTTTTCTTCCCATTTAATTGACTTTTTTAAATTTTTATGGTTTGTTTGCTTTTTGTTGATGTATAACTCTCAGGTATAGGGTATTTTTATTTAAGGGAAAAGGGTCAAAAATACCCCTCTACTTTGGAAAAAGGGCTAAAAATATCCTCCGAACTTATTTTGGGTCAAAAATACCCCTCTCGTCCTTAAAGTTTTCAATTTTCCCCATGTCTTGACGGAAATTATCCCCCAAAATAATCTGAAATCCCTCAAACTTCAAACCTACGTATTGGGGGAATAAGGGGATCTTATGGGTTATTATTTAGTTGGGTCGGGTTTAAATGATGGAGCGGGTTTAAAAAATGATTTCGGGTTATTTTGGGGGATAATTTCCGTCAAGACAAGGGTATATTTGACAACTTTAAGGATGGGAGGGGTATTTTTACCCTTTTCCCTTTATTTAATTGGAGCCCTTACTTCAAGATTATCGGAATCAAAGTTCTTATTGCTGTTTAAGGAGGAACATCTATCATTTGGATAATGTTTCTTATTTGGTTTCTCTCTCCCCTTTTTCTTTGGTATATAGTCTTATTTGGTTTCTTCTAAATTACAGGAGCAACCATTTTATGTCACGCTTGGCACCCTATTAAGTGGATTAGGATGCAACAATATCCCATATTTCCAGAACAGAGTGGAACTGTTTACTATAAGTGGTATTCCCTCCGGGAAAAATTATAAGATATCTACACCTTGTCCTTTGTGGTATACTAAGATTAAAAAAAAAGTTTTTCTTTTTTTGAAGTGGTAAGATATGCAAAGATCAAATTCTCATGAATAACTATACTTTTGAATTTAGCATTATTTTTCTTTTAGACAGTGATTTTGTTATGATGTAGATTTCTATTGATAGAAGTTGGCAGGATTTGGCAGTTTACCTAGTATTTTTTTTTTTTGAAAAGAAACTGTTTTCTGGTTTTTATTTTAATCTGGACTGAAGATCAATGTTGTTCTTTTTGTGCAATTGAATTAGAAATCCGTGTCTTCTCTTTTCGGAAAGGACAACATGTGCCTTTCTTAGACAAAGATTAGGCATGAAGGTTATATTGTTACTGACATCACCCTTGTTCAGGAATACCAAATTCTTAATATGTTGTGAAATCTTATGATTTAAACAAAATGTGATGAGTAAAAGTAGTATTTTTTCTTATAATGGTATAAAGTCTTTTATTCATAAACAGTACCAAAAATGACAAGAGCTGGGCTTGTCAAGATTTTGTAACAAAAGACTCTAACAAGTCCAAAGGTCTGACATATCAGTAGCAAAAGACCCACTGTCCCAGAACAACAAATTATGAATACATTTAAGTATCATAACAGCTGTCCACTTCCTTGTTCCTTCCTCCCATCAAAGCATCTTCTCCCTCTTTCAGCTTATTGTCATAAGGGAACTCTGCTGCTTCTTTTGTCTCTTGTCAATTCTGTGTTTGCCAAATGTTTTGTAGCCCTCTGATGCTTGATGGCATTACCCAGTGAACTCTAAAGTCTAAATGCATAACATAAAGACCAAATCTGCCATAAGAAACTACAATGCAGTTGCAAATGATCCAATACATTCTCCCATAGAAAACACATGTTGCATAGTGTTATCCTCAGTTTTGTAGCCTATCCTGTGTTGAGCAAGCTCCATCGGCAACAAGCCACCCAAAGCAAGACAACTTTGGGTTGGAGCTTTTGTCTTCCACACCATTTTTCAAGTCTATTCCTTTTCATATTCCACTGTACGTTTCTGTCACCTCTCTGATACATGAATTAGAGAATGCAGATGGTTGCCGAAACAGAGAATGCAGATGGTTAATGGCCATGTCAGCTGAAGGTAGTTACAATTCAGTTAGAAGTTACTTACAATTAGAAGTCAGTACAAGTTGGTTAGAACAGTTCAAAAAGAATTAGAGTCAACTGTATTCTTTCATTCCTATAAATGAGTGTATTGTACATATTACAGTTACCAGTTTTTAAAATAAAATGACTGTATTGTACATATTACAGTTACCAGTTTTTAAAATAAAATGAGTGTATTGTACATATTACAACAAAAGGGCAGTCCGGTGCACAAAGCATTCCGCGTTAGCAGGGTCCAGGGGAGGGCCGCTCTCCAAGGGGTGTGATGTAGATAGCCTGCCCTAATGCAAGCATTAGTGGCTGCTTCCACGGCACGAACCCGTGACCTATAGGTTACACGGAGACAACTTTACATTTGGACTAGTTTCAAATAGCATAGCTTAGCAGCTTTGTGCTCTTTCTAAAGCCATCAGATTGTTTGGGAACTTTTTCCAGGGCGCTGCACATGATGCTGACAAAATTTTCTTGGCTGCAATTGATATGTTTGACGCTATGATGTCTAGAGGCAACATATATGCACCTGATGGTATGAGAAATAACCATTCTTTATACTGTAATTTAATGGCTTTTATGTGTACTAATTGGCCTTTCTTTTTATTTTAATAAGAAGACCGTTGTTTAAACTCGTTTCGTCTTCCTCTCTTTTACTGTGGAGTGTTAACTTACAAGTAGTGAAATTTATCAACAATAAAGGAGCTTTCCTTCCCACTTCTTTCTTCATAAGCTCCTAATTGTTTCGACTATTAACTAATGAAAGGAGAAAGCTGGTGTTCTCTCAGGGACAGTTGATTATGCCATTTGAGGGTTTGAGCTTCTCTTATAGTCTCTTTCTGCTCAACTAAAGTCAAACTGGTAAAACTGATGTGATAGGAATCATCTGAGCTGCTCATTGTTGTTTTGATGAAGTATTGAGTTGGTCATTGAATAGCTATGCTTTAATGGACAAGTAGCATCAGCATCATTAATGTTGTGTTATGTCCCAGCGAAGGAGAATAGCAGAGTTCTCATTTGGACAGCATTGCAGCACAGATCTCAACAAGAGAAGGTGAAGTTATTGCAGCAGGCTCAGAGGTTATGTGAAGATGCCCCTTCTGATAACCTTCAAGTACTGGTATAGATAGTCAGATGATGAATGTTAGTGATCCCTATTTGATAATATCAAGTCCTTGCATAAGGCAAGCTTACGCATGTACCATTACTCGAGCTACCTTTTTTTTATATTACTAAACTGTAAACTACCTGCTCTACTTAGTCAATTGACTCAATTCTACTGTGTATCCTTGTAATTTACCCCAATTAATTGGAAAAGGAAACCCTATAAATCAAGCTTTTAAGT
The DNA here is from genome assembly GCF_029784015.1 of Lycium ferocissimum. Lineage (NCBI taxonomy): Eukaryota > Viridiplantae > Streptophyta > Magnoliopsida > Solanales > Solanaceae > Lycium > Lycium ferocissimum. The sequence goes on from NC_081348.1 coordinate 22,657,794, forward strand.
CTGCTAAGTTTTAATTGTTCAGTCGTATTTACACGGTTGGTAATTCTTTGGCATTCTGCATAATTGCTTACACTTGAACTTTATTTCGTTTTCCATCACTAAAATAGTCATAATGTATGCATTCAGATTTCAGTGCCTAGTCCTAAGAACACACGGATAATTGATCTCACAATTCATATTTCGTTTAAATTGCTCAATTTAGGTCTTGGCTTATTAATCATTATTCGTCAGTACCAAAATATAGCTTAGAGATTAAAGACACCGTATCTCTTCCCTGTACTAGCTTATGCATAACTTGTTGCTCAGGAGTACGGTTAGTAAGATTTAGATTTGATTACATCAACATTAAGATTTTTGTTGCCGTTATTACAGTCTGGTTTTATTTCATTGACATCACCCTCAAAGCTGAAGAAATTGTTAAAAAGTTGTTCATTTACAAATCCTTGAACCAAAAAAAAAAAAAATGTGTTGCCGAATGCAGTATATTTCATACACAGTTAACTTTTAGAGAATGCTTGTGGACTTCAACAAGAAGTATGCAAGCAAAAAGTTGAAAATAGAGAAAAGATTTCGCCGAGGTTTAAAGAAGCACCAAAATGGAGTAATTTGGAGCTTCCTACGATTCGGCAAATATTTAATCTGCGAAGATTATTTAATAGTGTTAGAGAGGTCTCGTTCTAGAGTTTTAACCCTCTCTGCTGGGAACTTCGCTTTCACATCACTTACGCTAGTTTTTTTTTTTTTTTTTTAATGAAGAGAAATCAAAATGAAAAAAAATGTCAGAAATCAGATCCAATTAAGCAGTCCGAACCAAGAAATGATTCAGGGTCGGAGATCCGGATTCAGAAATCGATATCCGAAAGCAAACTTGGCCGATAACGCATTATATTTTTGGCGCTTCGTCCATAGGACCTTCGATAACATTACTCTAAACAAAAATAGATATAAACGCAAATGTTTTCTGAAACTATAAATAGCCGCTCAGGGAATACGAACCATAGAAGATAAAAGTTCATCTTGCGGGATAAAAAAAATCATCGCAATCGAATGATTTCTTCGTTTCTCTTCATTGCAGCTCTTTAAGCTCTTACGAGTCCTAGCAATAAATTCAAGCAAGACGAGAAAATGAAAAATTATAGCTATTGAAAATAGAGAGCGGCCATTGCTAATGCTGGCGGCTTAACCTAACCCTAGGGTTTGAAGTTTCCACTATATAAGGATATATACTAACATCAAACAGGAGATGAAGAAAATATCTGCTACCTCGCGCTTTATATAAAGCCTTATTGATGTGAAGAATTTTCAATTTGACCCGTGAAGTTTTCTATAATTCTTATTGGAGCCCTCTTTTACTTCTCAAGTTTACAAGAGCCCTTTGGTTTGTTTCAAATGATCAACATAACGACTTAATTGTAGACCAACACATTACCTGAAGTGGTATAAAATTAGAAATTGCAACAAAAAGAGGTGTTAGTACGATATAAATGTTAGACGACTTGTAGGATAACTAACTATTGAATTGAACAACAATATCTACATTGTATGATCATGCTCCCAAAAAAATGCATAATCATATTAAACTTGATGCATATTTCAACTAATGCGTTGCTTACAAAATTGTGGTAATTCAAATTGTATTGCGTATTCATGTACTGTTCTATAACATTTAATTGTTGTATCATGTTGATACTTGATAATTTTATTAGAATGTTGAGTAATTGAATCTTGATTGTTTCAAAATTATAAAATATTGAGAGTTAATTGCATGAATGGTCACCCAGCTTATAATAATTGACCATCAAAGTCACTTATCTTTCTTTTCTTTTTAAGAGTCATCTAATTTTGCCTAGTTAGTCCTCATAGTCATTTTAGCCGAAAATGCAACTTTCGATGCTTAATTAATGATGTGGAAGTTGAAAGTTTTTAGAAAATATATTAAAAAATTAAAATCAATACTTGAATTTATTTAAGATCAAACTAATTTTAAAACCGACTAAATCCCCAACCCGACCCACTAAAAAGTTTTGCTACCCATTTAGAGTTTATGCAAGTCAAGTAAGTAGTACCAATCCTACAATTCAAATTAAATATTTAAAGGGGCAAATACATATATATACATATATAGAGGGTGTATTTACAAAAAATACCAATACTTTCAAGTTTGCAGAAAATAAGATTAGAAAACTTACAAACCCTATACAAAATAACAAATACAGTAAGAGAAGTTAATATACGGTAACAGAAAACCCAAAGATCATGGTGTAACCAATTAGTATCCTGCTCCCCATAATTTCTCTCCTTTTTTTTTTCTCGCATTTATTAATCCACGAAAATTTTAAATAGAAACCATATTTTCCCCATCACGGTTGAAGAGTCTTGAAAATTCATTTAACTGTAGTTGAAAATTTCAGAATTCATAAAACATTCAATATCAAAGTGCCGGATCAAAAATTTCGTATGTTTCAATGGCAGATGACACAATTCATTCAATAATGGTACAACACAATGGAAGATGGGACGCATCAGGTGTTCATATGTTAATGCTGAGTTTCTTATTAATTTTGTTGTTTTTCATGTTATTTTTTTTATTTTTTTTCAGTTTAAAACCATATGATATGTATAGTTGTGTATAAAATATGTATGAATGATGAATCTAGTATGTATATATTTGATTATGTAATGTGTCGTTACTGTGTATGCACTTTGTATTATATTTGTATCATAATCGTCGTTCATATAATGTGTATTTTGTTTTAATTTTTTGACAGGTAGATACGTAAATTTTGAAGTTGAAGGAATATTATACGATTCCAAATCAAAGTTTAGTGGTTTGGTCACAGTGATTGCTGCTCAACTAGGAATAGATACAACAATTCAAGGATTGGAGATTAAATACATTGTTAGTGACAGATGCCCGCCAATGACCATACACAACGATATGGGTGTCCATGTATATTTAGACCAAAAAAAGGAAAACAAAAACTTCTTCAGTAAGTATCCTTTATGTATTACATTGAGGGATGTAGCTTTGGATTTAATTGAAATCCAAGACGATGGAGGCAGCGGTTCGAATTCTATACAATCCGAATTTTCTATCCAAATTTCATACCAGTTAATTTGAACATAAACAACAATTAAAGTAATAAATACTTGATTTTTACCTTCAATTTCGGTTTTGCACGGTTTCTCTTTGATGTTTGACCTTTTTTAACCTCTTTTTATAAAATAATATGAACCTCATTTTCTTTCTTCGGATTTGATGTTTTACCACTGTCAACCTTATTTTTCTTAGAAGAAGGAGAAGCGATTTCATCTTCAAAATCAGAATCAGAAGCGATTTCGTTTGACATTCCAAGCGAAATTTCTTTCCCCTTCCGTTTGCCTTTGCTTCGTGTAACCATTTTTTGTTGAACTACCTTGGGGGTAACAATAAGTTGTTTTCCATCTTCCTTAACAGGAGATTGAGTGAATGCATGCAAGTCGAAAGATGGATCCGACCAATCTTCTGGGCCTGGAAGAAGCAAAAAGCCGATTGAATTTAGGAGTTGAAGTCCCCATTTGAAGCTTTTTACTATGTGCTTCAAACAAGAAAGACGAATAAACAAAACAAAAAACAATGTGAGTTGTAGAAGATTTGATATCAGCAAAGAAACAACGACACTAGTGTATAATTTTTCATCTGGAAGGTGAAATCGATATTTACTAGGAAACAAAATTAAATTTTGATTTTTTTTTAATTTTTTTTAAAACTCAGTACAAAATGGAAGAGAGGGAGTTTGAGAGAGAGAGAGAGAGAGAGAGAGAGAAAAGACCTTTTTGATAAATGTGAAAACTGATCGTATGAGAGAGAATATCTTTTTGATAAGTGTAAAAACTGATCGTATCTTACAATAAAGTCAAAAATTTTAAATGCAGATTCTTTCCTTATTAAAAGCCTAAAATCAAGGCACTACACATTAAACTAAAATCTGGTATATGTAGTAATTAAAATTGTATATTTTGTAAATAAGGAAAAGTATTAATATAATTTATAATATTTAACCTCATGTGGTATTATTATGTGATTTCCCCGTATTTAAATCTAAAGCATAAAGGTCCAAATGTATTCAACAATTTTCATATGACACCTTAATGGATTGCAGGGAAGTATTTTACTAATTTTAGAGTTGTTCAACTTGGAAGAGCTAGAATGGGTAGTGTCAGGGATTGGGTCGGCTTTAAGGTGGGTTGGGTCCTAAATAAAATTAAGCAATGATTTTAATTTTTTTAATATTTATTTTTAAATGCTTACAACTGCAACGTCATTAAATAGGTATCAGAGGTCGTATTTTCAGCTAAAATGACCATGGATGCTAACTAGACAAAGTTAGATAGCTTTTGGAAGACACAAAAAAAAAAAAAAAAAAAAAAAAAAAAAAAAAAAAAAAAAAAAAGATAAGTGACTTTGGGAACCAATTACTCTAAGTTGAGTAACCATTCAACTCACAATATTGAATAATTTCTTGCGGCAATATATGATTTTCATTGTCTTAAATTTTGTATGAGTGCATTTTGTGTTTTGTAATAGATAAACTTACATTATGTACGACACACATTTAAAGATAACATGTGTTTAGTGACAACTTACATTATGTACGAAACCTTCATCTACCCTACAAGTTTGAGCTTTAATCTGCTTCATTTAATATGAACTTCAAATATCCTCTTACTAGTGAATATGTTTGCGCGGTTGTTAAAAAATTAAATTATAATTAAATAATTATTGTTAGAGTTTTTGTAATAAAAATATTCATCTTTACTTTTGATCATTTTTGTCTCATTACATTCCTCAACGGTAATACTATCGGTTATTCCCTTGGTCCGGTATCTTGTTGTGCTATTGGCCAAAATTGAATAATATCCTATATCTTACCGACAAAATTATATTATCATAATTAAACATTTAATTTTAAAAATTGTGAAATATAAAATAAATATTATATTCTAAATAATAACTAAATTAGTAACCCTAAATAACATATAGTTTTTATGTATTTTGTAATAACTTTGTAATCTGATGATATAATATGAGTTTCATGAATAATAAATATAAAAACGTCAATACAAGGTTTAATTATATATTCTTATAAAGTCTTATGTATCATCCTTCTTTTTCTCTTCTTTTGTATTCATAGAATTGAATTTACAAAATAAGATATAGATAAAAGAAAAATCGAGAGAAATATCACTTTTTAAAACTTTAAAGACAAACGTTCAACACATAATTTAGTTTTCTAGTCATGCAATTAATATTTTTATATTATAATCTTAATTTCAAGAATATAAAATATAATCAATAACAAATAATTAAGAAACAAATAAAAAATTGGCTATTCATTTATAATAATTGTACTATTTCAAAGCAAACTATACGTACAATCCATCATTCCTAAAAAATGAGAACGAAAGAAGTAAAAATCATTATTCACACTTCGCTTTATGTAGGCCATTTATGTTTTCAAAAAAAAAAAAAAAAAAAAACCTCAATTGGACCCTTTGTCTAATTATACCTCCAGGAAATTCTTCAAATCATACAACATTCTTATTTGATAATATATTTTCAGTTTTTGCAAAAAAATTAATAAAATCTACAATATACTTTCAATAAGGATGCATCAATATCATTTATTTTTATGATAAATACTTCAAGATAACAATAATATTTCCCCCAATGTCACTAGGAGGAACCTAATCACATATACTCCTTCACTTGAATTGTAAATCAAAAAAATAAAACTACAAGATGCATCTATAAGATATATAAATATAACCTCTCAACTAAAATGTACTTAATTTTCACAAACTTAATAAAAAAATATTTCATACAAATACTTTCAAGCACAACTTATGAGAATAAAGTGATAAATAAATAATATATATATATATATATATATATATATATATATATATATATATATATATATATATATATATATATATATATATCTATGAATTCGATACGTAGGTATCGCACTCTCTGATACAGTTCCTGCAATAATATTATCGAATTAGGTGTATAAATAAACTTCCATGTCCAAATATTGCTCTCAGACTAAATATGGCATTCACCATTAGAAAGGCCAAACTATGCCTAATTAAAGCTTTCAAGGAAACCAAACAGCCAGACTCCGTTAAAAAAATATCCAGAAAAACACATACACATTTAGATGACGGACAAAATATGTATCACATATTGCAAATTCAAATCACAAAAGAAAGAAAAAAAAATATAATGAATTCTCGATTTTTGTAAGTGTCGCACTCTTTGAAACAGTTCGTGCAATAACATTATCAAATTAGGTGTACACTGCTCTCAAAAAGAATATTGCATTCACCTTAGAAAGGCTAAAATATGCTTAATTATAAACTTTCCAGGAAACCAAACACCTGAACATTTTCTCACTTCCTTTAAAAAAATCATTTAGACGGGCCGGCAGACAAAGTATGTATCACATATTGCGAATTCAATGTACAAAAGAGAAAAAAAATTGAAAGAGACAAAGAGATCGTTTGGATGGGCTTAAAAAAAGCCGCTTATAAGTTCGTTTTCACTTTATGTTCGTTTTAGATAATTTAAGCCCAAACGCCCAATTATTTTTTGGGCTTATTTTAACACAAAATGGTTTATGTTTTGCCCTTAAACACTCAAAAAAAGTTCGAAAACAACTTATAAGCCAATCCAAACGGGCTCAAATTTACAGCATTAGGATGTTTAAGAAGCAGTCTTTATCTTTGTGAAGACTGAAGAGGACTCTGATCCTTATTCCTTGCTATGATGCTTCACTGTCCTCCTCATTATTAATCTTTATTGCCTTTACAATTCTTTATTGTCCTCATTGATATTAGTTTTACCGTTACAATTCTTTACCGTTTGAGTGCTGCAACAAATGTTAAAAGGGAATGATTTAGACATTAGACAATGAAGAGAGTATGGTACAATTAAGAGATTCTGAGGCGTGACCTTTCAGTTTTTAAGAAATGGTTAAGAAAGAACCATGTGTAATTAATGGTAACACATAAATGAATGAATAAGAAATAGGAAAAATTGAAAAGAATGACAGAAAAAGCCAAAAAATGGAGAAAAAAATATAAATATGTTTCTAGGCCATAGAGAAGTGTCACATCATATTATCTATGTCTAACTTTATATTATATACAGATATAAATTTTTATTCGATTGAAAATTATGTAAACTGAATATATTATTTTTATAATAAAAAATACAAATATTCTTCAAATGAACTGGTCGTTGGATTCCCTCGAGTAGCGTTTCAGTATTACTCAATAATCCTGGATCAGCGCCACAAGGCTACTTAAGATACTTATGGCCCAAATTCATTTATTTTACTACATTTTGTGAAAGCAAGTAGACCATGATCATAAATATTTTAAGGGATCACGTAATATCAATTCAACTAACTATTCAACAATATTGAAGCATTTGGTACCGTAAGAGATCATATTCCAACTAACTGGGCTATCATATGATTTATCAACTCAATTTCCCCACCCCCCACAATCGAATTAATTGGTTTCCAAGTAAGAGGGAAAGCAAAATAAATAAATAAATTTAAAAAATACTGTAGCAAGTAGCAACAACAAAAAACCGATACCACTAAAGGATGTGGTGCAGTGGATAGGGTTGTTCCTTCCTTAATCAGAGATCTTCGTTCGAGCCCTAAATATGAAAAGATTCTTGGTAGGGAGCGTTTCCCTCGAATACGCGGTGCGAATCCAAATTAATCGGGTTCCAATGCGGGTACCAGTGTTTTCAGAGGCATTTTCTGGGCGAGCCCCGGGACGTGGCGTACTAGAAACGTTCCGAGGCATAAATGAAAGGCGTAGATCTATAGGGCGTACGACCTAAAATTCGGGGCGTAAGTCCCGGGCGCAAAAGCGTAAGCCCCGGGCGTAAAGGCTTATGCCCCAGGCATAAAGGCTTACGCCCCGGATGTTAAATTTGATTTTTATTGTTTTAAAAGTATTTTTGCTATAAATTATGATTTTTATTATTGGTATAATGATATTTATACTTTACGTTATCATGTTTTCATGTTGTAGTGATTTTTCTTAAAATTTTATAAATAAATAAAGCAACTCTCATAGAAAATAACACTATCATAAATATTTTTTTAGATGATAATGCCTTAAATTCATAGCACTATGTTCCTTGTACACTTTTTGCCCTTCTCCTTCTTTGGATATACAAAGAAAAGTCAGTGTAAATATTAATTGAGGTTGGGAAGGACTAATTGATCTGGAGATTGATGATGAAGTGAATGAAGATTTCATTTTAAAGATTATCTAGGCTATTATCATTTTTTGTGTTATTACCTTTCTCAAACAATATTTATAATAATTCTTTTTATATTATTGGTGATTTATTTGCAGAATTTAAATGAAAACTTTACATTTACTTACTTTTTAATAATAAAATTGAAGATACATGATACATATGCCCCGTAGATCCATGGGGCTTACACCCTGTGTCTCGGGGCTTACGCCTCATTTCGTGTTGCGTAAAATACCTCGCCTCGCTCCCCTGCGTCTTAAAACACCGGCGGGTACCAGATACCGGGGAAATAAAAATAAAAATAAAAATAAAAATAAACAACAAAAACCCATGGAAAAAAAAAAGGAAAAAGAAAAACCCCGTGGGCTTGCATCCGACCCGTAATTATATAAAAGCACGTTGTTTTTGTTTTAATGATAATGAAATAAAAACAACTTGAGTGTAATTTCTTTCTTGTTTTCCAGATCTACCATATAAACCCCCAAAATACGTGTAAAAATGGACCACATACACATTTTGATCTCCCACTAAATTTGTAGTTGTAACAGAAAGATCTTCTCCCACCCCCCTAAATCGTATCATTCAGATTATTATCCGAGAAGACAAAAAATTTGTACATTGGGTGTTGAAAGATGTGGAGTATTGAGAATTTAAAGCAGAATCTCAATAGGATCGCTCTTGAAATTCACGAAGATGATGAAGACGATGATGAACAGCTCTCGATTGGTGATCGCTCAGATAGTAATTCACTATCTGATCGGAGAATTTCTAGAAACTTCGCTCATTCCAAGTCACCGACATATCATTCCCCAATTGCCAATGGTTTCGACAATCCTGAGGTATTTTAGGGAATCTATAATTACTTGAGTATTAGAATGAGATGGACCTAATTAGACAGCAATTGATTAATTAGGGATTGAGTGTCAGGTTGATGTATATTATGCTGTCTTTTCTAATTCTGCAAAATGCTTCACTTTATTAGTTACATAAAAAGGAATATGTATCCGTTTTCTTTTCTGGTTTTTGTCTGATAAACCAGAAATTTGTTGTTTCAAACTTGTTAATTATGTGAATACTAGACTTGGTTCGCCAGCTAGGATTCGAACTTATGGCACGCGTCTAGCGCACATTCCACCCTGTATTACCTGGAAAGGATCCACTTTGTAATTTCAAATCGCAGAATTAAGTCGGGCTTAGTTATTTACAGATTGTGTAAAGTTGGTGAGTTTGGTTATATTGGCTGAGACTCTGTCTGTGTGAGCTTCACAAACCAATAACCATAGCTAATGCATAGATAGGATGAAGGCGGAGAGTTGGGGTAGGATAAAATTAGTCTAACTGAATTATTTTTAAGGATGTCTTTACGTAGGCAAGTGCTACCTGAATAACGCGAAATGGCCATAGAGGATTCATACAGTCGAGTTTAACTAATCTGGGATTGAGTGGTAGTTGATGATTGATAATTATGTGTGCATGAAAGAGCATTGGGAGTTCCATAGATGTGTGTATTGCACTAAAAATATGCTCTCATTGCATTTTCATGCTGTGTTGATTATTTTTATGTTAGTTATATGAAAGAAGATATATATATATGTTGGTTGAAGTGGATTCATTGGCAAGGGTAATGTCTTGGAGGCTGAATAAGGCTCCACATAACGAGATTCTCTTATCATGTAAGTCCTGTTATGGTTATATTATTGGGTTGCAATTTAAAATAAATTATTGGTTAAAAACAATCAATTTAATTAGAGTTTATATTAGCTATGAAGCTGGATTGTTTTATCACTAGTGATTCTAATATTGATGCGTTAATGTGGAACAATGCATACAAAATGTTACAATGATTAAAAACAATCTATTTCATCGGAGTAGTAGTCTTATTTTAGCTCTAAAGCTGGATTGTTTTGTCACTCCTAAAACTGGTTTAGTATAAGATATTGATGAGCTAGGTTAAATAATCAGAGAACTGTCTTAAGTTGCAATTTAGTTTATATGTCCTAGCTGTTATCTTTAAATGCTATTTCGTCAGAATTCTTCTTAGTTTTTGATAACCTTTTCTTTTGACGTCATTATTAGTTAATGCAATAGATTGACATTTTACTCTAGGCGAGAAAGTACAGGGCTTAAACGAATACAATTATGTTAAAAAGATAACCTTGCTTGGCAGAATTCGATTTATCGGGCCCTATGGTTGTTTAAAATTCCTTTGTCCTTTTCCATAAGGTAGCACATAATTAATTTGGCATGTTTTATTTGTTTTTGTTGCAGATAGAGAAATACAAAATTGAAATTAAGAGACTTAAAGAATCTGAGGCTGAAATCAAGGCATTATCAGTTAATTATGCTGCTTTATTGAAAGAAAAAGAGGTAAAGTTTTTTTTCTTCAGCTTGACATGATATCATCTTATATAGTAGTTGGGTAAGTTTCAGTGGCATGCTTATGACTTCAAATTGTTATTGTTACCTAGACTTATTAAATCTTCCTTACTTGAATTTGATGGCCCAAGACGGCCCTTTGGACCCATTTCGGAACACTGCTGAAGGGCCCAATGTAATGCAACAGCTTCTTTAGAAAAGAAAATAATCGTGATACTGTTGCATGCTTAGAAACAATGAGCCCATATACTGTGGTGACTATTTGTGATATTTGAGTTTTGACTAAATTCATCCCTATTGTTTCACTCCAACTTTAACTACATCCATAAAAAAAATTCTTAATAGAAACATCCTTTAAATTTTCCAAAAGTGATCAAAACCATCCTTATGTTAAGCTTTCCATCCACTTCTAGCGGAGCTTGTTGTTTTTCACATGCTACTCTTTTTCTTTGTCCCTTCTTCTCACAAGCCTTCTTTCATTCATCCCTTCCTTCCTTCTTGAATAAACATCTGATTTCTTGCTAAAACACTGGTGAAGTACTCCTTCTTGACCAAACCTAAAAAAAAAAAGTTTCTCTTTGCCAATACATAGAATCACAGACAAATTTTACAATGTAGCTTAAACCATATTGAAAATTTGCATTCCACTATGTGAAAATTATCGGGAAATAGGGGTTTTGACTGATCAGTGATGAAAAATTTGAGAAACGAGGAAGATAGCAAAAAGAAAAAGCACATGATAGAAAGAATAAATGTGAAAGAGCTCACCGCATAAAAAGATGAAAGATGAAGATTCTTTGGAAGAATGAAGGATCCATTGAAGGCAGGCCCTTTATCTTTGAGGCATTGGATCTTATCCTGGACATTTGTGAGGAGGGTTAGCAATATCTGATGCACATGAAAGAATTATGCATTAGCTGCAGAATCTAGAAAGATTAGGAATTCTCTATTTATTTCATGTCAAAATCCAAATACATTCGATAGGCATTTCGATCAAAAGAATAATAGCCTTCTTTTCTCAAAAAAAAAAAAAAAAAGGAAAGTGTATCCACCTGGAAACCAAGACACCAAGTTTCTTGTAGAGTTGCATGGATGGAGTCCTTGCAGGATCTGCATGAAGTGATACGTGGTGGACATTTCATTGCTGCCTTCAGCAATACCAGCCTAATCCCCTGGGATTCCCTTTCACTTCTAATTTAGTGATTTAAGCAACGGATGTTACATGACATAACCAGCACTATATCCACCCGCTTGGGAGTAGAGCAACCCACTGTTCTTCTTTCTGATTTCGTCATTAAAGGATTGAGCCAGGACTTCATGTGTAGGGAAAATCTTAGCTCTCTTCTCAATATTTCAACTTATCTTAGCCCAGTTTGGTGAGTTTCTATGGATTTCAACTATCTATCGCATTGCCATTTCTTGGCTTTCCTATTCCTCTCACTGGAGGAGACCTTGGGATGGCTATTTCTGGTGTTCATTTGAAGAAAGAATGAAGAGCTTGTCTGGAGAAGAGAAAGCAACAAGAAGTTACGTGACAAACAATAGGCTTTATTTGAAGTGGATGAAAAGTTTAACTGGTGATTTTTTGGTCAGTTTTGAAAAATTTAAGGATGTCTTTATCATACATGAGATATTATAAGGATGTAGTTAAGTGAACCAATAGGCAATAGGGATAGTTTTGTTAAAAAGATACCTTTGATGTTCCATAAAACAAATGATTTGAACTTTATAATTGTGATACTTGATATTTTCTCCAAAAAGTAGAAAAAGAAGAAGTGTGCTACGTGATGTGTGCAAAATCACGATTTTCAATTGTTTGGCGACACTTGCTCCATGCCTTTTGCTGCACTATTGTCATTATGCTCTTATAACTTGAAAAGTCACTTCTGCAGGATCAAGTTTCAAGGTTAAATGAAGAAAATAGTTCATTAAAGCAAAGTCTACAATCAAGTTCTCCCCTGGGTGCATCTAGAAACATGCAGAAGGTAGTTATTCCATAAATAAAACTTTTTTCTTTTACTGGTAATTCGAAAATAAAGCTTTTCTTTTTTAATAATTATTTCTGCTGCTTATCTGTTTAATGATTTTCTGGATATCCATCCAGATGATGGATTCTAAGTGATTGTCTATTTATAGCTAGTTGTTGAATATTGAGTGATTTCTTTCCATCTATCCTAGCCTTGGAAGACAGAGTTACCTGGTACCTGTTGCTGGTGGGAGGGGGCAGGTATCCTGTGGAATTAGTCGAGGTGCGCGCAAGCTGGCCCGGACACCACACTTAAAAAAAAATAGCTAGTTGCTGTCTTGCTGAAAAAATTACCTTTTATTCTGGAGACAACGTTATTGAATGGCCTGAGATAATTGCCTTCTCTATATCCTTAGATTTACTTATCTCCTCTAGCTGACCAAAAATATCCTCTGTATTAAAAAGTCACCTGATGTTTACTTACTAAGGATTCTAAGGAAGTAAAATGCACCATTTTGAGAATGGTGCTAGTGCCAATTATGAGGTGTAACGGTGGATTATATTTTTAATACATGTAATCAGCACCAAGATTTACACATGGTGTTCGTTGACCTAGAGAAAGCATATGATAGAGCTTGATTATCTGGTGGGTATCAGAGAAGAAAGATATCCATATTAAAAAATATAAATGGCATAAATGATCCTTATAAAAAAAAGGCATAAAGGATGTATATGAAGTAGCCATAACTAGTGTGAGAAAAGTAGCAGGCAATATAAAGGAGTTCCCATAACGTGAGTTTACAATGAGCCTTTACTTGTTCGCCCTAGTTATGGATGAAGGGGCTACTTGATTCACCTTATATTACCAAAATTTTAGTTGAAGGGGCTATTTGAGTAAAAAATTATTAAGGGGCTAGACAATAATTACAAAATATTTTAAAGGAATTTCAAATCTTTTGCCCTATATGCACTTAATAATCTATTTCTGTATTAGTTTATGGAGAGCTATGCTAATCTATGATCTATTAAGCTGTCTCCTTTCCCCCTGTTCTCCTTTTAGGTCTTAATGTTGCGTGACAGAACTATTCTGCTTTCAATTACTGTTCAATTTCACAGATATAAGCTTCAACTCACTGTATTAGGTCGTGGCTAATGTTATCTGGTTTTGTTTAGGGGAGCAGTGATCAATCTCCAAACCGCCAAAGCAAAGCTATAGTTAACCGTTCCTTTGGGAGCCGAACAAACAATGGTTTTTCTCCCAAGCAGGATGGACTAAGCAATGGAACCACTTTTGGCAATGAAAAGGTATGTAGCCTACATTCATCTCTCCCCCCTTATAATGAGCTACTGTTTAGGTCTCCCTTTCATGTGGGCGTTTAGAATAATGTCCATTGTCGCCCCCAGGGCTTTGATCTAGCGGCAAGAGTTGCAACTTGCAACATGTAATGTGTTGGTTAGGCGAACGTCACAGGTTCGAACCCTACCTCAGACAAAAAAAAAAAAAATTGGTATTAAGTGGAGAAGGATAGAGGGTTGGGTCCATTATCCACCGAGTTTTGAACCGCGTGTCACTTGCCGTCAGTGATTTCTTAGTTATCAAAAAAAAAAAAAAAGTCCACTGTAAACAATATAAAAAAAATAATCTCCACTGTTATAATAGGAAGAACTCATCGCTTTGCACAACAACTGCATTGTGCTATTTTAGTGGGACAAAAAGTGCCTCATACTGTAGAGATTTTCTGAAGGAGATATTTGCATTCTTTATGCTTGTTGGATATTAGTAGCCAAAATATATGATCTGCTTACACTAACATTCATGTTCACGAGAGGGTTAAATATGTATCCTATATGTTCTACTTAACATCAGGTAGTGCATATTGCGGTAGTGCATATTGCTATGCATATCTTGTAAGCTTAGCAAATTACACTGATATATTTGATTGGGCATAAAGAGAGCAATTTACAAGATTCAATGTCCTTTGCTTGTCCCTGCCTCAGGCACTAGTGCTAAATAAAAGAGGTTTTGGAAATATAATCAGCCACTTGACCTCGTTTTTTTGCCTAGTTCCTTTTTTGTCCCTCGTTACCAGATTCTATCTTTGATTAACAAACTTCACAGAAATTTGTTAATGCTTCTAGGAGCTTGCAGACTTGCTGGAAGAGAAAAATAAATCTTTGTCAGCCATGCAGGCATCTCATGAGCTGCAGATAAAACAATTTGAAATGGAGCTTGATAAAGAACGCACCGAGCTGGCAAATATGAAAATTAGGTTACAAGGTAGTTAAATTTTTGTGAATATTGCGTAATTTTCAAGCGGTTCAATTGATTATGCTGTCTGAAACCACTTTCATTCTTAGAGGAGCAGAAGCTGAGGTTGACAGTCCAACAAGAGCTGAACTCTTTAAAAGCGGACAAGGATAAAGTGAGTACCTTTTGCTTTTTACGTATTGATGCATATGTGGCCTTCTGACATCCAATGGTCATAATTTGATGGAATAATATATTCCAGTCTTCAGCTCGGAAGTTTCCCTCTTTCATTAAGTTTTATATTTTACTGTTGCTTTTTTCATTTTATTTCCATTTAATCTGATCTGATCTCGTTGGAGCATATCAGGTGTCTTCACTAGTATTTTGGTTAGCTTGGCTTTTGAGTTGTTTATCAGCGTCACTGTATTTGGTAATACAGCTTACCATTTTGAGATGATCTTACATCTCCATCTTGTGATCAATCTATCAGAGACAATTAAAATTGGTCACCTTGACAAATATGTTTTGGGGTCTTGGATACACATATGTGTATGTATATCTTCATGAAAGATGTAGTGTGTTTAAGTTATGTAACTGGAGGCTATTTATCAAAGAGAAACTTATGTAACTGGAGGTTGGCTATGTACTTCGGCATGTACTAGAGTATACCAATATCTTTTGTCATCTTTGTATCTTCACTTACTGCGTAACAAACGTCTTGGTAGTTCACAATATATTTTCATGCATGTTGGCATGAGCAAGCGCGTGTGTCCCAATTTTCTTGCTTCCCTTAACATTATTGTACTCTTTGCTAAGTTGTGCTGGTTTTTGACTTGTCTTTTCTGCATGCCTTACTGAATCCAGCTTCCGCTCTGGTATTGATATAATTTCCTTTTCTCTGTAATTGCATCTCAGATGGCTGTGGAGATGACAAAAATTCGTACTGAGCTGTCTCATAAAGTATCTGAATTAAAGCAGTTGCAATCGGACCTTCATGAAAGAAATAACGGAGAATCAAATGAAGCAAGAGATGGTTTGAGAAGAGTGATAGAAACATTGCAAAAAGAAAACAGTGATCTTAAGGTTAGTGTTGTGGCATTGACATATTTTGCTTCCATTTATTTTCAAGTGCTTTTTATAGTTTCTTCATCATCAATATAAAAGCGGCAAATCTTGATTTTGAACATGCCTTGACATTCTCTCTTGCAGAATGAGAAAGATAAGTTAGAAGCTTCATTGAAAGCAACTGGTGTTTCTTCAGCCGATAGAAGTAACATCAATAGTATAAGTGAGGTGAGTTTGTTTCGTAATCTTTTGGACTCTCTTTCAACTTTTTGGTATAAACTGTCTTCAGAACATTTCTGTCTAATTTATTTTTAATTATAAGTATTGTCTAATCTACTATTTTGTTTTAGAAGGTGCATCCTATGGAGGTATTTCCTGAAAAGGAAGAAATGAAGAGGTCTTTACAAAATTTGGAGAATGAATTGAAGGAAACACGCCGGGGAAGGGACAAAGCACAGCAAGAACTGAAACGACTTAAGCAGCATTTACTCGAGAAGGTTAATAGCATATGATGAGTATACCTTTTTTGAGCTTCTAGAGGGGGAACTGGGAGGGTTTTTTTAGTTGACATTTTCTATATACAGTACTTATAATCAATAGCAGTTGCAGAGTTGGCTTTTCTTGTTGGACTCTAGATTGATTGTTGATGTCAGATAATTTTTTGTTCTAATCCTATTTACATCTGTGATTTATTGCTGTTAAAGGATATTAATGTGGATAGAGTAGGAACTTTTGTCCATATTACTGTTTGACTCTTCTGACCTCGATGGACTTTCTTTCTTGTTTTTTTTCCCCTGATAAGTTTTGTCCTCGTCTGATCTAGTGACGTCCATGTTAGGTTTCATCATAGTGTACATGTTTCTTGGTTTTCTTCACCACATTGAGGAATGGCTTTTTATCAACTGGAAAATAACTAGTAATCTATTATCATCATGTCTCATAACGATTTAATTTGCATTGGTTATCTGCATTTGTGGATGATGATTTAATCCCCTAGTTAATTTAGTTTGGAGTACTGCAAGTTAACATCCAATGTGATGCCATTTCTTAATTACTGGACGTTGTATTGTCTTAACGCTATCTTTTCACTTTAAAATATATGCGGGTGAAATTAACATAAGCCTTCTGTGGCTAAAGTACAAGATAGTCATTCATGCTGTTGTGCTTGCAGGAAATGGAAGAATCAGAAAAGATGGATGAGGACAGCAAGATGATTGAAGAACTACGTCAAAATAATGAATATCAGCGAGCTCAAATATTGCAGTTGGAGAAAGCTCTCAAGCAAGCTATTGCAAGTCAAGAAGATGTCAAAACCCTTAATTATAATGAATTAAGGAAGTCGAAGGATACAATTGATGAGCTAAATAAAAAATTAGCCAACTGTTTGAACACAATGGAAGCCCAAAATGTTGAAGTCCTTAACCTACAAACTGCTCTTGGCCAATACTACGCCGAGATTGAAGCCAAGGTCTCTATTTTTACCTATCCTCTGGGGCTTTGTATAGTCTATTATGCTGCAAAACAAACAGATAATTCTCAAACTAATTTATCTTTCTAATTTATGCATTACTTTCGCATCTACAATTTGATATGTCCAGGAAAGGCTTGGAGAAGAATTGGCGATGGCAAAGGAGGAATCACATAAACTTTCAGCGCTTCTGAAGGTATAATCCATTGTGTTCCTAGAACAGAGTAAATTATTATTTCTGAATACATCTATTTGAATGGAAAGATTGGTTATAGGGATCGTTCTAAACCAAGTCTTATAGAAAAAATATTGTCTCTGCATATAAGTTAACTTAGATCTTCATGTAGTGTTCATATACAATGACTAAACATGGATTGAATATGGTATTTTATTTTGCAAACTAGAAGAGAATTCAAGATAGCTTTTCCTATTTTTGGAAGATTTTCTTTAGCAAATATCTGTTTATGCATTAAAAGCTTTTTTAAAAAAAAATAATAATTCAGAGATACAACAACACACCAAGGCTGCCATAGAAAAGGGAAGTACACACTAGGTGAGACTACAGGCGTACAGTACATCAAGCCAAGTTTCCACACACTGGAGGGTTGGCAAAAATTGATTTGAAAAAATTAGAAGTTATGGTTCTGCTAATAGGATTCTCAACCCCTTCCTTCCCTCCATATAGTCCAGATCCATAAAGAACCAGATTTTCCTCTGGTTTTTTTTATTATGCTGGATCTTCAGATTTGGTTGAAGAAGGGGAGCCTTGGCGTGAGTGGTAAAGTTGCTGCCATGTGACCAGGAGGTCACCGGTTCGAGCCGTGGAAACAGCTTCTTGCAGAAATGCAGGGTAAGGCTGTGTACAATAGACCTTTGTGGTCCGGCCCTTTCCGGGACCCCGCGCATAGCGGGAGTCTAGTGCACCGGGCTGCCCTTCAGATTTGGCTGATAAATAATATAGCTGGAGTAACCCTATAGACCCACAAAAGAAGATAAAGCGCCACAGGGCCAAAGCAAATCTTTCAGTGCTACAGTAGATGATTTATTCACACGTTGAAGCACAGATAAAAATTTCGTATTTTCCGCAATTTATCAATAGAAGAAGCCACATTGAGCTCTGTAAACCTGGTTGAAATGCCACTTCTTTTGGAACCGTAGAGCGATATACTTCCAATGATCATCAGTACTAGCTTTGTAGCTGATACTGTGGGAATAAGACTACACAAAAAACTAAAAAGCGCCTCCTCTACTCCAGAAGATTCTATCATCAATACTTGCTGAATGGTGACATTACAACTTTGTGAAAGAATTCATTCACCTGCTCCATACCCCAATCAGGTGGTTTGAAATCAATGCATCAAACAATACCAGTATGGTTTCGAGTGAGAACATCTGCTTCAGTGCTTTACTTTTGTAAGTGAATACTGTAAAGAGCGGGAAAGACATCTATAAAAGCTTTGTCACAGCAATAGACATTTAGCTAAAGCGAATTTGCTGGTGAAAATTAGATCTTATTTTCATGTATGACCTGCACAAAAAACTCCATAAGCTGAAGAATTGGACTAGTGAACCAATCATAGTCATCACTGCCTTTTTGATGACAGTAAGCTTCATCAACAAATGAGCAGGCTCAACAGCAAAATTGCCAAATCCATTCTCCCTTTAAACCACAGTTGAAGAATATGAAATCGTTGTTGCTAAAACAATCCAAAAGAATTGAGCTGCCCCATTTTCCCCATCAGATCAGATGGTACTTCTTTGTTCCCTCGATGCCATCCCAAAGACGGTTCCCAATTATTATTGTTATTTTTTTGATAACTGTCGCGTTTCGGCTTAGCTTGAGTGCACCTCGATTAATTCCACGGGTACCAATTACCTTCTCCTAGCCCAAGTGCCGGATCTGTCCACCAAGGCTTGGACAAATGGGAAGAAATCGCCTAGTGTTGTTTGCCTTCACTGGGATTAGACGGTTCCCAATTATTTGCGCTGGCACATGAAATGGAGAGAAATAGTAGGCAGATCAGTTAGAGACTGAAGTTTCAGTCAAGGTTACCTTATCGTAGATAAATTTGTTATTCTTCCTAGCAAGTTTCGAGTTGACTTCTCTGAAGATAGAGGCCTGCACCTTCGTGCTCTTGAAGTTGGAATGCAAAACAGTCAGATATTGAGAAAGAAGTTATGGAACTTGTCGACTAAGGCAGTCAGCAAGTGTGGACATTGGTAATGCAGTCCAGGATAAGTTCACACTCATGGCCACTATTGGTAATAGTGTAACCGTTATGCTTTCATAACTTCCTTTAATGTCACAGCCCTCAGGACAGAATTTGAACTGAAGATGTGCTTTATCAAACATCTGATATAACATGAATTAAAATTTAAAACGGATATCTTTTAGCTTATATATTTCATAACTTCCTATAGTTCATAGGTATACTAAGTCCAGCAGAAAAGGCATAGAAGCTTTTGTAATTTGCGCATCGTTAGAGCTAATTTGGGAGCATATTGTCATTTTCATGACTTGATTTAATCTTCTGGCTCACATTTTCTATTATTCTCTTTCTAAACATGATTTATGCTTCCATTAGGATGCTTGCAATGAGTCAGAAACATTCAAGAAGGAGAAGGAAGAGGTGTTGGTGAAACTTTCAGACTTGGAAAGAAGACTTTCTGAAGGGAAGGGCCGTATAAATAAGCTTGAGCAAGACAATGAAAAGCTACGGCGAGCTCTTGAACAGAGCATGACCAGGCTGAATAGAATGTCACTGGATTCTGATAATTATGTCGACAGGTGAGACTTGGTCAAACCATGGAAGGTTGGGTTTATTATCTCGTCTAACATTTGTCTCATGAGTCTAACATCAAAATCTATCAGCTCCGAAAGCTAAAAGACGTGTGAGACCAGTGTCAATTTCTTTTTGCCTGTTCTAATATATGCTGCTACAGTAAAGGTGGAGATGAATAAAATAATACTCTTAGGGGTCGTTTGGTTTGAACACAAGTTATGATGGGATTAATTATGTTGGGATAAGTTATACTGGGATTATTTATGTTGGGATTAGTTATCCTGATATTGTTTCTTATTGATTGTTTGGTTTGTTGTATTAAAAGTAACATGCATTGCATAACTTTTAAGAAAAAGTTGTTTGTTTACAAAAAAAAACCCTCCACCTTATGTAGTAGGAAAAGGGTTTTGAGAACCTCAGGGCTATTTTAGTCAATTTTACTGTTTTATCCAGGATTACTATTCCACCCTCTGATGGGTATAAGTTATCCCAGCACTATTTTTAATCCTGGGATAACTTATCCCACGATTAGTAACCAAACAAAGAATAAGGTGGTACCAAATTTTTTATCCCATCACTATTTTTGCTTATCCATCATACCAAACCATCCCTTACTGGTATATAGCAGGTCTGATAACCATGTATTAGACCTGTTTCAATAATCATCTTATCTACGAAGATCATGCCTCTACTTTGAGAATATTATAATAAAAGATTTTCCACTTTTATGTAGTTTGGTATGTGGTAACCCTGTAACCATTAAACCTTTTATTTAGTAATTTATGAAATTATAGCGCTGCAATTTTATGAAGTCACATTGATTTTTCATGTGTTGGCTCGTGAAACAATATGTAGATTTTAGGTTCCTCATTAAGTTTTTTGGCATTCCTCCCATGAACAGTCTGGTTGAACCTTAGATGCTAAATCATACTGTTTCTATCCATCGGCAAAGCAAACAGGCTCTCTCGGTCCATGTTTAGGTCCATATCCTACGCCATCATCTCTCCCCTACTCACCCCTACTCAGTCAGTATTAAATTACAGTTGTTGTAACATTGTTTAAAACCTTACAATGGTTTGAAATATTTAAACCTCAATTGCGTGATATACAGGCGGATTGTGATCAAATTACTGGTGACTTACTTCCAAAGGAATCACAGCAAAGAGGTATGAATCATTTCTTTACTAGTACGAGATGGGGAGGGCTTGGGTGAATACTTAACCCATCGCATCTATTCATGCTTGTTATCGGCAAGTTATTTGTTAGACTTTGTATGTTCAAAAAATCTCACCAGGTCACAAAACAAAGAATGAAGAAGACAAATAGACCAGAAAACTCATTTTTCATCCTAGAGATTCCATCTAGCCTTGGTAACACTATTTTACTGACTCCGAAATCATTTGAAGTTTTCACTTTAGGTGACATAAACAAAGTAGATTTGAAACATTTATGCATATAATGGGAGGACCTTGAGAGACTTAATTATGAGGAAACACATCTGGGCCCTAGTGGGAAAATTGTTGGATAAATTAGGCGGGGGGGAGGAGATGGAAGCTTTCCGTTTGATGCATGTATTTATATCTCTCCATCTTTTTCTAGGTTTTGGATCTTATGGTCCGTATGCTAGGATTCTCTGATGAAGACAAGCAGAGAATAGGCATGGCTCAGCAAGGATCTGGAAAAGGGGTCGTCCGGGGTGTCTTGGGTCTCCCTGGCCGACTAGTAGGTGGCATCTTGGGTGGAAGTTCAGCACCTTCTAGTACGGCATCAGATCAGGTAAATTTCATATAAATTCCTGTTCACTTATCATATTGCTTTCTTTTACTTTATGACTGTGCCCTGTCAAGTGGAGATTGTCACCTAGAAAAGCCATCTAATAGAAATGACATTGGCCTGTTACTTTTCTTCGGCTCTAGATTACTCGTTCTTTCAATTTATCGACTTCCAGAAAATGGCATATCTGCCATTTGTTTTACTTCTCTATTTGAATTAGTGGACAGAAGTTAGTTGGACCCGCATTTTACGTTTAACCATCTTGTTGATGGAATTGTAAATAGAACATGTCTTTCTACTTGCTGTAGTAGAAGGCTGTAAGTCAACTTTTGATGTACTACCATTAGTGTGCATTCTTTGTTTTTTCCCCTGAAGTCCAGCTTCAGGTTGATTGGTGTAATCTTGTAAGCTTTCTTTTCATCTTCATGCTATTTGACCTTTTCTTTTTTTATATTATTTTTCATTGTGTTCTAATGTTTTTGCGCATGCGTTTTGAATATTTTACTGTTTGCGGAAGAAAGGGGGAGGGGGTCCATATTGATTTGCTGGCATACAGGATTCAAATATATCATCAAATGAGCTTGTTTAGTTTCTATGGATATGTTCTTGCTTACTACTTGTCTAATAAGCAACAAATATCGTATAGGTTCATAATTTGTCTTTTGTTGCTTCTGGACTGTCATGCAGTCCTTCGCAGATCTCTGGGTTGATTTTCTTCTTAAGGAGAACGAAAGAGAGAAAGGTGAGGCCGCTGAAGCTGGCAATGGAGATACAGGAGAGCAAATCAAGAGTGCAGATGCAACCCCGGCAGAACATAGGTCAAATAATGCTGGTGGTTCCTTTGTTTCCTCGAGACCACAACCCTCTCCCAAACATAACCTGCCCCCTTTGGCACCAAGCTCACGGCAAGTTATTCTGCCGCCTGAGCAATCTGATACCGAGTTCTCAACAGTACCTCTTACCCCATCATTGGAAACCAATTATCAGATTTCCAGACTACCTAGATACTGACAGCATTGTTGTAACTAATAGGAGGTATATAGTTTGCTTCTCTTGTAATGTTGTATTGCAATTCTTTTGTTCAATCAATTCTTTTTGGAATATGAACCTTACTCCGTATTTGTTTGATGTCATCTTTATCCTTATTGGTGAAACCGCCCACACACCAAAGAAAAGTAAAAAAGAGAGACCAACGGAGCTTTTCATATCCTGACTTAATATTTGCATGACCAAAATGTCGATCCATATTGCTCGCTTTTAACTTCGGCCGGTTCTGTATTATGGATACTGTTGGATAAGCTGATGGCTGTTCTGAAGCAGGAGCAGACCCATCCTGTTTTGTTGTTATTTCTGGGCAGATAGTCGTATTCTAACTACAGAACAATTTGAATGGTTCCAACACTTTCTAACGCCACTCCAGATATAATTTATAAACTGCGTTGGTCCAATTGGTATCACTTTTTGATTTTTAATTATCTCAACCAACACGTTCAGAACAAGTGAAGAGCCTACGTCATTTAGCTTAAACCGATTGTCTGATACGCCTTCGATATGCATTTTCTTCCTGTATAGCCTAATTATTATGTAAGCAGACTAGAAACAATCATTTCCACTTGAAGAAATCGCATCACCTGTGAAATAAAACTAAGGGGGCCAACCCAAAGCCAGGAATGATCACAAATTGGACTCAACTAACTGAACGGTAGCTATGATTCATCCCAAAAGTTGATAAAAGCCAAGGCAGTGCAAACAGGTGCGGAAGAACAAAATGCAAATTCAGTTTAACTCATAGACTGACACGTTGGAAACTGCAGCCAAATACCACTCGTACAGACCTAATAGACTAATCCTCTTCCAACTGTTTCTACATCTATCACCAGCTGAGAAGACCCCAAATATAAGTAAAAGATGGCATCAGCGCCATGTAAAATACAAGAAAAGCACTATAACATTCTGAAAAGGTAGCAGCAACCCAAATCTCCCTAGCAGGAACGCAGCACCATCACATCTATTCTCTCTTCTTATCTTTGAATGGTCCTCTTGGAATTTTACTCAAAACCTTTTCATCAAACACAGCATATTGCTTCTTGATCTCGTGCATTGCTTTCTCGGCTAATGGATCCACTTTATCTTCATATTTCTCATAAAGAACAGGAACAGTGTGGAGGAGCACAAATGCTGGCGAATTGGAAGGAAGATCATCAAAATGAGAACCAGTACTAGGTGAAAGAACAAATAGAAAATAAAAGAGGTACAACGTTTGATGGAACTTCAAACTTACATATGTAGAACAGCGTCAAAAAGTTGCACCAGCTACCAACAATGGAGAGGACCCATAAACCAGCAACGACCTGGTAACATGGGCAAGTTTTGGTAAGTAAACAAAGGTGAAAAAACCCCAAAGAGATTTCAGGTGTTTATCATATTGCTCATATAAGACTAGAAAAGAATTTTCTGTGTCAAAGAAAATGGAAACAAGCACCTTTGATAACTAAGTTCACAACAGATCTATATCAATAATCCTTTGGACTGTGGAATTTGGGAAAACCACGAACATGGCAAAGAGCAATTTAGCCTTCTAAACTGGCATGAATCGAACAGACTACAAATCTCGAAATTAGACGTGCTCTCGCACTCCACGTCCTACGATGTTATGTAATGTCTTTAGAAACTACAACAAAACCTAAATACTGTCTAACAAGTCAGGATCAATAAGGAGCGCCGGGAGTTTGCATCCAATGCAGGCCTGCCACAGATAGGGGGAAGTAGAGATATGCATCTACCAACTAGAACAGAAACTACCAACAACGGATACAAGGTGAATTCAAAGGTGGATGAACACCCAAAAAGAACAGTCTCTATAGGTGTGAATGCAGGAAGGCTCAATGTAACAGTAACGGACACCAATTACAGGAAGCATTCCAATAAACTTCATCCAGGGAAGATACTGGAACTGGGTATACTTACAGCAAGAAACTTCTTCAGCTCTCTCCCTGACGCAATTTCTCGCAGTAGAGCAAGAGCACGATTAACCTCGATCGTCAGGGCAGAAGCCACCTGAAGGATGGGTTCCTCTGGGATGTGGACTTCTGGGATATGAGGAGATTTTCTGTCAAAATGATAGAGAACCACATCCTCAGCACGGTGATCAAATAATATGAAGAATAAATTAAAACTGTGATTTGGATCAGCTTACTTATTAATAAAGGTGGTTGCATTTGACCACAAGAAAAAGACTGCAAGAGTGATGATCAAGATGTGGCAGATTAAAGTGAGCAGGTGGTACTCAAGCAATTCGAAAAGAACCCAGATAGCAGTCACTCCTCCAAGTACAGTAGCAGATATCTTCTTGTTCCTCCACAAGAATACATCAGCAGCTGCAACAATAAGATACATATTCAATCAAGCAAAATTTAGTTGGCATCACCAATCAATTATGTATTCAAATAAGTATTTCCAGGGTCAAACTCTCCACATAATAAGAAATTAAAATCATTACTTCAAGGAAAAACCTTTATACATAATCCAGTCTCTTCTATGCTTCACTTAAATAGCACACAGCAACAAGCATTTTATATGCAATAATTTTTACAGCTGACCTCACAGATAAAAAAGATTAGAATTTTAAATATTGAAGAACCTTAATATACATGAAAAGCATCCACCATCATGCTCCACTTAGATCAGACGAAGAACTCATTGTTGCTCAGTAGCTCTAAACAAACCCACATGTACGAGCACGACTATTTTTTTTCTTCCATGTACTCCTTTTCAAATGACATGTTTTTTGCATCTGAAGACTCCTAAAGATAACTCCCGAAAACTCTACACCATAATTAGCTCCTTAACCACCAATCATTTTAACCCAAATTCCAATCATTCAATAAATAAAAAAAACAAAACATGGAGATTAGGCAGCTCGCATGCTCTTTTTCAAACACCTACACTAGCATTATAACAAGTTCAACGGGTCTGAATATTCCTTCAGATACCTCAAGAACCCAAAACCGTAATCAAGAGATTCAAGACCTCAATCACCAATCACTTTCAATTCATCAAAACTCAATCATTAACCTACAACAGGTGAAAATTGAACTCTTGTTTGCTCAATTGACTTAAACAAGCACCTGAACGAGAATGACAATTCATTTGGATCTGAAAATTCTTTAAACCCTAAACCTCATCAATTCCTCAACCACCAGTCACTTGAACTAAAAATCCAATATTTTCAATAGGCAGATATACGAAATTTTAACTTTTGCTCCAACCAAAGAGGATGAAAACAACTATATGGACTTGAATATTCTTCAAGATCCGCCCTATTAAAATTCTGCAACCCCCAATCACTTCCATCCAAGCAAAAATTCAATCTTCACAGTGGAAAAAAGCACATAAGCAATAGAAATTTTAAACTCTTGATCACTCAGTTGCTGTTAAAAAACACGTCTATGGACCTGAATATTCTATAAGATCCTTCAAAACCTATCATATCTCAACCACCAAATCCATAACTTTTAGTCTATAAATAAATAATAAAAACAGTCAAAGCTTAAGCACGTAGAGAAACAGAGAATAAAAAACTGAATATTCTTTAAGATCCTTCAAAACCCTTTATCATTTCTCAACCACAAAACCCAAATTCTTTAGTCTTTTAAGTAAATAATAAACACATAAAAGAATAGAACCGTACGTTTGCCACCACCGAACACCTTGTGAACCGATTTTTCTCTTCCAAATAACCTCCATACTTTGTTCTTCAACGACGACGTTTCCGGTTCAGCCGTTACTTCAGGTTTAACTGCCGGTTTTTTTGTCTCGTTATCTGAATCCGATGATGACGACGACGATGAATCGTCACCGTGAATTTTTTCGGTGATCTTCTCAATGAACGACTCTCCTTTAGGATCCGAATTATCAACGTGTTCTGCCATTTTCCTGATTCGGAGCTCCGATTCGTTTATCACTAATATGAAAAGACTTATTGTATTGAAGAGAAAGTTGTGGAAATAATTTTGATATTTATGTTTTTGAAACGGTGAAGTTACCGAGGTATGTCCTAGCCTCAGGTTCGGTACTCCCGAACCTAAATTTAGTTAATTTGAAATATCCCCTCCCGTCTTTTTTGTCCAGATATATAGAAGAAAAATAGGGATCGCGTTTTTACCTTGTTTGATCCTATCACAATGTTTGAAACTATTTAAAATCGTAATATTACCCCTAGAAGAATGTGCGCATTTATTTTTATTTTTTAATATTCTTACGTGTCAATTTTTAAGAATAAAAAAATAAAAAATTGATTTTTCTTTTACAAAATTTATTTTTAAAACCCGTTTTTAAAAATAAAAAAAAAAAGTGAATTAAAAACTGATTTTTCTTTTAAAAAATTTATTTTTAAAACCGTTTTAAAAACAAAAAAAAAAACTGAAAACGAGAATTTAAAAAATGATTTTTCTTTTAAAAAAATTATTTTTAAAAGTTTTTAAAAAAAAAAAAAAAAAACAAAAACGCGAATTAAAAACTCGATTTTTCTTTTAAAAAATTTATTTTTAAACCCGTTTTAAAAAAAAAAAAAAACTGAAAAGTCGAATTAAAAAACTCATTTTTCTTTTAAAAATTTCATTTTTAAAGCCCGTTTAAAAAAAAAAAAACTGAAAATGCGAATTAAAAAACTCGATTTTTCTTTAAAATATGGAAAAATGGATTTGTTAATAATATGGAAAGCTTGATTATTTTTTTTTTTTAAAATGTCTTAAAAGATCTTGATTTTCATTTTCTTAGGACACTTTTATTTTTCAAAAAAAATGGAAAAAAGTATTTTTCTTGTCAAAATTTGAAAAAAAAACTGATTTTTTATAAAATTTTGAAAAAATTAATTATTTTTTTAAAATGTGAAAAACTATATTTATATTCATATTTTAAGAAAATACAAATTTTTAAGAAAAATTAAGTTTTTATTTTTTATGTTTCTCACTCTCGAAACACACTCTCAACATTTAGGTAAAATATTACGGTTTTAAATAGTTTAGGGGTGATAGGACCAAAAACATTTAAGTTGGTGTGTCTTAAAAACTTTATACTGAAGGTGGGGTAATCTTATCCCAAGAAAATAAATAAGATGCTTTGATAAAAATGTAATTATTAGACCTAAAATTCAATCTCAGAAATATTACTAGTTGGAACTTGGAAGACAAGTTCTTTTAGTGCTAATAATTATTTTATATGCTTTTAATTATTTTCAGTATAACTGGGGTAATCTTAAATAGTAATCCGTCTCGATCAACACTTTTTTGATTTAAGAGTGTATCAAATACGTTTGTGGGTCATTTGAACTAAAGTATAAGCCAAATAAATCATGATATATAAATTGATATTATTTTGGGATTATATACGACAATACCTTTAGGGTCCTATTACCCCTAAACTTATTTAAAACGAAATAATTACCCCCCTAAACGCTCATGCCCACTCTCATATGGAGAGTGACATACACTCTCCTTGCCACATTGTATTTATTTGTTTTCTTCTTCTTTTTTTTTTTAATTTTTTTACTTACGTGTCAATTTTTTTTAAAATAAAAATAAAAAATCGAATTTTCATTAAAAAAAATGAGTTTTAAAACCTATTTTTTTTTTTTTTTTAATTTGAAAATTTGATTTTTTTTTAAACCCATTTAAAAAAAAAAACTAAAAACATGGATTAAAAACTGAATTTTCTTTTAAAAAAAGGATTTTTAAAACCCTTTTTAAAAAAAAATTGAAAATTTGTTTTTTTTTAAAACTCGTTTTTGAAAAAGAAAAAAAAACGAAAAATGATTTTTTTTTAAATATGGAAAAATGGATTTGTTAAAAATATGGAAAACTTGATTATTTTTTTAAAATGTCTTAAAAAATCTTGATTTCATTTTCTTAGGACACTTTTATTTTTCAAATAAAAATCGGAAAAATGTTTTTTTCCCAAAATGTGAAAAAAACTGAATTTTTATAAAATTTTGAAAAAATTAATTATTTTCTTAACATGTGGAAAACCCGTTTTTTAAAACTAAATGTGGAAGACTAGATTTATTTTCAAATTTTTAAGAAAATACAGATTTTTAAGAAAAAAAATTAAGTTTTCCCCTTTTTTATGTTTCTACACTTCTCTTGCCACGTCAGCGTTTAGGGGGGGTAATTATTCCGTTTTAAATAAGTTTAGGGGGGTAATAGTGAAGGTCGGAGATAGAAATTCGGGGGGTAATGGTGCCTTATCCCTATTATTTTATATAATATTGGTTTGCAAAATTCTACATCATTAGTTAATTTTTACATAACTTTATATGAGGTTTAGTGTCGATAAGAAAACATAATTTACCTATTTGAATTCGACAAACGGCAAATAGTTAAGTAGAGACAAATTTACAATTTTTAAAATTAACTAATTCATCAACCAAAATTCATTACATGTAATTTTGATATAGTATACGCCATTTCCTTAGTATTAATATAAAAAGTCAACTAATTCAGCAACCAAAATTCATTACATGTAATTTGATACAGTATACTCCATCTAATAATATAATAAATTACTTAATATATTAAAATAATAAATCCAGGATGGAAAGTTTTGAATTTGAAAATGTTCTGAAAAGTTTTACTAGATGTGAGACGCAAGTTGAGTAGTTGCGTGAGGCTACCTATCTTTTTGACAAATGGAGCTGTGGGACCCACAAAAAGCTAGTTTCCTTTCCTTCTAGTCTCTCTCCTCCGACTCTCTCTCCATTGTGCACCCACCCGGGGTAGGCATGGTATGGTATACCGATTACCATATCGAAATCTATTTTTTTAATATCATGATTTTAGTATTTTGATATTTGGTATGTATTTTTAAAAAGATTGATATTCGATACGATATTTGATATTTATAAATAATATACCGAAATATCGAGTATCATACCGAAATATATAGTTATATATGCAATTCATAATATATTAGAATTAAAATACTAAAAACTATTTAATTTAGTATTAGTACCAAATTAATTGTTTAGATGTTGAAATTTTGACTAATTAAACTTGATTGAAATGCCTTTTTTGTCTAAGATTTACGAAGGAGATTGCTTGTGCTTTCTTTTGAATATTTTTACATGTGCAAGGTGTTAGTACGATATTATTGAGTCGCTTATTGGATAGCCGAAGTCATAATTCTCTATTAGATGAGTATATATAAGTTGAAGTGGAATAAACTATGATTACCAATTTACCGTATCGTAAAATACCGAAACCGAATTTTAAAATACCGAATTAATTTGATATGGTAATGGTATAGTATTTTTAAAAATCGAAAACTAAAATTATCATACCGAAATTTTTAATACCGTACCATGCCACCCCTACGGCCTCAAGCATGAAGCTGCTGCTTCATCTCTCCTTCCCCCTCCCTCTCTCAATTCTATTTGTTTACTAAATTTAGATTTTATTTTAATTTTCTCCCCTTTCCGCTTCACCATCTTTCTTCAATTTCTCTTGCTGAAGAAAATTCAATTGGTATGTTAATTTTAGAGTTAATACTTCAAAATTTCTCTAAATTATCAATGTTTTCTTAGTTTAATATTTACATTTACATTATGTGGTGTTGTTACCTCTATGAATTATAACTATTTTTTTTTTTTTTTTTTACCTAAGACCCCTTTGCAGTGCCAAGTAGCAATGAAAGTGACCTCACACTTTTTATATTATGTGAGAGCCGGAAATATGTAAAAAAATAGAATTTATGTGGCATTATTATTTTCTTCTTTCTCAAATCTCTACATGTTTTGCTAATAACAGTAAACTAATTGAAATCAATAACCTTAAATAATAATAACATACAATAAAATAATCAAAAAAATCTAGTTAAAAATCATGATTGAATTTTATCATAATAGTAAACTCAATTTAAAAAAATTAAAATAATATTAATACTAAAAGATTAACAAAATGTATCAGAAATTGACATTAATGCGCAAAAAATATTTTTCTTGTTTATTCTTGGTTTATCTAAATTTCTTGATTTATTTTTCTTCTTGTTCTTCAAAATCTTTCAGTTGAAAGCTCATATTTCTGAAAAACAGCGGACCTAACTGCAAATTAGAATAAAATGTATTCAATAATAATAAACCTAATCGAAAAGTTTGAATAATAAAACATACATAAAATAAATGTTGTGCGCGCTACGAATTATGTCTTTTTAATTGAGTCTACCAGTTTTATTTTTATTTTTTTTTTATTTTTGTTGGTTACAAAAATGAATGTAAAATGCCATATAGATGCTCTTTATGACAACAATATGCACCCCATAGTTTAAGTACTAAACTAAAACGTGGATCGTTTAGAGGGATTTTGAGGTAAGCACCATTTAAGTGTAGGAAAGATATCTTTTCTTTTAATTGTTTTTCCTAAGAGATGCGTTATGGGGGTATATCGATTTGGTGGCACCGTGCGACTTTTCTGACACCCATAATAAAACTTTAGAATAAACTAATCTACGCAATATAAAAAAAGAAAGTTATTTTTTATTGTAAATAATGGAGCAGACATTTCAAAATGATTTGCTATAGAAAAGCTGAAGGAGATAATATGAGAGGTACAAACAAAAAAAAAAAAAAAAAAAAAACAAACAAAAAAAACAGTGAACTTTTATTTTAAAAGAAAGGATGAACAGGAGAAAGGCCGATGTGAGTGGTGGCTAATTAAGAAATGAGACGGTGGGTCCCACAAGTCCCTAAGTGTTAAGCAAGGTATACCGTCACACAAGTATGACATAAATATTTTCAAATGTTGTGATCTTTGATCTTACAAGTTGACGGTGATGATTGAGATGAGGCTTAAGTTTGAGGGCATTTATCAGAGGGTGGTGGCGTGGGGGTCACTGACTAGTGAAGAGTGGGGGACACGTGTCGGCCAAAACGGCGATTGCGGACGGCAACTTTTGATGATTTGACGGTGGAGATTGGACTTTAATACAGCAGTGTGGGCTCCACGTTACTGGAGATTTGGATTGAGAAAGTAAACACCACACTGTTCTTTTTTTAATTTGTTGTATTTGCAAACTGTAAAATAAGTAAAGGAAAACATGAGAGAAGAACAGCAAATAAAAGTAAAAGTACAAAGAAAAAGAACAAAGAAGAACAGCACAAAAGCCCAAATGGTTCATAAAAGTAAAATGACCAGAATCTTTAAACTTTTTTATTGTTTTGTGCGAGTGTTACTGTATTTATATTGAAGCCCGATTAAATTTAAATTTGCGTTTGAAAGTCCTACGAGATAAGGCTTGAATTTGAAATCTCTAATTAAAGATAAAAAATTACTTACTACCTCACCACGACCTTTGTTTATTAAATTAAACTTATTTTTCTCTAAGCGATGCAAGGTTTAAATCTATCTAAGAGTTTTTGTTTTTCCTACAATCCCTTCCCAGGAGAAAAAAATTATACAGAAGAAAACCAATTTACCTTTTTTTGTAAGACTAGAATCAAACTCAATTGAAAAGCATGGAAATGTGAAATTTGATAAATAAAAGTAAATTCAATTTATGTCTATATTGTTTTCAATCAAGAAGTCTGCACTTTTTGTGGAAGCAAAAATGTCAAGTACTTCAGCTTTTAAGTAAAATTTTTGTCTGATTTTATTCTAAGATTCCTCCATAAACAATGTTAATGTTAGATTGCAATATATTATTATTGGCTTTGGCGACTAGTTGATGATTTCTTTTGAGCCTTGTACTTTTACTGAATGATCACAATCTTTTATGTAAGGCTCAACCATGTGGTTTCTGAACTTCATGCAGAAGATTGTGAGCATCAAATAAAATGCTTGAGTTAGTACATTATTAAGAAATTATATAACTTGGGAAGTGTTTGAAAAAATTATTTCGATAAAAAGCTAATCATAGTATCAAACAACCTAAAATCGAAACGGACGAGTGCGGTTGCCCAAAATTATTATGAAGCCCTTTGTAATGCCCTTGTATAACTAATAAATGATTATACATCTCTAAGATGGTCTCACAGATGTAATTAAATTTTAGAGTTAACATTAGGAGTTTAGGATGAATATTTTACGTACGGACGAGAGCACAATACAATATAATTTGGTTCTAATACCATATGAAATAATTTAAGAATTCAGTTCTATTACTATCTTTGGAATTTTGGTCTATCTTTGCCCGGGCAATTGGCGCGAATGCCCTTCAAATGCGCTGGTCTTTAATTTTTGCCCTAGTAATGCGTGGTCTTTAATATTTGCCTTTTAAGCTAAAAGATAATAAGAAAAGACTTTACTACCCCTACCCATAACATATAAAAATTTCAGAATTTAACCCCAAACATCCAATTAAACCTATCCATCATTTCAACAACAAACCTTTCAATCGTTCCATCGTTCCAACACGTGAGAAATCTCCATTGATTTCTTTGCTACAACATCGAAAAAGATAAAATACATAATATATAGCGTTTCAATTGAATGTAATTCAACTTAATTTGATGCTTTATTAAGTTTAGATTTGTTAATATTTGAAAATAACAACAAATCATCTTCTATGAACTAAACCTGATATGTAGTTGAGATTCACATTGCGAATCATAATTTTACTCAACAACATAGAATTGATCAAATTTATCGATTTTGATTAGTTTATACGTTCCATTTGATTAGTATACAATGCTCAATGACTTAGACTTGAAATTATAGTAACCAGTTGACAAAAAATAATCAAAGTTTCGAACAAGTATGCTAAAAGTTTACTTTACAAAAGAAAAAAAAATACACAAGTGTTAAGAATTAGACAAGTGTGCGGGAGAGGCGAAGTTTACATTAGAAAAGAACAAAGTATCTTTGTTAGAGGCAAACTTTCATTTTTATGAGCAAAACAAAAATTTACGCAAGTGTTAAGAACTAGAAAAGTATCGAGGAGGCAGAAGTTTACTTTACAAAAGAACAAAGTATTTATTAAAGGCAACTTTCATTTTCATAAGTAAAATAAAAAAAAAAATACACAAGTGTTAAGAATTAGACAAGTCGGAGGAGCGTAAGTTTACATTAGAAAAGAACAAAGTATGTCGTTAGAGGCAAACTTTCATTTTTATGAGCAAAACAAAAATTTACGCAAGTGTTAAGAACTAGAAAAATATGCCGGAGGAGAAGTTTACTTTACAAAAGAACAAAGTATCTTTGTTAGAGGCAACTTTCATTTTCATAAGTAAAATAAAAAAAAAAATACACAAGTGTTAAGAATTAGACAAGTATGCCGGAGGAGGCAGAAGTTTACATTAGAAAAGAACAAAGTATGCTGTTAGAGGCAAACTTTCATTTTTATGAGCAAAACAAAAATTTACGCAAGTGTTAAGAACTAGAAAAGTATGCTTGGGAGGAGGACAGCGAAGTTTACTTTCAAAAGAACAAAGTATCTGTTAGAGGCATCTTTCATTTTCATAAGCAAAATAAAAAAAATACACAAGTGTTAAGCTTTCGGAAGTTCACTTTACAAAATTACAAAGTATGCCGTGAGAGGCAAACTTTCATTTTTCATAACCAAAACAAAATATTATTAACAAAACAACACCAATAACACATAAGATTGCATAAAAATCAAAATTATTAACAAGACAATACCAAAAATCAAGACACACATAAATTAACTTAATTCATGAAGTTATGTCGAACAAGCATAACTTTATGATCGGAACCACTAAGATCAAAAATCATTAAATTCTCAAAACCGGCATATGTTGCCTCGTGACAAAAACATTCTTCAAAAAATCGATTATTAAACAAAAACGACGATAACAACATAAAAAGCATTCCAGAGCAAAACTTTAAAGATTCAACAAAGAGAAAACCAAAACGCATATCAAAATCAGCTAAAATATATTACGACATTCATAATACGATATTCAAAAAATCAAAATATATACATGGGAACGAAACTAAAGTTGAAAAAATCATAGAGACACTATAACAAAACACTATAATTTTAAATAAAAAAGGATCAATTAAATATAAAAAATGACGAAGACAAAGATATCAATTCAACAAACAACAATTTAACATAAAAGCAAATATTGAAACGAGCAAAAGATCCAAATTCGTATCTAAATTTTAGAACAGATGAGATAGACACAAAAAAGAGGAGGAAAGAAGCAAAAGAAAAGAAAAGAAAAGAGCAAATGACGAAATAGAAAGAGTTTTAATGGAGTAAGGGTAATTTCGTCAAAAAACTTTCATTAAATGGCGGCAAGGGTAAAAATTAAAGAAGACATAAATGAAAAAGAAAATATAAAGACCAGCCCAAAAGAAGGGCACTCCGTGCAAAAAAATGCTCCTTTTTTACTAGTACTTCTCAGTTCCTTTACTCATCAGGCCCATCGAAATAATGTTTTGATCAGGCCCCCTACGTATGGAGAAACTACAATTATTGGTCCAGATTAAAGCTTCTGAATGGGCCTTAATCTCTTTCAAAATCTTCTTTTAAGCAATGGACAAAATTTGCTGCTAGCTGCTGCTGAGTTCTTACTAATGAAACTTCGTGTGCTTTTAATTTCGAAATGTAAACTAACTCGGAATTACTGCATTTAAATAGAGAGAATCAGCTAATGTGTTGTCACCTAACTTTGAACCTTGCTTTCTCACAGTTTTCACTCACTTTGTTGACGTTAGGCCACGCCTTTGATCCTCTTTCAAACTTACTGCTTTAATTGTATAATATTCAAGCTTCTTCTTCATGGAATTGCAGATGATATTTCATAATTTGTAAATCAAATACATCAAGTATTGTCTACGTTGACCGACGTAAGTTATTGTCAATATTACAGCTAAAAACTCATCAAGACAAAGAAATCTCGGTTAGATTAGTACAATTATTGGTAACATTGTACTGGCTTGTACAATAAACTCACATTGTATCCTATCTAGTGTTGGATCAAAATGTATAAGACCGAAGAACAAGATCGGTACCAACATTATTGTATGAAATAAGTATAATTCATGAAAATATAACAAATTCATCGGAAAGGCCTAGGTGGTTTTTCTAGGACTGCAGAGAAGAACACTTCACTATCATCTTTATCCAGCTTAGGAACAATAAGCCACTGAAGTTGCTTATACCTGAGAATCTTGAATGCCTCTAAATAATCATTCAGCTCTTCCTTCAAACAGAAAAAGCTATCGATCCATAAAAGTCCACCAGGCCTCAAGACTCTATCGAAATCATACAACACAAAATCCAGCAGCACAAAATCAATCCATCCATCAAGAAACCTCGTCGTGTGGATCAAATCTAGAGTGTTATCGAAGAAAGGCAGTCTCTGATTTATCGTCAAGTAAAGCGGAATTAGCCCTCGAAGAGCAATCATCTCGTTGAATGGTGCACCGAGATTTATAGTTGCAGAAACTATAGTCACATTATGTTCCCTCATTCGAGCAGCAAAAGTGCCCGTGCCAACGCTGAAATCCAGGCCAATTCTGATCTCTCCGGGCTTAAAATTAAGTATTTCTGTTATCAATATATCAGCTGTCATTTTCGAATTTGAGTCTTGATAGGAATGGACAATCCATCTGGGAGATTCATGATGTGTAAGATTGAAGCAATCTGCGCATTTGAAGAAACCTTTCGCAGTCGAATTTCTAGCCAAGCAAGTAAAATTTTTGCATCTGTATTGACTCCATCTAACATTTTTGTCATCAGGTAACTTCCAAAGCGATTCATTTATAGGGTATGGCTTATTGTACAATTGAGGGGCTCTAGTAAAACATCTTCTTCTTGGTAATGGATCACATCCATGAACCATAAGTTTTTGTGCTAATCTCCAATCATCATTACACATTTCACCAACGTCATAATCCATGTACTCTTCAAGCTCCGATTTCATGGAAAAACAAGCATGGCCTATGCTAGTGAATGTACCATTAGCTCCCATAAAGTTCTGTTTTTTCAACCTATTTGGTTTAATCCTCACATATTTTCGGATTTCTTCGGTCAAGAAATATTCAGAAGGTCCATTGACCTGTTCCGTTTGTCTTGATAAGGAATGTAGCACTGCTCCAGGCTCACTGTTTTGCGCTAGTGATATGTGGACCGACTCAACTAGATTTAAAATATCTGCAAGAAACATAGCCTGTTTTCCGAAAACTTTTTCATTTGGTAGTTGTCGTAAAATGTCAATTTCATGTTGGATTTTCTGAATTACAGTATCCAGCGTTAAATCCACATGGTGATTGATGGTACATGACTTGTTACAGTTGCAGAAGGAATTTGAAGCTAGAAAAGATCTGAAAGAATAAATTTTGGAAAAAGTAGCCATACATATAAGAAGAGCAAGAATACAGAATATGAAGATTAACCTGTGTATCCCTCTCCATGCTCCCAACTTCTTTATGAAATTTGATTTACGCATCTCTCTTAGTATGAGAGCGATAAATTCTTGTGTCAAAGATTTGGAATATCTTGAAGAAATTATATTCTAATGTAGCAGCTTCTCCTCTACATCAAGAGAGTAATGGTTGGAGCAATTTCGAGAACACTTGTATCAGTTTCTTGATTAATCATATGGATTTGAGTTGGCTATTATGACGATTAATTAATTATAAAGGTCTTGAGATCAGAGTCCACATGTGGCATTAACTTACGATATACCCTTCAGTTTCTTGGGAAGCGTATTTTTCCTTATCAGTCCCCCATTCTCAGCAAAAACTTTACTAATATCAAGTTACATGATAAAAATGTTAACCTCATATTCAGGGGTATCGGGGATGTTTAAGTCCAAAGATGCATACACTGCACCCACCACTCCTTTGTAACAATGAGCATGAACTTATTAGTGTACGTTATATGCATATATATTATAGAAGGGCCAAGGGCGTAGAAAGCTAAGAAAGAGAAAGCAAGATCAACCAATGTATGAATGCGGAGTCTTTCTATCTTAATAAGTGAATTTTGATTCATGCAATCGTTCTTTGCTGCATTGGTCTTTTCACTTCCCACTCTCGACCATATCAAAATGTTTCCACTATATTTCAAGAGTAGTCAAAGGACGTACGGCGGGTCCGATTGGGAATAAATTGACTAAGAAGCAGGACATACAACACTGAATTAATTTATCAACAAGATCTGTTCGACGCAGACCAAGATGAATGGGCTTGGTCTAACCTCTCAAGCGAAAAAAAGTTTTAATTTTTTGAGTAGAAAGAAATTCAATGTTCAAACTTGGAAACCTAATCTTCAAAGACTAACCAAAAAGTCATTTCCAATGTATATTTTTTGATAAAAGAAAAATATTTCTATATCTAAAAAGGCCTAGAGTCATGGTAGCTTGTCTGTTCTAAACGTCATGTTGGTGAAAGTGGAACTTTTCTTCCAGTTAAGCAGAGAGTAGAACTGAAGTCTGTAGCAAATCAGAGCCTGAGAATTCCATATTAGATTTCTTAAACTAGCATGAATAAGACAAGCGAATAGTGAAAAGTATTAAGTAAAGTGGAGCTGGAAGCATCATCCCAAAGTGATGGACTATATAAAGAAGTGGTAGACAAAATGAAATATGGAAGTCAATAAGGCCATAATTTTATATTGGAGAATAGAAGAGGGACTTGGAAGTAAAGATACTAGTACTAGACAAAAGCTACACTAATCCCAAAAGTAAATCTTGAAAGTCTTTAAAGAAATGAGAGGAGAAGAAGCAGAAGCAGCAGCAGAAGGTTTTTCTTTCTTTATTTCTTTTAGTAGCTCTAGAGGTATTGGAAAAATAAAAGGCAGAGCGCATCTTCATATCGTTCTATGTGCATGGAAAATTTGCGTTCAGAAAGACCAACCAAAACTAAAAAGAAGCAAAGCACCAAAAGTTCATTGAAAGACCATTTCAAGTCCCACCTCCTACCATCTTTATGACGGGAGATAACCTTTAATCCCCCTTTTTATTTAACTTTTATTATAATAAGTTTGCAAGGCTTGGAGTTCCCTTATGAACTTCACATGTGTGCTTTGGCTCATTGATGACGAAAAACA
The DNA here is from genome assembly GCF_029784015.1 of Lycium ferocissimum. Taxonomy (NCBI): domain Eukaryota; kingdom Viridiplantae; phylum Streptophyta; class Magnoliopsida; order Solanales; family Solanaceae; genus Lycium; species Lycium ferocissimum. The sequence goes on from NC_081348.1 coordinate 22,696,815, forward strand.
CTTATTCCAAAATGATGCTAACGCAGACTAATAATATATCAAAGAGGTCTGCAAAAATGTAATAAGCTGCTACTCTAGCTCGTTTCCCAGCCAAATTAAAGAGAGAAGCGGCTAGTTATAGAGAAAAAAAATTAAAGCAGGAACTTGCAAAAATGAAGGGGTGATTTAAATTCACGTTATGTTAGGATTAGAAAATAATTTGGCTCTGGTTTAGTTTAGTTTTGTTTTTACTCTCTGTTTTGCCAATAATACTTGTGTCCGGTTAACGTTTTTGTGTAGAAAAATTAATTTTGCAAAAGAGACTTCTGAATTTCACCTTTCCCACATAAAATTAACTATTGAAATTGATACTACGCCACTGGAATAACTCATACTGTTTTGCTTGATACTGTCAATCATCCATTCTGTGTAATGAACAAAAAATAATGACAAAAATCACAACGCCAAAATCACTCCTACCACGACGAAATGATTTAACCCTAACAGCAAAAATGAAAAATTTAAACTCCAAAAGGTGACCTAACTAAAACTTTACACCTCCAAATTACCAAAAATCATACTCTTCGCCGTCCATCAGAGTACTGAGAAAGAGGGACCACTTCCGATAAGGGCGTAGATAAGGGCGTTGGTAACGGCGAATTCCGACAAACAGGACACGAAGCATTCAATTTCAGCCACGCGTCTAAACACATAACATGAAAATAATGCTTACAATCCGGCATCATCCTTAACATCTCTCCATCCTTATAATCACACAAACATATCGGACAAACAACATCGTTCCCATTTCCCCCATTTCTTTTCGAGTAAACCAATTTCGGGTACGAGTTTATCACGACTTGATCAAGTCCCAACGTTGAATTTTGTGATGCCCCGTCATCGTTTTCATCGTCTTCTGCTACGAATATGATACGAGGAAGGTAAATTCCGTTTTCGGTGTTGTTAGGGTTTTGTGAATTCTCTTGAATTTGACGGCGGCGGCGGCGAGCGGCGGCGGAGCGGCAGCAGATGTAAGAAGCAAGGAGGATAGTTGAGAGAAGAACAACGAAGCCGAGAGCTATGGCAATTGCGTAGCCAAGGCCTATGGTGCTGATATTTTGAGAAAGGGTGGGTGGGGTGGTGGTTATAGGTGGTGGTGGTTGTTGGGGGTGGTGAACGGAGGAGGGAGTGGTGGTGTACATTGGGAAGGGAGAATGAGAAAGTCCATGAGAATGGAGGGGGGTTTAGGGGGTTGAGGGGTGGGTGCGTGGATTAACTGCCTGGTGTAGCTATGGCATTTAATAGTGTAGTGTGGGAAGTAGAGAAGGGTCATTTAATGGACAACATGGGGGTTGATGATGACTTATTGCACTTTGCTTTCTTGCTTACTTGGTTTGGGCTTGACCATGAGTTGTTTGGACTTTGGAGTTTAATTTCTGCTTGGCCTTGTCATGAATCTTGGTTCTACTGTTAATCTTTTTTTTACTATTATTTTCTTATAATCATTCATTTTTAAAACTTCATTTGTTTGCATTTAACAGTTATGAATGACTGCTCAGACCTTAGGTCATTAAGAGTAAAGCGAGGAGCAAAGCTATCATTATTCGAAGGGAGCCAATTAAGACACTCCTTCATAGTTATGTAGTCTTTGATGTCCTCCACATTTATTTATTTATATTTTCTATCACTTTTGTGAAAATTTTGGTTCCAACCATTGGGTAATGCACTTTCCACCCAAGGGATTTTTATTTTCAACGCCCAACAAAAAATGAAGGAATCTCAATCATCCCGTTGCACCTTTGAAGGTGTTAACCCCTTTGTATTGATGGTAAAAATATACACTTTTTAACACTTAATTGTGGGTAAGTAATGTATTTTCACTTTGATTTATTGATTCTTAATTAATTGTTTGGGGTAAACAAACGTATGTAATTAATTATTTACCATATATGGATTCAATGGTCGAAGTGTCAAACATATATTTTAATCTTGGCTCTACGTGTTCCTGCAATTTGATTGGATCCAACACAATTATATGTACAATTTGATCGGATCTAATAAATTACTATCTACCTACCTTTCCAAATCTGATTTAATAAATCGGTGTATATACAATTGATTTTCATACCATCAACGACCATTTTTCTAAATTGTCAATCCAAATTTATTCGAACAATTACCTATTAAGACTTCAAAAAATAAATAAACAGTGTAAATAACATTGTATGAAAATAAAATAAAAAATCTAAATTACTAACTCTTATTTATTGTACTTGAGTTTGCTTATGTGTTGCTTGAATAATTATCTTTTGCAATGTCAGTAGCATTAAACTTTGGGGGAAAAAAAATGGTTAGTTCAACTATTTAATTATTGAGAAGTTTCCCAAAGAAAATCTGATATTGGGAATTATATCACAATATGCTTCCTGGTCGAAAATTGGCATTATTTAATGTTATTTCTTCTTCTTCTAGGGGAGGGAAGTTTTCACTTTTTTATAATGAGAAATATAAAAAGATCCTAACATATAATCAAAGCGTGATGGAAAAAATGCAATCTTTACTGTTATTAGAGAGGCATTCGATGGATCAACATATGATCATACACATTAGTACTGGCAAGGTGATGGAATCATGTAGTGACAGTTTTAAGGAAGAAATTTTCATAAATTCCAAGACGTACAACATCAAGAAGTCTACCCCAAAATTACTCAGCATGCGTTATTACCATCTTACTTCTCATTTTCAACATCATTGATTTGCCTCATGTTACATAGTGGGGAACTTAGCAATGAGAGTCTTCCACTGATAATTAAATACCAATATTCATATAATATATGAGTTACTTAACTTGAATATTACCGAAACTAAACATCATGCAAAAACTGTGCCGTTAAAGTGAATGCGCTTTATATAAAGTAAGCTTTAAACCCGGCTCCTTTAGCTTATTGTTCATGTCGTATGTGAGGATCTCTTTTGCACTTCCAAAATAAGTTTTTTCACTCTTTTCTTCACAAAAAAGAAAGAATTTAAATAAAATACATATTATCAAATACTAGGATCTTTTCGGCAGTTATAATGTTAGTAGCTCAACATGATTAATCACCATATTTAGTCAATTTAATTATTTGAAGAGACTTAGTCAAAAAATTTTTAAAAAAATGATTTAGGATATATCTTAACTAATCATTGACTAAATGGTAGAAGTTTATATTTAAAAAAAATGGACGTAATATAGTAAATCATTGAATTTTAATCCCTAAGTAAAATTCTCAAATTGCTAAATGAAAATATAACAACAACAACCCAGTGAAATCCCACAACGCGAGGTCACGGGGAGGGTAGAGTGTCTGTGAACCGACTCCTATCAAGGTAGGAATTTTATATTTCCGAAAGATATCGTAACTCAATAGAAAGCATAAAATTCTCTAAATGAAAATATAAAATAATAAATTTTAAAAAGGTGAAGAAACAATAACCAGAGAATTGCAAGGAAGAATAAAATAAGCAACAAAATGGAAAACTAAATATCAAAGCTAAGAGGAGCAACGAAAAAATTAAGAGGAGAAGTGATTAAGCGAAGAAGCAATCCACAAATGAAACTCCTTAGTGAGTCTCCATATTCTGTTTCTTTCCTCTTATTTCCCCTTTTAATTTCTCAATTGTTTTTAAAATTTGTCTTATTTTTGTTATGTCCACCTCTTTTTATATTTAGTAAGTTGACAATTCAAATATCCTACATGTCAAGTTTATAATCACAAGATTCAAAGGATATAAGTTTATAATCACAAGATTCAAAGGATATTTTATTATATTATACACATTTTAATTTAGAACCACAAGATTCAAAAGTCTATTTTTATTGTCTAGTCAAACTTAGACACTTAAATTGAGATAGAGGGAGTATATGCCAAATAAAAGAAATAAAAGGAAAATTGAGACACTGCAGACACGTGGGTACCTAAAAAGTAAACACACAAGAGGTAGAATTAATGTTAAACTTGTAAAATGCACACATGTTAGTCCCTGCTTAGAGTACAATTTCACGTGCTTTCTATAATAGTGTAATAAAATGAAGGTAAAAGTGGAATACACGCATACAGGTGGCAAACCAAGTAGTAGTACTTGTTAAATGAAGTGGACCCACAACTGGAAAAAAGGGAAAAAAACTAAGTACAATTGAAATAAGTTCAAATTTAGTGTACAACTCGGACAACTTTTGGTACAATTTGTTGTTCTTTGTGTTCGTCCCTCTTGAACACTTATATATATTAGAAATATCATATATCTTTTATAATTTCATCCATCATTTTTTTTTTTTGGATCACAAACGATCGAGATAGGCAAGAGAAGTTGATTAGTGTCTTTTTTGTCGAATATGAAAGTTAAACATTAGATACAACTATACCGCTTAGCTGTGCGCTCCAGTAGGACCTAATCTAAATTCAAACAATTATGAATTGCCTAACCTTATTGTAATTTGTAAGTAGTACAGCATTGAGATGCACATGATGGGAATTAAAATAGATTGCTATTTTTGTTTTCCTTTTGACCTTAAATATTAAGCAGAATCTGGTCAAACTAAGTAAATTTTCCAACCAACCGAGATACTATTGTCCGACAACCCCACCTCCATATTCCTCGTGAGATTGCAGAATAGAAGGAGGTGAAGCTTCTAATTGGAACATAAAAAGTTTCAACTTGTCCTATGCTGAAAGAACAGCTTCATATAAAAGACAAAAGATGATTAGAAATCTCAAATCTCTCTTTGTATCTTATTTTTGTCAAACACAAAGCTCTTTCAAACATTTTCCTGTCCAAGGCAATTCATTGCAAAATATCTACTAATTTTTTATTAGGAAATTTTATACTGTATGCCAATTATGGCAAAATATTTATCCGTTTTAGCCCATCTTTTTTTAATTACCCGCTATAGTCATTTTTTTCCTCTTCAGTTTTTTACCAGTCTTATACATTTTTATACAAGATTTATACATTGTCTATAGTAGATGTATAGAATTATATATTATTGTATAATATTATATACTAGTCTTATACATTATTATACACTTTTATATAAAGTGTATACAATGTCTACAGTACGTGTATAAAATTGTATATTGTTGTATAAAGGTGAATATTCAAGTTGGGTCATGAAATGTTGGGCTGTAGGTTTGTAATTTAAAATATGGGCTATGAATATTTAATTTTGACCCATAAATTGTTTATAAGTGAAATTTTTCCTTTTTATTAAGGAAAATTTACAGTCCATAACTACCTCTAAGACTTATTTATTAGTAATAGCTACCTTTTTTTAAAATTATTTTTGGTAGCTTCATTATTTATCAAATTACCATCTATAACTTGTTTTTGTAACTGCAGTGTATTTCCCTAAAAATAAGGTACCTCTCTCCCACTTACCCACAATATCTTCCTTTTTTCAAATATTTCTCTCACATCTTCAATTCACAACCGTATTTTACTCCCATTATTTTTCACCATAATTAGCACGATTTCTTGTTCTTTCTTATCAGTTACCCAATCTCTACAGGTAACTAATTTTCGTTATGTTATTTGTTGTATTTCTCTTCAATTGTTCGGAAATTTCATCGTCTTTACCTTCACTTTTCATTCAATTTTTTTAATTTTTTATTTTCAGCCATTGTTAGAGTATCTTCAACAAGCTCCAACTCTCCATTTTAATGGCGGATATTGATACTCCAAGCAAAAATACACCAGTGGCAACAAAAAAAGTAGTGGAGGATCTCCAGCCAATGGCCGAAGCTCAACCATAACAATTTCTTTGCTAAATCTCCATGGATAGGCCAAAATAAGAGGAAAATCCTTCTTATGTTTGCTAATCATGTGGTGTTGTTTATCTTATGAGTGATGAAGAATAGTATTGATTATAGCATCATCTAGGAACAAGAGAATAGGTTGTTGTTGTAGAAACATCATTGATGAGAGTTGTGGAGCTCCATGCCCACCAAGTGTTTGATAAAATGTTTCAGTATATTTCAGTGTATTATTTCGCTGTATTTAAATGTATTTATCTTTTTTTTTTTTTTTTTTTTTGGTGTAGAGCCTATTTTTGCTCCATTTTTTTTCACGAATTTTGTATTTCGCTGTATTTCAATGTAATTCTACATTTTGTATTTCTAATTTATGAAATAGTTTCTGATATATTTCATTGTATTCCATTATATATATGCATACTACAACTTTATATTTCTTAAACAATCAACCATATTTCATTGTATTCCAGTGTATATTTTTCTATATTTGGAAGTTTTCAGATCTTTAGTGGTTTTTGAATTCAAAAAGTTTTGATTGTGATAAAATTTGAGAGAGATTCGTGAGTCACATCTGTTATGGAATGCGTGAAATATGGTTGATTTAATTTAACTTACCATTTAAAAAGAAAAAGAAGAATCTGTTCCAAAAATATAGCCTATTTTTACTCAACCCGATTTTGTATTTCCGTGTATTTCACTGTATTTCAAAAAATCTGTTCCATAAATAGCTCCTGATTTCTTCGGAGCGTGTTCTCGTTCTTCGTATTTCTCTATATTTCAAAAAACGAAATACACGCGTTTTTAAAGAAAAGTAGCTACCCTTGGTAATTTTGCATTTTATAGTTATATCTAGTTAGAAGCCAATAAAAGGTAGCTATTTATGTAAGTTTCACTTCTATTAATCAAATAAGTGAGGAAATAGGGAAAGCCCCAGCGGCCCAGCCCAACACTCGCATAAAAAAAAAGTGTCCGTAAATACTTACTCAAACAGACAATCTTATATTCTGTAAATAATCCTCGTTTGTCTGGGGAACACCTCGTGAAGAAGGGAACTAGATACACAGGATGAATAATATGAAAGATTAAATTTCCTAAAAGGTCACTTATGTTTTGAGAATTGTCTAGTAATATTACTTTTGTTTTTTTAGGACTAGAATATCACTCAATTATCACTATTTTCCTAAAAAAAATACTATACACCACAAAACCCTCCCTCTCTTAGTTGGCATGTCATGCCACATTAAAATTCCCTTTTTTTTTTTTTTTTTTTGGTAACTAAGCTTTGTATTAATCACCAAAGTAGGACTTTACATATCAAGGCACAGCTATACACAGCTTGCCATTCCAAATGAAACAAAAAGAGGCAACAGAATCAGACTAAAAGTGAAAACTAGCTACTACATCACTAATCCTGCTAAGGGCCCGAACAAAGACAACATATGCAATCTCTCTTTCCACAACACCCTAGTCGTGACACTTCTTCTCAAAGATTCTATTATTTCTCTTCATCCAGATGTCGTACACAGTTTCTGAGTATATCAATTTGTAAACTTGAGCTTCTTTTGTTTTTCCTCGTGAATTTCTCAGTAGCCAGGTCATGTGTTGCTCCCACGTGGTAACTGTACAGTGTGGCATTCCCATCCGGTGTTCCATCTTGGTCCAAATTTGCTTTGCATAATCACATCGCACAAATAAGTGTTCTTTAGACTCAGCATGTTGATGGCATAAAAAGCATTCAGGATCCACTTGTAATCCTCACTTTATCAATCTATCAGTGGTAGACAACCTCCCTAGCATGAGCAACCAAGTAGTAAATCTTGCTTTAGGTTTTGCTGCATTCTGGTACATCATTCCTTTCCATGCAACTTTAGGCAAATGAGGCGATAGTTGATAATAAATTTGTCTTATGATACTTTTGTCACCTCTGATATGCTGCAACTATTAGAATTGATTTCTGCATTCGAATATTTTCTTAATCAGCCAGCAAGATTGTTTTGGCACTTGCACCTCTTCTATCATCTGGTTCTTTATGTAATACACATGAAGCCACTTTACCCACAACTTTTCTTGCTTATGAGCTATATCCCAATTTTTTTTTTATTAAAGCTGCTTTATTCCACAAGAAGACATTAGTGAGGTTAAGTCCTCCAACACATTTAAGAGTGCACACTGATTCCCATGCAACTAAAGCTTTTTTTGTTATTGTGCCACTGCTTGACCATAGGTAACTTCTACAATGGGCATCAATGAGGTATAATATCTTAGCTGGGATGGTGAAGAGTTGAGCCCAGTATCCTTCCAAAAATGACTGATTGAATAAGCTGGGGCCTCCCTGCATCGAACAGTTCTTGGCAGTCCATGATGAGATTCTGGATGTGATCTTGTCTACTAATGGTTGCCACTAGATGAGGGAAGTCTTCTTAGTTGCCAATGGAACTCCTAGGTACTTAAAAGGAAGCTCACCATAACAGTAACCTAGGTCTTTGTATGATTTTGTTCTGCTCAAGCACTGATACTCGACCAAAATACACAACACTCTTGCCAAGATTAACTTGAAGGCCAGAACATAAGGAGAATTCAGTAAAGGACTTGTGTAAGGCAGTGAATAAAGCTAAGTCACCTCTGGAAAATAGTAATAGATCATCTGCAAAAAAAAGGTGGCTAATATTGAGCTTGGCACACCTTGGATGAAAATGAAATGTTTTATCTTCTGGCAGTCCGCAAAGTAGTCTACTAAGATATTCCATTCCTATAGCAAATAGGAATGGTGACATGGGATCGCCTTGCCGTAACCCTCTAGCTGCCTCAAATGGTTGTGTAGGTTCACCATTGACAAGGATATTGTAACTCACTGTTTGCACACACTCCTTGGTCCACTGAATAAATTTATCAGGAAAGCCAATTTCATGCATAACTTAGTTCAAGTAAATCCATTCGAGTGAATTGTATGCTTTCTGGAGATCAATCTTAATCATACACCTTGGGGATATGGCCTTTCTTTTATACCCTTTTATTAACTCATGAACAAGGATAATGTTATCTCCTATATTCCTACCCGGTATAAACCCTGCTTGTGCCTGAGATATAATACTAAGCATGACCATTTGTAGCCTGTTTGCAATTATTTTACCAATCAGCTTGTACAGCACTGAACAGCAGGCAATTAGCCTATATTTCTTGATTGTAGCAGGTTTTGAATTTTTGGCGATAAGAGTAACAAGTGCACAGTTGATAGGTTTATGCATCTTTCGCTTGCAAGAAATTCCTTGACTGCCTCTGTGACTTCTGTTTGAATGATGGACCAAGATTTTTTTAAAAGCACTGCATTATACCCATCCACTCCTGGTGCTTTATCATCCCCAATAGCATTGAGACTATCCAGAATTTCTTTATCAGTGATCTCTGTAATCAAGCTAAGTCTTTGGGTCTGATTTAAGCTTGGTCCTCTCTTCATGACTTGTTTGTTTATAGCTGGTAAGGATGGTGCTGAAGTACCCATAAGATTCTTATAGAAACTAGTAATTTCATCTTTGATAGCCTCTTGATCTACTAACCGCACACCAACAGTAGAAGTAATTTCAAAGATTTGTTTCCTTTGTGTCCTTTCTTTTAGTACTGCTGAGAAATACTTGGTGTTAGCATCTCCCAACTTGATCCATCTTGCCCTCGACTTCTGTCGCATTATACTCTCCTCTATCAAGGACCATTTCTCTAGTGTTTGCAAAGTTGATTTCTCCTGGTTCTGTAGGCTGTCTGTGTACTGTAGCTGGATTTGTCTTTATATGTTTACTAGATCAAAGACAAAATTCTATTTTTTAATAATAAATTGGGATAATTTTAGAGACTTCCCTCCAGATTTTGCTTCATTGCATTAACTTCCCTTGTGGTTTACAATATTACGCTTACATCCCTTATTTGGATTTTCTTGTAACCAATATTTAAACCTACTTATCATTAATATAAATAAACTATGAACTCACAGATTTACCCTTATTTAGTATTAATTTAATTCCAGCAAAATATCTTAATTAATAAATTCTTAGGTTGCTTCAGTTCCAGTTGAATCTCCAAAGATGAACATTCAACCCATTTACTTAACAACCCCCTTCAATAGTGAGTGTTGTTCTAATACGAATTGATTTTTCAGAATCACCTGTTTTCAGATGCAGTCACCAGTGTTAATAACGACCAAGCGGTTCTATTATTAGTGGAACAATGCTATTGTGCAAAGAAAGAGAGCGCATTCGTAGTGCATGAAAAACAACAAATGAGAATATGAATTATAACAATACAGATGATTAGAATCTAATTGGATATATTAACTCTACTGTGTGTAACGTTAAGTAAGTTCTCGTCCCAAGCAGATGCTTCAGTCTAAATAGTACTCTCCTCATTTTAAAAAATCAATTCAACGTCGAGTTTAATTCCCGGCAACCAGGTATTTGTCAACGCCACCACCTTCATTCTTAGTGGAAATGGACTCCCAAAAAGAGAAAGCTGATGCGTTTTCATTTTTATTATAAAAGAATTTGTTAATTAAGGTATACTGATGGAATTATTTAATTGGAAGAGTTTAATGTAAAGTAAGGGAAAATTTGTTAATTTAGTTTTATTATAAAAGAATTTGTTAATTAAGGTATTTTGATGGAATTATTTAATTGGAAGAGTTTAATGTAAAGTAAGGGCAAATTTGTTAATTTAGTTTTTATATATATATATATATATATATAGAGAGAGAGAGAGAGAGAGAGAGAGAGAGTAGTAAATAGGTTTAAAGATTAGCTATAAGAAAATCAAAATAAGAGAGGTAACCGTAATATTATAAACCACAAGGGAGATCAATGTGATGACGCAAAACATGGAGGAAGGTCTCTGAAAGTATCCAATTTATTATTTAAAAATAGAATATTAATGTGACATGGCATGCCAATTAGGAGAGAAGGGAAGTTTTGTGAGAGAAGGGAAGTTTTGTGGTGTTTAGTATTTTTTTAGGAAAATAGTGATAGTTGAGTAATATTCTATTCTTAAAAAAATAAAAATTATATTATTAGGCAATTCTCAAAACATGATAGCCTCGAAATTTACTCTAATATGGAATACCATAGACACATCTTACATCTACATGATGCACTTTAAAACAAGTTATGTTGACTCTAGGTTAACTGATTAACTACTATAGTACTTAGTAAATAATTTTGTACAGCTTACGAAAATGATAATACTGGTACATATATAGGCGAATTAGATTGACTACGAATGACAACAACAACTACTACTAATACACATCAGTCCCAATTAATTTTGGGTCAGCTATAATATGAATCTACATTTCTTCATTTAAGCTCATATAATATCATCATTATACTAAATAAAATATTATGATAGTAATAAATTAATAATAAAATATTAGATGTTCTCAAATATATGAAATTGTACCATGTGTCTAATAATGTTTGATTATTGGTGCGACATAAATACCATAACCTATAAATAAATGAAATATATTGATCATGCAACACATAATAAACTGTATTTAAAAAGGATAACCCTACCCAAGTTGCTATCATAGTGGCTAATTGTCTTTCTCAACGTTGTTATTATTTCTGTTTTCCATAACAATCAGGTAATTTAAGTGTTCACTTTCATAAAAGATGGTCCCAATACGAGCAGAAGAAGTAAATTTTGACTGCTTAATTTGTTTCTCGGCTGCTTCCAGCTGTCCTAATTTAATTTTCAATACTAACAAATTCTTTAGCTGTTACGCACCCACAACAACAAACTACACGATTCAACAGTTTTGGGCTTTTATCAATTGGGCTTCTTGAGAGTGGAGATCAGTGGACTCTAACGATTGGTCGGTCATAATAACAAAGAAGAAAATTATTTATTTAAAAGGCTGAAGTCATCGAAAAACCCCCGAACTTATCCAGTAATTTCATTTAGACCCTCCAACTGAGACTTGTACGATCTGAACCCGCCAAAATCACTTTATTGTGCCACTTAGACACAGAATAAAAATACAGTCAAACACCAAAGATGCTAGTAATTCACGCACTGATGTAATGAAAAAGAGACGAATAAAAAGATGACATGTGTCACTTGGACTCAAAATAATAATAAAATGAATTTACAGTTAAAAAAAATGAAAAATAATTTTTAATATCAATAATCAACAAAAAAAAAGAAAAGAAAAGGAAAACTTAGCTTTTACTCTTTTACCCCTATGATTTTTCCTAACCCTTTCCCCTTTCTTTGTTATTCCCCTGGTCACCCACCCCATCCCCCAACCACTTCTCCGGCGAGCTCCTCTTTTTCTTTTTCTTCTTATAATAAACTAGAAAAAATTATTCTTTCAGATTCAAGTGTTAGATAATCGTGAATCATGTCATGAACGGAGATGGCGGTGATGGGGTAGTCCGGTGGTGATCGACGGCAATGTTAGAAAGAAGAAGAAAGGGAGGAAAATTAGTTGATTCAGATTTTTTTTTTCTTTTGTGAAGAATGAAAAGAAATAAAATAGCAAAGAAAAGAAAAAGAGGTGCAGGAGGAAAAAATTGCAGAGGTTTGGGAAAGTAAAAATCGGGCGAAGAAGACGATGACGTGGAGGGGTGGCTTTCCTTTTTTGATTAAGTTATTCTTATTTTTAAAATTAATAAAAAGTCCTCTTTAGTTATTTATTTATCAACAAAAGAAAAAAAGTATGCTTTTTTTATTTGGAACTCACGCGCCCAACGAAAGTGAATTACATCATGCACATTAGAAGTGATTTTAAAGCGGATAGCAGTTGGAGGGTTTAAGTGATATTTTTAGTTCATTTAAACTTAATTAAAAATTGCTTTCTTTTATTGATTTTGAAATTGCTCTAATCGTATCATGTATTTCTCCTACAAGTAAAAATCTGTCTTATTAAAAAATAATTTATGAATATGGAGAATCATTGAAAAGCTTTAGTTCATTAAATCTAAATTGTTGATTTTAATGAATATGCAACATTTTGAAATGGAATATGTCAAGTAAAAAGAAAAAAAGAAAATAATGAGAAATGGAGAAATTAAAAACCAAATCTTTTAATGCTATGCAACAAGTCAAAGAAAACGCAAGAGAGTTGGAGGTTAACTAAGCCAAAGAAAATCACAAAAAAGTCAAAGTTGCATTTACACGTGAACCTGAATATTTCAAGGCCTCAACCAACTCAATTATTACAGTATTAATCTTATAAAAGAAGTGGCGTTTGGCAGCAGTCCAATATCAAATAGTTTACGTTATATACACGAATAATGCGAAAAAAAATATATATATATAACAGTGCAATTTAATCGGTTATAAAATATTGTTGTCGTAAGAGGCTTAATATTGAGAAGGGAAAAAGGCTTGATTTACCCCTCTACTATTGGAAATAGTCCACATTTACCCCCCGTTATCTTTCGCAAATTTACCCCTACCGTTACTCCAAGAAGAATATTTGCCTCCCATTTCATTTATGCCACCACCGTGGCAATAAAACCTCCACGTGTCTCGACATTTGACGAGGTGGCATGGCACGTGACATGTCACCTCACCACCCTCTCCCCTCTCCATTTCTTTCTTTTACCTCCAACCAAAGCCACCTCCAATCACCATTGAAGCCACACAATTTTTGCAAATCAAATTCAAGTAACCACACCACTAACCACCCTCAAACACTGGAAAACCGCCGCAACCACACCACCGCCCACGACCACACCACCAAAACAACCTTAACTTCGGCGAACCCATCTCCACAACCACCACACGCCACTGCCCCGTCCTCTCTCTTTCACCTTTTCGATACACCACACCACCACCCCCAAGACAACCAAACAACCTTTTTCCACTTTCTCCTCTATCTCAACCCAAATGAAAAGAACCCATTACCAATCAATATCTCTACCCTGTCATACCATTTCCTCTCTCAAACCCCAACTCAATGTTCCCACCGGCCCCCTCAAATTCATTCGAAATAACCCTCTTATTTCCAAAACTTTCAGGCATTCAATACCCAAATGTTGTATTTTTACACAATGGTGAAATGCTTTTTCTTAATCTTTCACATTATCGTAAAGATTAGCAATGATGTTAATGCTTACAAGAGTTAAAAGACATTCTTTTATGTTATTGAAAGATTTAAACTTTTTATCTAAAAGTTTCTTCAGATTTGTCAAATGGGTTTTAAAAATTTTAATGGTTGTGAGGTTTTTGGATTGGAGTTGGATAAATGGACAATATCCGGGTAAAGTGAGAGTAGTGGCGGTTATGGTGATTTCGGTGAGATGGGTTAATGAAAAGAAGATATAATTGTTGGAGGAGATAGTGGTGGGGGTGTGGCTTGAATGGTGGTTGGAGGTGGCTTTGGTTGGAGGTAGAAGAAAGAAATGGAGAGCGGAGAGGGTAGTGAGGTGGCATGTCGCGTGGCACTTATCTAAATCCAAATGTCAACCCACGTGGAAGTTTAATTGCCACGGTGGACTCCCATCCAAATGGGGGGCAAATATTGCTCTTTTTTTAGGTAACGGTAGGGGCAAATTTGCACCGAAAGTATAATGAGGGGTAAATGCGGACTATTTCCAATAATAGAGGGGCAAATCAGGCCCTTTTCCTTTATTGAAAATTAATTGTTATTGTAGGTCAAATTAACTTGAAAATAATACAAATTATTTAAACTGCGAATGCACAAAATATGAACTCTATTAAAATATTAGAGATATTTTGATGTCGAGAACAAGCGAAGCCAAGAGTTATGAACCTTAAAAATATGAATAATGAGGACGTTTGACGCGATAGCTTAAAGTTCACATGATGCAATTAGTTGTCATAATATAACAGGTTTAGGAAAATGATGAAAAGTCATTCTTTCACATTATTTTGTACTTGATTTGCTTTCACTACCTAACAAGAAGTCTTCCATTATTAAGAAGTAGACCGTGAGATATGGTTGGGAGAAACTCATTGTCTTCGTCTAATTAAATGGAGTTTGAAATGCTGAAATAAAACAAAATGCTGAAATTCACAAGGATTGAAGCAATTTATTCACATCTTGAGCTTAAATATCGTCATATTTACACCAATGAAGGAATACATTAAAATGGGTTGAGAGTCTTTGATAATTGAAGAATAATATAATTAGAAATATGGGCTCAATTGATGTCAACATCCATTTTAATGTCACTCATGATCATAGGAAAAGGGAAGCATTTGTGATCATACCCACACAAATCTGCATAAGAATTTATAAATCTAGGAAGTGTGATAATATAATCGACCAGGAAAGCAAGAAACAAAGAGCACGTAAAATTTGTTCGTTTAATCACACAATGTCATCTGTAGTGTATCAAAATATATGTAGTACTAATATAGTAGTAACATCTAATCCACTCCCAATAACTCCTCTAATAATCAACAGCTAAGAGTATACAAAACTCAATAGATCTTTACAAAAAAAAAAAAAAAAAAAAATTCCCCAAAAGGATGTAGTAAAAATATCATGATACTAATATCGGAAATCCTGATTAAACCTTAACCTTTTTAGTGCACTTTTGATCTTGAATTGCCTGGCTAGTAATATTCACAGTGATACTGCAATTCATCTTCACAACCACATGTTTCTTGATCATATTCAACAACTTGACCCTCCCACCAACTCTTGTGAAGCTATTCATAGTCAGCAAACCAGTACTAATATCATCCTGTAAGCCAGGGTGTGACACAATCTTGTCCGTAATAATATCAATTGTTATGTTCATCCTCATAGTCCTTCGTGCCTTCGATTTCCCCGGTGGGCCCCGCGCTTCACCGACCACTGTATCACGGTAGGAAATACTGGTGGTTGTGTTACTGTACCTAAATGATGAATAATTAGGATTTTTCACTGAGACATCAGCTTTTATGGTCATGTTGGAACCTGGTTTAGGCATAGGGATAATGGTGGTGTTAACAAGGTCTAGTTTTTCAACTGTGACGCCATTCATTCTAATAATAGGGTCTTTTATTTTGAACACTGTGAAGATCAAAATGATGAGTATTATCGCTAGAATGAGAAGAAGAGTAGATACACAAGCACAGTATTTGAAGCATCTTCTTTGATGAAACTTTTTTTTGTTTAACGTTGTTTCGTCGTCGTCGCTGCCCGGTCGATCGGATACTGGAGCTAGTGGCCTAACTTGTTCTCTCTCCCCCATTTTTGTAGGGTCTTGAAGGTCAGGGTAGAATTGAGAAATGGTTATTTGAGATGCAAAACTCTGGGACTTTTGTGTTTGAGTATGTCTTAAATCCCTTATATATTATACTTTATAATAATGTCTTGTGAGTGGAGAAGGTATGGGTTGGGCTCATTCTCCTGCCAATGTTGACTCTAAAGTCTTTATCATTTTGAGATTCACTAATAGAAAGAGTGCAATGCAGACACATTTCTAGCCGCCGAGCGAATTCATGGATCTAAGTTTTATTTGTTTTAAATATTATAACCACGACTTCAAGTACTAATTAGTAATTAGATTTTAAATTTTAAATTTATAGATATTTAATGAATTTTATAACACAAATATAGAGTTCGGAACAAATTCATTGAGTCCGGTCGAACTCGTAAGTTGTATTTTAGCTCCGCCTTGATCCAGCATTAGAATTGTGATGTCAAATGAACAAACAATCTTGAAGTGAATTTTTACTGACAATTATGAAGTTGCCGGCATACTTTGTGTTTCATGGTGGTCAGGTAGCTAACCCATTGATGACTTCCAAGTAAATTGTCAAAGTAAATATTGTACTCCATTGATCTCCTAATTGTAAAGTTGGAAAAGAAATAGCAAAAAAACTGAGAAAAATGCTATTGATCCCTCCGGTCCTTTATATTTTCATTTAAAAGTTTGGCAAATTCATTAAGAAACTTATTTAATAGTATTAGTCAAAAAGACTAATCGATTAAATTATCATTATCTTTCTTCAAAAAGTATCTAAAAATTGGAAAATGTTTTAGAAAATTGTATAGGTAAATTATTAAAGGGATACATTTAAAAACAATAGTTGATGCCTTTTTCATTTTCCAAAACAACAGTAATTTTGGACCAAATTTATTTGGGTGGAGCGACAAATAGAAAAGGACAGGAGGGATTATATACCTTTTTTAAATCACGACTTCTCTTATAGTCTGTTTGGCCAAACTTTTAAAATCAGCTTATTTTAAAAGATATTTTTTTTAAAAAAATTTTCAAAAAAAAAAGCACTTTTAGCGGCTAAAAAATTTGTGTTTAGTAATTAATTAAAAAAATACTTTTGAGTCATTAGTGTTTTCAAGCTTTTTAAAATGTATTTATTTGTATTTTTCAAAAGTATTTTTCAAAAAAATTTTTAGTCGTTTTTTTAGCTTGAAAAATTACTTCGCTACTCCCTAGAAGACTTATTTTCTCCCAAAAGCTTGGCCAAACACCTTACTTTTTTTCAAATAAGCACTTATTGAAAAAATAAGTACTTTTGGAGGGAAAATAAGCTTGGCCAAATAGGCTATTAATTGGGTTAATAGGTGGCACTTTTTTTTTCTTCCTTTTTTCTAATTGTACGTAAAGTTGTTTGATGTTAATCAGTAGCTTGATGGAAATGGTACATCATGTATTGAGGACTTTGACGACTATGGTAATAGAGGCGTAGCTTTTTCTTTTTTCAACCTGGTAACAGAGGCGTAGTTAGGATTTTAAATTTGTAATTTCTAAATTCTAAAATAGAAAATTATTCAATTTTTGATAAATTATTTATATATGTTAAGTAAATATTTTAGTATAAATATAAGATTTGAATCAAAATTACTTCATTCTACTGAACCGTAAGCGGAATGCTAGCTCTGCCCCTCGATTTGTATTTTATTTATATTAATTATTACATACATAGTAGGGATCAATGTTTATTACCGTATAATTATACGACAGAGGATTGTTGGTTGTTGAAGTAAATGCTTGAGAAGAGCCGCCTTAGTTACTATGCTATGTCCAAATGGTCAACATATTTTAGACACTAGAAAGTCTCCATATCATTTTAGTTATTCGAGTCCGGAAACAAAATGACTCCAAATTTTTTTTTTTTGAATTAAAATACTCCAATAAAAAAAAATGTTATATAAGTACCTTTAGAAATACTGCGCTAAAGCACTTACAGTGACGGAGCCGTTAAGTGCTTTAGCGCAGTATAAACCAAATTCTCTCTCCCCTATAGCGCAGTATTTTACTGTGCCATAGGAGTCCACCATTTTCCCAAAACAGCCTCTTATTACATTTTCACACTTTTTACGAAGTTTAGCCGTATATTAATCATGCTTTGAGACTCCGGAACTTCAATATTTTATATAGAACCCTACTTATATTTGTACGATTAATAAGGTAGGCTCAATACTTCAAGGATACGTAAAAGTTTGGATTGTCGTTTTAGTGGTTGAAAAGTGCTCGAAGTCCTTTTTTGTTTGAAGACTTGTAGTCATTAGCTTTACGTTATTTATCTTTTAGGGTTTCGTGTTATTTTTAAATTAATGCTTAACTTTATTTCAAATGTGTCACGTTTTTTTTTATTATCAATTTAGGATCTGAAACTATAAACAATAATAAAGACTAAGCTAATATTTATAAATATAAATAGATATGCAAAAAATATATAATATTTACGATAAACTGTACAACACTAATGTATATACACTATCGTGGATGGGCCCCACATGTGGTATGCCTAAGACTATCCTTAGGCCTAAGGCTCATAACATCCCCACCGTCCTCGCCATCGTCTCCATCGCCCTTTTTCCTCTTTATAACCGGGCGCTTCCAAGTTATGATCATCTCCTCTTCCCCTGGCCCGTGCACCCTTGACTAGAATGTGCTTCTTCTTGGGATCTGGTCCCGCTAGCACAGGCAAAACCTCATGCTGACCTGGATCTGGAAACTCAACCTCTTCCTTGTCGGGAGTGGCCACCGCAGGCGCCAAAGGATGAACCTGAAAAGTATATAATAATTAGTACCATTTCTTATTTATATTGAATACATTAACGTTTGTTGAATAATCATACTTGTGTATCAACGGGCGCCTGAGATGGGTTTGGTGGTGAATATGAGGTAGTCTCTCCGGACGAGATCGTTCAAGTCCAAATAAAGGTTATAAAAATTAAATAAATATTTACCTTATATTGAATAAAATTGATTTTAAGTAAAAATCTTACTTGCGCCTCGGTAGTCTACGGGGACAGAGCCTAGTCGATATCCCTATAGTACCAGCCCATAATAACTCTGACCTATGATTGCCTTGCAAAGACAATACTGATCTATCAGCTGGCCCTGGTGATCATCGGGCCCAGGGGGAACATTCGGATCCATGAAAGAGTCCGGTCTGTACAAACTAAATTAGTCATTATTCTTGAAATGAAAGATAAATTATATTAACTAATTAATAATTTATAGGGAATATGTGAATTATGTTATATTATATCTTGTGAATAATTAACACGGGATAAACAATTTCACAAATAAATAAAATAACAATGGCAGAATTAACATAATAGGAGATTAATATATTTTGGGGGTATGTAGTCGCTATTACGTGTGTTGCACGAATATTTCTTGTCGATTTTTATAATATTATTTATATTCTATTAATAAGCAACTTGGAAAAAAAATATCTACTTATTATCTTGAATACAATATTTATTTTGAATGTATAAATCTTTATTAGATAGTCTTTTCCAAAATTTATTTTCACTCTCCAACCAAATATTGGAAGAAAATAATTTTCGTCATATTAAATGTGCAGTAAATTTAATATGTGCTAGTAAGGACACATATGTGATGGCAAAGACTTTTAAGTTAATTAGTTTTGAATTATGTGATGGCAAAGACTTTTAAGTTAATTAGTTTGGGAATCGAAATTCAAAGATAAAGAATATTTGTTTCGAACTCTATTTTGAATATGTAATATATTTTTAGTTGACCAAATAGCCAACACAACTATGATAAAATTAGACTAAAAGAGTATATTCGTGGACGACATATTTTCCTACAAATGGACGACATATTTTCCTACAAACTTTACATTTTTATCATTAAACTTATGTTTTTATGAAAAGAAGAACTTTAACTATTCTTTTTTAGATAATCTTTTTTTATTTAACATATATATTCATGCTTTTAAAATAATATAGATTTAACAATTCATAATCATTTACAACTTGTTTGGATGGTTGTTACCTATTGCATTATATTGTGTTGTTAGTTTAAATACAATGTTTGCTTTGATTGTTACTTTAATTTTATTGTATCGTATCGTTAAATCCATCGTTATGTAACGACAAAAGGTCCTATTTTATGTAACGACTGATTTGGTCGTATACAGTACAACACAATACGATACATTATGAAACAATACATAACAATCATCCAAACAAAGTGTTAACAAAATAATAATTCATTAACAATCAACATAATTCATTAACAATCAACTTCTTTCAATTCATAACCAATATTTAACAACTAATTAATTCATAATCAATATTTAACAAATAATCAATTAACAAAATAATAATTCATTAACAATTAACAATTCATAAATAATTAACAATTCATAAACAATTAACAAATTAACAACTCATAAACATATAACAACTTAACAATTCATAAACATTTAACAAATTAACAATTCATACACATTTAAAAATTAATGAATTTTCAAAAAAAAAAAAAAAAAAAAAAAAAAAAAACGAGTGGCAAAAGCAAAGCCCTTTGCCTCGATCAAACCAAAAAGAAAAAAAAAATGAAATTTGACTCTTTTTTTTTTTTTGGAAATTAACGACGATTAAATGTTAAACATGCGTATAATATAATGTATTTACCAAATTAATAACAAAAGTTCATAATAGAAAACCTTAATCGAAGATTTTTTGTAGAGTTGTGTTAATCGAGTTGTACGCCGTTTTTTCCCACAATTCGAGCTTAGAATCTTGCTCCTTGACTTGAATATACCAAGAATCTAAACTTTCCCGACGAAAATTAATAGAAAACGACATTTTTTTTTATGTGGGGATCACCTTAAATCGCCTCCAATGGCGTTTTTGAATTTTTTTAACGCCACTGGAGGGACCAGTGGTGGAGCCGATCGGGTTTTATGGTGGACTCCTATAGCGCAGTAAAATCTTTTTGCGCTATAGGAGAGAGACAATTTGGTTTAGCGCAATATTTTACTGCACTAAAGCACTTAATGGCTCCGTCACGGTTAAGTGTTTTAGCAGTAAAATACTGCGTTAAAGGTACTCATGTAACCTATTTTTTTTTTGTTGGGGTATTTTGGTTCAAAAGATTTTTTTGGGGTCATTTTGGTTCCGGACTCTAGTTATTCCCTCCTGTCCATATCATATGTGTTTTTTAAAATTTCCACACATCTTTTAAGAAACATATTTAAGCTCCTTTATCAGAAGAAGGCGACAAACAACTTATTTTTCCAAATATCAAATACTTTGAAATATTCTAATTTGCCAAAATGATACTTCGTAAATATGGAGACATGATAATTAAGAGAATTAGTACAAAAATTACACCGGTGAAACTAGTATGGTAAAAGAATTACTCAATTATTATATTAAAATTACACTATGATTTTTTGGTTGACGTAAGTAAGAGAAAGTAGCATAAGTTAGTAATAACTTTCTTTTTGGTTAGAGAAGTTTGAAATGTTATATGCCCTCGTAACACTCATGTTTCCCTTCATTGGCTTGATCTCTTCATAACAAACTTACAACAACTTTAAACTATTTATATACAATGTGAAGGAACTATAATCTCATGCCGTTTTTAATACTCTTTTGATTAACTATTCATTTAACTTCTTAAATGAACAGTGGCAAAAGCTACTCGGACATGACATTTCACAAATAATTTAAATGAACCGAACTCAAGGGCTACAAGCAACACTTACCTGTCCTTTTCTCCTATTTTTATTTCTCTCAATGTTCTTTTATAATCCATGGATAAATGGTCTTGCTTTGATCTTTACTTTTTATCCATACATTAAAGTTTCAGCCATTGATAATTAATTTTCAAAGTGGTACAAATAAGCTAATATTGACGATCTTGAACAATCTCTAAAGCTTATCAAGGATGCTGTGGTAGAAAGAGGCCATTTACATGAATAAAAATTATTCGACAAGACATAATATATTTTATTAAGAAGTATGTTGTTGACATTAACATTGCTACACTTAATGCAACTTAACAATTGTTGACAATAACATTGTTACACACGATGCAACTTAACTATGTAGACAACATATAACTGCAGTTCCATAAAGCTGTCTTAATTGATTAACATTAGACCAGGCCACCAGCAGGCAGCTCTAGGGAACCCAAGTAGCCCAATTTTTAAGCAGAAAGCCCATACTGAAGAAGCAAATTAGAACTGAATCGAACAGAATGAATAACGGTTCAGTATTCACTATATAATGGAAAAATCGAAGAATGAAGTACCCCCAATCATAATAATTCTTTTTGGTTATGGTAAAGAAGATTTTAGTTTTAAGATTGAGTTATGCTTTTCAACCTCAACCGTACTTCTAAGACTGGAAAAACAAGAAAGAAAAGAAGGGAGATAACAAAGAAATATGAGAGTGACGTAAAACTTCTTACTGTATCTGATCGTTTAACGTAATACTAATTACATTTGTTCTGAACTCGTCATTTGAAAGTTAGATTTCATAAACTGCACACTAGAAAGAGGTAACACATATATCTATCTTTGCTACGACGAGGGATTTTCGTGGAGCCAATGTCTATGGGCACAAACAAATATATATGTAAGAAAATGTTATTTTCATGGCTTTACTAAGAGGTAACACGAATTCTGTCTTTGCTACCACGAGGGGTTTTCATGGAGCTAATTTATATGGGCACTCAAACAAATATATATATATATATAAGAAAATGTTGTTTTCATGGCTTCACTAAGGGGTATAGCTCATTTTACCAAGAAGTTTACCGTCTTAAGATTTAAATTTGAGATCTCTTATTGAGGGTGGATTGATTCTAAATCATCCTACCACACGCGCCTACTGTGCATGTGTAATTATAACTTTTAACTTGTCTATATATCACTAATTGGATTGTCTCCTAACAAGACTTATTGTGACAAAGAAAGTAAATTCTGCAGGGATTAGAAAAAACAAAAAACAGATTTTTCATAGGTCCACACTCTATTAGATCATTTCCCTAAAAGTTAGAACTACTTCTTCGCGGTCGCGTTCTTTATAAGGAGGAATAATGCAAAGTACCATTCATATATTCCCGTAAGTTTACCTATTGTAAATTCAACACAATGGCACCGGCCCAAAAGCCACAATCAAAAGTGGCAAATCCCTACCCTTTACGTTAATTATTATGATAGTCTAAATCCACTCATACCAAGGAACTATTTAACATACATTTCATAAAGAAGACAAGTAACCATTTGGACAATACTTGGTGGAAGCTTTGAAAAAAAAAAATTCAATTATTACTTCACTTAAAATTGTAAATTCGTCTCTCTAAAGACGGTTAACTTGTTTTCTTGATTTCACTACCATAGCGGGGTACGTCTGATATATGAGTGACAAATTATTGCCTGGCAAGGTAATTTAATTGGCAAAAACTGATACCTCTAAGAAAAAGATCAAAACTCAAAAATTCATGGAATTAGAAAATGCATAATGCAAAGTTGGGAATCTGGTACCCACCAAAAGAAACAAGGGAGTACAATCTTTTATGTAGAGTACATTTGAATTAAAAACGGCATTATAGAAGCCATAGTTATTACATAGCTAATGGTACTCAGCTTCATATCTCTCTAACCTTTTGAGTATCTTCTTTCTCTTCTTCTTCTTCTTTACCAGAACCCTTCCATAAGTCAGACAAAGTAGGAAGCTTATACTCGCCACTATAAGAGAGGGGAATGGTGAAGTTCCCAATGACGGGAAGATCAATGATGAGACCTAATTCGAGTGTATAGTCAACGTCCCAATCTCCACCTACGTCCTTAACCAAGCTCAATAACACACTGTGTGGAACCTTCACTGGCACATCTAACATAGTTGAATCATTTGCCTTTATGCTCCCTGGGTCTGGAATTCTTCCTGATGCTATTACCCTGTTTCCCCAAAATCGACACAAATCAGCAAGTAGAATTAGTTTCTGTTCATGCCGACTAAATTCATTTATATCAATCAATCACCTCCTAATTCGGAACTAACTGCTGACTAAATGAATTATTCAAAATCATTTTGTTATATCAATCCATCAATGAAAGTGTCTTATTTTTCTTTTTAGTCTGTCCCACGAAGAATCTATATATTTAGTAAATTGACAATTCATATATTATATCTGGTAAATTTAAAATCATAAGATTAAAACGATATTTTAGTACATTACAAATACCTTTAGTTTAGTAGCATAAGATTCAAAAATATTTTTTAATTCCTTAAATTTTATGTTCAGCCAAACTATTAAGGCGAAGGGGTATTTAATTTCTTGTCTCCCAACTTCTATTCATGGTCCATCCCACTCAACAAATTTATCCAAAAACAGAAAAAATAGAAGCTTACATCTTACAACACTGGTGAATCCAGATTTTAAACTTTTGTGAACTCTGAATTGAAACTGTAAGCAGGACAGACCTAGAGCTTCGCGCTGAATTCTGTGTTTTTTTATAATTCAGAACTCATAAACTCAAAACCATAGCTCCACCTCAAACGGTAAGTGCTTAAATGTATATCTAACTCTATTTATACTATCTTTTGGATATAATATAAAACTCTGCCTACCGAATTGTGAATCTATAGTTAGATCCACCACAGTCCTAATTAAAATCTGGAGACAGAGGGAAAGTGGAACTAACCTGGAGGCGCTTTTGAGGACGTAATCAATCTCCATGATGGGAATAGGAACAGAGTATGGATTCTTAACTGCGACTTTAGAGTGAAAGGTAATGCCGTCGAAGCCAAACTTCTTAAGATCGACGTCGGTGATGGTAGCCTCAGGTTTCTCCATGTGCCCTATCTTCTCTGACACATAATTCTTCGCCTTGTCTATCAGATCCATTCTTCTTCTTCTTCTTCAATGGGAGTATGGTAAGTTGAATACGAATATCTCTGCTTCTCATTTGGGATATAAAGAGTCAATTTATAACATATGGATTGCGCGTTTGCGGATTCGACGCGCTACCCTGCTCAAGTCATAATAGTCCCTCCTACTATTTAATACTGCTCTTTAAAATGTTACAAGCATTTCTTTTTAACCTTTAGGGATAAGGCATCATTACGCCCGAAATATATCCCAAGTTACTGTGACGTACTTTATCTTTTTGTGAGTTCCATTGCTCCCCTAAATTTTTAAAAATGGATTAGTTACACCCTAAATGTTGATATGGCAAGATAGAGAGCTGACATGGCAAGGAGAGTGTGTGTCACTCTTTTTGGAAAGTGAGAAGCATAAAAATGTGAAAAACTTTTTTTTTCTTAAAAATTTGTATTTTCTTAAAATATGAAAAATTGAATTGTTTTAAAAATTATGAAAAATTCATTTTTTTAGAAATCTAGTTTTCCAAATTTAGTTTAAAAAACGGGGTTTCCACATTTTTTAAAAATAATTAATTTTTCCAAATTTTTATAAATTCAGTTTTTTCACATTTTGACAAGAAAAACACTTTTTCAGTTTTTTTTTTTAATAATCCAGATTTTATTTGAAAAATATAAGTGTCCTAAAAAAATGAAATCATGAAAATCAAGATTTTTAAAGGCATTTTAAAAAAATAATCAAGTTTCCCATATTTTTAAAAAATCCATGTTCGGATTTAAAAAAAAAATCAAATTTTCCGATCTTTAAATATTCATTTTTTTTTTTTTTGAAGAAAATTTAGTTTTTCATTTTAAAAAATAAATGACACGTAAGCGGAAAAAAAATTAAAAAAAGAAAACAAATAAATATACGTGTGGCAAGAAGAGTGTATGTAACTCTTCCATATGAGAGTGGATATTAGTGTTTAGGGGATAATTATTTCGTTTTAAAAAATTTTAGGGGAATAATAGGACCTAAGAAAAAGTAAGGTATGTCGTAGCAACTTCGGGTATAGTTCGGGAGGGTAACGATGCCTTATCCCTGACCTTTTGACTACTACTGTATTACTGATTACTGTATTTTCTTTGTGTGATCTCTTACCATTTTAGTCAATGTTAAAAAGAGTGATACTCCTTCCGGATTAAAAGCGTACATTTAGTCTTTATTTTTTTATTTAAAAAAGTGTTTATTTATCAAATCAAGAAAGAATTAATTTTATTTTTTTGGATTTATCCTTATTAAGTGGTAAGTGATCAAATCTCAATACTTATTTAATTAGAGAAATTTTAATCAAATTACCTATTTTGTGTAGGAGTTAGTATTTTCTTAAACGGTATACAAATGACTAAGTGGACACCCTTTTTTATCCGGAGGGAGTATCTTTTTATCTTTAGTAACAATTTAATTTTAATTTTTAGTAAATGATTTATAGCGATGCACATATGACTATAAGCGAATCTAGAATTTTTATAATATGAATGCACCACTAAAAAAGAGAGAAAGCGAAATATTTAGTCAGAATTGGTCCTTGTTCCTCTAGTAAGTAACTCGCGATATAATCAAGTGCACCATTTAGACTTCTTAAAGTATGAATGCCAACAAATAGTATTAAATCGATTCTAAGAAATATTTACTTAAATACCTAGTTTAATGAAAAATTATGAATTCACATGCCTCATAAATAAGACTATAAATTCGTCTATACAAATATCTAAAATTTATTTAAACCATAAATTTCAACCTTTTAAAAGAAAAGGACTCTATTGATCAAACACCAATACTTGAATTGGTGGGGTAAGCTAAATAATAGTGTAGATAATAAACAACAGGTTGTCAGAGAGACGGTAGTGACTAGTAAGATTGTACTGAGGACACGTTACACACACGTGACTCAGCATTGAGCCCGCATTCTTTGATTGATGTATTCGTGGAGCTCTTCAGCATATTCCAAACGTTGAGTGCGTGAAAGGGAGAAAAGTACTACCACATACATTGATTGAACCTTAAATATTGCAAAAAGCTGACAATTTTGTAACCTTCAGATGACATAAGGAACAAATGTTGTGTTATTAAATTATAAAACAATAGAAGAGAAATTAGGCACATAAATAGAAGCCACAATATTAGAGAGCTATGGTACTTCATATCTCTATAACTTTTCTTGGATCTTCTTTATCCTCGTCCTCTTCTTCTTCTTCTTTTTTCTTTTCTTTTCCACCCTTCCATAAATCGGACAAAGTAGGAAGCTTATACTCGCCGCTATAAGAGAGAGGAATGGTGATGTTGCCAATGACTGGAAGGTCAATGATGAGACCTAATTCCAGTGTATAGTCAACGTCCCAATCTCCACCAATGTCCCTAACCAAGCTCACTAGCACATTGTGAGGAACCTTCACTGGCACATCCAACATGGTCGAGTCATTTGCCTTTATGTTCCCTGGGTCTGGAATTCTTCCTGATGCTATTACCCTGCATGAATTATACCAATCAGCATTTAGTACACTAAAGTCAAATCTCTCTATAATTGTCATTCGTTATAACGGCATTTTCACTATATTACCGATTTTCTATAGGAACCGATTTTTCATGTTATATTTTACTTCTCTATAACAACATTTTACCTATAACAGCAGTGACATTCATTAGAGCGGTACACTATTTGTAAAATTACCTCTGTATAATAGCCATACTCAACTATTGTGTAATACTCCCTTTGATTCAAAAAGAGTGTCCCCTTAGCCTTTATTTTTTTGTTCAAAAAGGGTGTCCACTCACCTAATCAAGAAAGAATTAATATTTTTTTCTTCAGATTTACCATTATTATGTATTAACTATTAAGTGATCAAATCTCAATATTTATTTAATTTGGGATAGTTTAGTCAAATTACCTATTTTTCCCTAGGAGTTAGTATTTTCCTAAGAGGTGTGCAAATGGCTAAGTGGACAATCTTTTTGAACTAGGGAAAGTAATCTTTTGTAAGAAATATATTATGTATAAAAAATAAAATATTAAAATATTTATGATAATCATCAAGAGAAAGCTATTAAATTTGTTTTTGCTGAAAGTTTGAACAAAAATCTTCGTTAATTCAAGTATTATATTATCACTAAGAGACTGAAATTTACAAAAACACCTATAATTGTAGAATTTTTACGTCAAACTTGAAATATTTAAATTTTCAATCAATTTAAAATGCATATGCTCTTCCTTAGTAAGGTACAACTAGTTATGAATTTATTAGTCACTTCAATTTCTATTAATAAAACAGAAAAATCAATCGAGATTTTAAAATTAACAAGTATTTTGTTTTCGTTTATAACATATATATATAAAATAAATATATGCGTACTTTCATTTATAACATTAAATGAGATCTAAACATCAAATGTCGGTATACATACATAACAACACACCTCACTATAAGCGGCTATGAAATTTGCGGACAAACGCCGCCATTATAGAGAGGTTTGTGGTATTTTATGTTTATGCCCACTAATAGGGGACTAATAGCCATATATGGATCATCGTATATATATATATATATATATATATATATATATATATATATATATATATATATATATATATATATATATATTCTAAATCAATTTTCTTTTAGGATGATGACATTTTTTGCAAATAGCGGGAGAAGCACACAACTTTTGAAAGAAAAAGTCAAATATGATCATTTTGGGATTAAAGTTGCGACCTATATAATCGACTTCACTCTGCATGCGTTCAAGACCTATACAAAATAGAGTTATATATACTACAGTAACATTTTAGAATTCATTCTCTTGATTCGAAACACACAGAAGTTCATAATTGCGATTCACAATGCTGTAGGGTGTAAAGTTCATGCTACTATTTGTTTGTATAAATTTTATTGAGTGTGATGAACCAT
Source organism: Lycium ferocissimum (assembly GCF_029784015.1). Taxonomy (NCBI): domain Eukaryota; kingdom Viridiplantae; phylum Streptophyta; class Magnoliopsida; order Solanales; family Solanaceae; genus Lycium; species Lycium ferocissimum. The sequence goes on from NC_081348.1 coordinate 22,725,597, forward strand.
GACTAGAAGAACGAAAATGTGTGACAAAAGAATCTTTGGTAAGTAATGGAATGAAAGTCAAGTGTAAAGAGAAAAGGAAGTTGGACCTGCCAGCACTTTTGAGGACGTAATCGATTTCCATGATGGGGATAGGAACGGAGTATGGATTCTTAACGGCCACTTTAGCATGAAAGGAAAGGCCAACAAAACCGATCTTCTTAAGATCCACGTCCATGATGGTTGCCTCAGGTTTCTCCATGTTTGCTACCTTATCTGACACAATTTTCTTCGCCTTGTCTATCAGATCCATTCTTCTTGAAGATGGGAGGAAATTGAGTTGAATACTAGCCCAGGTTTTGTGCTCAACGAATTTTGCTCGTTTTTGGGATATACAAAAAGAGTCGACTATTTATCAGATGTGATGATTCCATGTTATGGTCAGAATTGACGTGCTACTCTGCTCAAGTCATAATAGCGATTCCGATTTAGGTCTGTATTTTTAATAATAATGCTTTTTAAATCGAAAGTCACACGTTACTCGTTTTCGGGGTACTTTTTTATTAGTTTGTCCTAGTATTGTTTAGTTGGCACTTTAAGTACAACTGTAGCACAGGCTGTAAAAAATTTTATTTTTGTAAAAATATAAACGCACATAGCAAAAGTTTATTGAACTTAATATTACTTTTACTAGTTACCATTTGATGTTTCATTTTGTGCATTTTGTGCTTCCTCTAATGTGAGGACGAAGATAAAAGGGATGTTGGTTTATTTATATTCTCCTTCTGATCAAAGATTTTTTCTCACTTGACACGTTAGTTATCTGTTAAAAAGAAGAGGGGAGGGAGAGGGGGGTTTGTGGTTGGAGGGAATTTGATGACCAAAATTTAGAGCTCGAAAAATAGTTAAAAATCCGATACTGATCAACCTATATAGCTTCAAGTATAGGGGCGAATTGTTGGAGTTCAGACAGTGATAATAAATTCTACAATTAACTATAGTAGAAATGCGAGGAGAAAAAAAGAAAAGAAAAAGGAAGACATAAAATGATACGCTAGAAAGTGCGTTGAAATATTGACAAGAACAAATATTTTTTAAATCTACTTTCAAAGTTTGGCTAATATCCTTTCCTACAGAGATCACTGTAATCTGATTCTCCAATCTAATGTATTAGATATAAGAATGTTATTTATCGATAAAATAGAAAGAAAACTTATAGACAAAAATTATACTTAGTTTGTATTCGTCTCAAGGAGAACTGGAGGGAGTTGTCTTCTCAAGTTAGTTGCAAAAATGTATTACAACCAGCAATATTTGCTCTAAAGATTAAGATTGATCTCTAAAGACAATGGTTGCATTTTAGATCAGAAAACAGTTTTATTTTGCTTTAATTTTTAGAGAATTAGTTTCGGTTTTGCTCTAAAATAAAATAATTTAGTCTTTTTTGTATAACAATATTGTTGTCAATATAAAGGAAACACAATGGTCTATATATAAAATCTAAGGTGTTTACTCTTCTCGTAATTGCAAAGGAGCGAAAAAGGTTTTATTGAACCAGTCGATTTCGTACACTATTAAATTAATGTCGTTCCACTTAAATGATAATAATCAGGTTATTTAAATAATGTATAATTCGAATGTATTTATATATATATAATGGGTGAAAATCATTTACACTCCCCAACTTTGCTTTACAAATCAAACTCCCTCCTCAACTTTGAACAATAGACATTCTGCCCCCTTTATCCTAATCGATGTTTTGAAATGCTTATTGTATCCTTACATTATTAACTTTTGTTTTCTTTTTTTTACTTCTTTAAAATCATGTTATTTTTCATTTTTTCAATTTATGTAACAAATTTCTTATAAAAATCAATATTATCTTCTAGGCGAAGTAAAAAGTGAGAAATACTAATTGAGTATGTATGTTAATGATGTTCTATAATAAAATAAATTAGCAGAATAAACAAAAAATTAATTTTATTAAAAATAATCAAAATTTTAATATTTATTTATACAAGTGAAAAATAACAGGTCGTAATAACTTTATAAATATATTTCTATGTAGGTAATGCAAAAACAATTAAAAAAATAGAGTCAAATTTTGAAAATTTATTTATTTATACTGTAAATGAATTTTATTATAACTTAAGAAATATTCACTTGGGTGCGTCATAATTAATCGGAGTATACGTTGAGGGGGCATTTGACTATTTTCTCTTTATTTATATAAACAATGGAGAATAAAAGAGAAGTGAAATTTAAATATACACACATACATATACATACATATATACATACTTAGTGCATATAATATTGAAATAACAATCATAAAAAATAGCATTATTTTTTTTTTGTTATAAATGCATAAAAGTATTATTCTACTTATAATGTTAATAAACTTAAAATAAGAATCTATAAATACCTAGATTTAAATAAATATTATATATATTTTTTTATATATAATATAAAAGTATTGTATTTACTTATAATGTTAATAAACTTAAAATAAGAATATATTGCCAGATTAAATAAATAAATATTATATATAATATAAAAATGTATTAATAAATGGGGTGTAAGAAGAAATAATTATTACAAGTTGAAATTAACGTCTATTATTCAAAGTAAAGTTTAAGAGTGTAAATGATTTTCACCCGCTCATAAAGATGCGATAAAAAACTTGAAAAGTATAATAAGATTAATTACTATAACTCGTCAAAAATATCGATATTGTATAATAATTTTACTCTTTTGTGCATGTGTATGTGTATGTTAAATAAAACAGGTTAGTAAATAAAAAATTAAGAGGTTGTCAGAGAGACGGTAGTAGGACTGTAATGAGGACACGTTACATACACATGAATGTCAGTATATCCAGCGTTGCGCCCGCGTTATTTGATTGCTTTATTCGCGCAGATCTTTTATCAATTGTCAGCATATTCCGAACGTTAGGTGCGTGGAAGAGGAGAAAAGTACCACATGGATAGAGTAAAGCTTAATTAACTTGCAATTTGTCAAACGTGGGGATCGTGATGTTTCATAGTGCAATTGCTCCAACTTTTCTATTGCCAAGTGTTCCATTTAATTAAGGGCCTTCCCATGTGAGATATCCTAACATTAAGTATTTCACTTAGGATTCCCCCACTTATTCCTTAATAATTTACTGATTTTTGATACCATGATTTGAACTCTTGATTTGTGGATCTATAGATGGTCAAATTATCTTCAAAGGTAGGCAGGGGCAGGGGCAGGGGCAGGGGCAGAACAGGTAGGGGCAAGGGGTATTATTCAAATCATTTTCGGCAGAAAAGTACATTGTCTAAATAAAAAGACACATTGTATAAATAAGATTTAATTTTTTTTTTATGTATATAATAATAGAGGTTGAAATTCTAATCTAGTTCAAAATTTGAATTCCTTAATAAAATTCCGAGTCCGCCACTATTTAAGGGTGACAAAGTAAAACACAAACCTACAATGCTAGCTTTGTCCATATGGAACTAACAGAGGGTAAAGTAGTGAAGAAGACGGCCTACGGAGAATAAGGTAGAAAAAGTCCATATGTCAATATTTTCACTTTAGAAATGTGCAGGAGGCTGTAGCTATGAGGAAGACTTAATTGCAGCCCAAGAGACAAATTTCAGTGGACCACTTGTTTTTTCATTTCTTGTCCGTCAAAAGAAATTTAGAAAAACATCGAAGTCATGAAAATGACTGCATGTGCCATCAGATGCATCCCTAATTCTAATGTTAAAGATTTGTCCTTCTTAGAATATTGGCAACTCGTGTGATGATATTATTGTATGCCGTCTAGGCGTCTACACAGCCTATAGCTGAAGTTATACATTTTCTCTCTTTTTAGACAAGTTTTCGAACAACTTGTAACAAGAGGAAGCTTCCAATGATTGATACTCAATACAACGGTTATATGGAAATTAATATCTCATCTGACACTTGTCCAATTCCTCTAACAGAATTAGGGACTAAACTGCAAATAAACTTTAACTAGCTTAGGGACTAAATTATAAAGACAGAAATAAATCACTTAAAAACTTAAAGGGCTAAAACAGACACTTATAAACTTAATTTAAATTGGTCACAATACACATTTGTGACAATCCACCCTTCTCAAAATGAGCCTTGTCTTCAAATGGTTGCTAATGCTGGAAATTGAGACTTGATAAAGTGGTAATCCTCCCAAGTTGCTTCTTCTAGCATTAAGTTGGCCAATTGTACCAGAATTTGAGTGATTGCTCTATTGCCCTTCTTGATCATTCTTCTGTCTAACATAGCAACAGGTTCCACCAAAGGTTGCCCTTCAGAAGAACATATAGGAGGATAGACTGCAGGAATTATATGATTTCCAATTTTCTTCTTTAGTTGAGATATGTGAAAAACAGGGTGAATTCTAGCAGTTGTGGGAAGTGTTAATTTGTATGCCACTGGTCCAATCTTCTGAATAACCTTATAAGGTCCATAGAACTTGGGAGCTAGTTTGAGACCTTTTTTTTATTGGTTGTGGTGGGGTATGGTTGTAGTTTGAGAGATACCCAATCTTTTCTTCAAATTCCCTCTCAGTCCTTCTTTTGTCAGCATTCATCTTCATTCTATTTTGAGCTTTAGTTAGATTTTCCTTCAGTACTTTAGCCATGATCTGTCTTTCTCTGAGAATCTGGTCTACAGCATCAACCTTGGATTGAGCAATGAGTTCAAAAGACAAGAAAGGATCATATCCATATACTACCTTGAAAGGAGTCATTTTGAGAGTGGTATGGTAGTTGCTATTATACCAAAATTCAGCTAATGACAACCATCTATTCCAATCTTTAGGCTTATGCCCAGTCATGCATCTTAAATAATTCTCCAAACATCTATTAAGCCTCTCAGTTTGCCCATCCGTCTGTGGGTGATATGCAGAGCTATATAACAATTGAACTTGCAAGAGTTTGAACAGTTCCTTCCAAAAGTGACTAATAAATACCTTATCTCTGTCTGACACTATGCTTTTTGGAAGTCCATGAAGTTTGTATATATTGTCCAAGAACAATCTGGCTACAGAAAAAGCAGTGAAAGGATGTGAGATAGAAATGAAGTGTGCATACTTGCTGTACCTATCAATTATCACCAAAATAGTATCCTTTCCTTCTGACTTGGGTAAAGTTTCAATAAAATCCATGGAAATATGCTCCCAAGCCCTCTCAGGAATAGGCAGTGGTTGAAGCAGTCCAGGATAAGCTACATGTTCATCCTTGCATCTTTGACAAGTATCACACTCTTGCACCAGTTGTTTAACTTGTTCTATCATTGCCAAATAATACTACTTTCAACCTTCCGATCAGTAGCCCAAACTCCCCGAATGACCACCTAGTAATCGTGTATCGTTACAACCAATTGTTGTCTGCCATTCTTACCCATCCAAGCCTTGTTTTTGTATCTTAGTATCCCTTGTTGTATGGTTATGTTTGAGTCAGGATCAGTAGTATTACTCAAAGTAGTGATAGCTTGTAACACCTCTAGATCACCTTTGTAACTTTCTAGAATTTCTTCAATCCACTTAGGTTGCATTTGTGATATCAGTAAGCATTGTGCTTCTGGTTGTTCAACTTAGTAATCAACCTTTCTAGATAAAGCATCAGCTACTACATTGTCCACCCCCTTCTTATGTTGGATTTCAAAACTCAATGTGATGACCCGCCACGTCATCATGCCACCTGTTTCATTGGAGCTATTTTTGCAACTTGACGCTTACATGGAAAAAAAAAAAAGTCTAGCATGTGTCGGATTATTGTTATGACCCGTATTTCGTACGTTCGGATATTTCGAGATAGTCGATAGGTCGAGGGCAAGACCATTTCCAAAATTATTTTAATATGCAAGTACTGAATATTTTGATGAACATTATTGAGATTTAAAATATCGAGAACTCTGGTAAAAAGGAAAATTTAAAAGTGGCATCACGGGAATTAGCGGTGGAAGGCTAGGGGCAAAATGGTAATTTCATAAAGTGTTCAAGAATGTTCTGAAGGACCAAAGTGTTCAAGAAAGGCCATGTTGGACCAAAGCTAGGCGAAACAAGACAAGTGGTCATCTTTGCGCATTTAAGAAAATTCTAGAAAAGAAAAGAAAAGAAAATTCTAGAAAAATGGAGAGAAGCATGTGCCCCTCACATGCTTGTAGAACTATATATACATTTATGGAGGTCATCTTTTAATTATGGATAAAGAAAGAAAGAAAGAAAGAAAAAAAAAAAAATTCTAATCAAGCTCCCAAATTTGGGCCCATGGAATTCAAGAAAAATTATTTTCTTCCATCTTTCCTACTAATCGAAGGCCCTCATATACAGGAGTAACAAAGGCTCTCGACGTCATATACAAACCCTAACCAAGCATGCTGAATGGAAAAGGTAAGAACCAACTTTTTATGTGCATGGATGTTCGTACATGTTATAGTATGGAAAAATGGATGAAAAGCATGAAAACATGCAAACGGTAATGTGGTCGTGTGGTGTATACGTGATGAATGGATTTTATTTAGTAATTTGGTTGTTGTGTTGTGGATGGTAAAAGTCGCGTGTGTATTTAGGCCGGAAGTTGGTCGTGTGTGTGTCAGGTGTGTTATGGGAAAAATGAATAAATTTTACTTAGTCTTTTGTTGTTGTTGGAATGTATAGAGATGGATGAAAATGCATGAATATGTAGAAGTTTGCAGCCGAATAGTAGGGTTTAGTAAGTTGTAGTAAATTGATTTTATTTGACATTCTAGTTGTCGTTATGGATTATGTGATTTAGAATGAAGGTTGTTGAAGTTTATATGAATGATAATGAAATGCATTGTTGTTGTTGAAGTTGAAGGTTTTGATAAAATAGTATGTTGATTGAGTTGTTAGAATAATGTGTGAATTGAATTGAATTGAATTGAATTGGATCGATTGAATTGACTATCGTTGTTGCTAGAATAATTGTTGGTATTGTTGTTGGTTTCCGTAGTTGAATTTCGGCTTGTTGTTGTTGATTTTAGCCATATTCTCGGGACGGTGTATTTTGTCCTAAATTTTCATTATAAGTAAATGTATTTTGGTTAAGAGAGGCATATGATAATGAACCTAACAATTATTGTTAATCGTCTTGAATGTAGACTAGCGCAACAAGTTTGGATGTCGTAGCTAGTAAGGCGCGCGTAGTATGTTAAGGCTCATCCCTTTTCTTTCTAACATTTAATCACTCTCATTTTATAAATGCTCCCATAACGTCCTTATTTTCAAAAGTTAGAAGTTATGATTTCAAAGCATGATTTCCTTCCTAAAAGTTTATGAATGTTGTCCAAAATATTCATTTTCTCCAAAACCCAAGTTTTACGATTTTTGAAAGTTTTTATGACCAAAACAACGATTATGATTTTATGATGACAACGAGGATGCCAGATATGAGAAAACGTCTATGATGAATATGTCAAGGATATGTTCTTACCATGAATACGACGATATGAAATGTTAAGCTATTTTTGGATAATGACTATTTTAAAGGTTTCAAGGTATGTGAAAAGATAGGTTATGATCCCCGTTTTATGTTTTCTAGCGATGTTATCCTGATTGATAGTCTCGCCTTTATAATTGTTCCTTAAGGTGAGACATGACGATCCCGATTTTTCATAATGTAATCGTGAGGTTACCGACCTTACGGGCTTCAGCACTTTTCATCGGGCTCTTATAAACTTAAGTTTGAAAGCACCGTGTAACCTATATACACATTTGTGACAATCGGTATTGGTACGGTCGGCATGTCCTTCTCTGTGTTTAAATGAGCCTTGTCTTCAAATGGTTGGGACGCGGGCTAATGATGTTGGAGGTTATGATGTTATGTGATTCGCACGGTTATAAAGTTGGTGATCCTCCCAAGTTGTATATAAAAGTAACGATAGCATGCGTGATTTAAGTTTCCGTACTTTTTCTTATATCTTCCATGTTCCATACTATGATGTTGTTTTACGTTCGCTCATGTATTATCATTGCCTTCATACTCGATCATTGCTTCTCCACCCCTCTTCTTCGGGGCTGCGTTTTGTACACGCGGTACGCCGAGTAGAAAGTTATTAAAAAGGATGTTCCCGAAGTTATCAAGCTCCATTTGCTCGACGTCGCCGAGTCGAGTTCTGAGTGAAGAACGCAGTTAGAGGCTTAGGAGGAGTGTGGGTATAGGTGTCGCTTCGAAAATGGTTTATATGTTTTTATTATACATTATTTTGCAGCCCTATGTTTACGTGTGTTTAATTGAAACGACAAAAGATTTTGAAAGTTTTACTATGTATTTTATTTTTGTTTGATCTAAGAATCCAAAGAAAGTATGTGGGTAATAAGAGTCGGCGGGTTTTCGAATATGGGGTCGGGCCTAGTAAGATCGGGGTGTGACAATTATTCTAGAGCGTATGGAGATTCATAGATGCTCTAGATATTTAAGGTCCTAGAAGATTTCTTAGGGAAGACCTTAGAGCTAATGGATTTGTAGTAGGACTTTTTGTAAATAAGTAGTGGGTTTATACATTAATTATTATTTGCATACTAGTCCCTAGGTGAGTAGGTTGTCATTCATTTGAAACCATCAAGCAAAATCAATTAAGTCTTCTATAATCTTCAAATTCTCTTGTCTTTCTCGATTACATTCTTTTGTAAACTAAGGCATTCATCGTGATCATTGTGCGGAACGTCTATTTTGAGCTTTAGTTGAAGACTTTTCCTTGAGCTTTACGGCCGAGGGAATGCAAAGATTAGAGAAATTTCTCTAAAAACCCAAGCCAACGTCTCCGGGATCTTGCCGGCAAGAAGGCAACAAGAACCTTAGAGCCGGGAAAAGGTGCCGCCGGATTGTGCCAATGAGCCACATCCCAAGAACCATCACCAAGCGGGGATGATAAGCTCGCTGGTAAAGAGTGGGTTATGAGGGTTATCCGTGGGGATGGAAGCCATACTACAACGTTTGGGCAAGGTGGAGGGCACTCTTAGCATTTTGAGGGGCATACTCTTGGTAGCATCCGAAATGACTTGGAGGGCGTTAGATTGAGGTAAAAATTCGCTGCCCTTAGAGTGACTCGTAGGACCGTCTTATTCCGAAGGTCTTTAGGTCAACGTTGGTGTAATGACGTTGTCATAACGAGGAGGCTAAAATCAGGCTCCCCGAGCTACCGATGTTTAAAGGGGTTTGAAATGGAGAACTTTCTTTGTCGCTTGGAGAACATCTATTAAGCCGATCTCGGTTGCCCATCCATCTTTATGGTGGAGAAGAAAGGTCGCCGATATGCGAGGTCTATATATAACAATTGAACTTGCAAGATTTTGTTGCGAGCGAGCGCGAGCTTAGAAGGTTCCATCCACTAAGTGACTAATAAATACTTGTTGTTTATCTACGTTGCAAAATTGGGCTAATCTTTTTGGAAGTCCATGAAGTTTGTATATATTGTCCAAGAACAATGGCGAGAGCGAGGTACATGAGAAAAAGCGATGAAAGTCGGTGGTCGTGTATGCGCGAAAGATAGAACGAGAAGAAGGGATGCCCTGCGCATAGGGCCGCGCGGCTTAATGCGACACCGAGAGCATTCGCCTATCAATTATCAGCGGAGACGCAAATAGTATCGGGAGTTCCTTCGACTTAGGTAAAGTTTGATAATAAAATCCATGGAAATAACAAGCCCGCTCGTCAGGCGACTCGAGCCCTCTCGGGAATAGAGACGGTGGTTGAAGGCTCCAGTGATCGTTAAGACGAAGTGAATCTTTAAGAAAATACTCGTGGTGTAGCAGGCGTTAGTGTCAAATTCCTTGCATCTTTGACAAGATATCTTTGACATTGTTTTTGCTCCGCATTGTCGTTGATGAACTTGTTCTATCATAGCTGGACATGCATGAATACATGCACAACTTTCGGCCCTCGAGGGTCTATGTAGCCATTCAAATTACGAGTTTGAAGGAAGATAATGGTACCCGAGAGACACTCTTTGAGCGGATAGATAATTTGCGAAGAAAACAAAGATTGTATTTAGAAAGAGCTACCCCAAAAACTTGTTGGACTTGAGTTGTCCATTAAGTTAGAGCGTGAGCAGGAAAGTGGTCGAGGCTATCCTTGTTCACTGCCGCACGCACGACAGGGAGATTGAAGCTATCATTGATTACCGTGCCGGCCAAGACCGGGCGAGAAAGCCACCGCCATCGTCCCCGGAAGGGGTGTTGTATGGTTATGTTTGAGTCGAGAGATGTTGTAGTATTGCCGCAACAAAGTAGTGATACGTCATCTTAAGTGCCAACACCTCTATGGATCACCTGCAGTTGTAACTTTCTAGAATTTCTTCAATCCATTTAGGTTGCATTTTGTGATAATTCTAGATAGGGACATTGTGCTTCGGTTGTTCAACTTAGTAATCAACCTTTCTAGATAAGGGTCATTCATTTGTAAACCATCAAGCAAAATCAATTAAGTCTTCTTTAATAAAAAAGCTTGTCAGCAAATTTCTCTTGTCTTTCTCAATTACTATTCCTTAGTGATCATGTAGTAAACTAAGGCCGACACCCTTGAGCAAGTTTATGTTGTCAAGTACCGCACGTGTCTTAGTCAAGACTAAAACATCAATCCCATTAATTTGGTCAGACCCTTATGTTGCAAAGAAGTTGTGATCCTCTGATCCTTTAAGAATTTCAAGCTAAAGTGATCAGTCTTGATTATAAAATGGTGGGGATGAAGATAATGTCTCCACTTATCCACAACTTGTAGTAATGTAATCAACTCTTTTTCATAAGTTGACATGCCCTGATGCTTTTTACTCAGGGTTTGACTCATAAAAGCTAAAGGTCTTTTGTCTTGCATCAAAACAGCTCCAATGCCAGTATTGCATGCATCAACTTCCAATATAAAAGGTTTATTGAAATCAAGCAATGCAAGTATTGGGGTGCTGGTCATTGCTACTTTCAATTGATTGAAGGCTATGTCAGCTTCTTGGTTCCACTGAAATTCACCTTTCTTCAGCAAGTTGGTTAGGGGTTTGTTTATTTCAACATAACCTCTCACAAATTTTTTGTAGTACCTAGTTAACCCCAAGAATCCTCTTAGTTCTTTGATTGTTCTTGGGTGAGGCCATTCTACAATAGTAGCTACCTTTGCTTGATCAGTGTTTACCCCTTCACTATTGATTATATGCCCCAAGTACTCAATCTGGGACTGCCCAAACTCACACTTGCTTTGTTTGGCAAATAACTGGTTCTGTTGCAAAAGTTTCAATACAGTTATCCAAATGATTCAAGTGTTCCTTCATTGTTCTGCTGTATATTAGTATATCATCAAAGAATACTAATATATATTTTCTCAACTGGTCCTTAAATACAGAATTCATTAAGGATTGAAAGGTGGCATGAGCATTTGTCAAACCAAAAGGGATGACTCTAAATTCCCATAAACCATGGTGAGTTCTGAATGCAGTCTTGTATTCTTCCCCAGCTTTCGTTCTCACTTGGTGATAACCAGCTCTTAAATCCACTTTGGAGAACACTATAGCACCAAACAATTCATCTAGTAGGTCATCAACCATTGGAATTGGATACTTATTTTTTACGATAAACTATTCGATCTCGTAGTCCACTTTTTTTGACCTCCATGTTGAATCATTCTTCTTCACTAACAAAGGCATAAAGCAAATGGTGATTGACTTGGGACTACAGTAGCAGCCTTAAGTATCTCAGCAACAATTGACTCAATAGCATTCTTTTGATCATATGAATATCTATAAGGTCTTAAGTTAAAAGGTTGAGCACCAACAGTTAAGTTGATCACATGATCACAGTCTCTTTCAGGGGGCAATGCAATGGGTTCCTTGAACACCAATGCATATTTCTTCAGTAACTTTTCTACCTATGGATGCTTAATTTGTTGCCCTGGTATGCTCACCTTCTTACTTACCATAGATAATTCAGCAACCACTTCACATGTTCCACACTGCAACATTCTTCTAAGCTTAACAAGATTCTCCTTGTAGAACGATTGTATCATCTGTTTCTCCATATAATGTGATCATCCTATCCTCACACATGAAGCTTAGACTATGGGGCCTAGTGTGCAACACAACTGCTGCCACCATGTCTATCCAATCCATCCCGAATATTATGTCACACCCTCCTACTTTCGTTAATCTCAACTTGAAATGGAACTGTTCATTTTGCATTTTCCATCCAAAAGAAGGGCTCTCTAACTGATAGCTCATGAGTTGACCATTTGCAACTATCACCCTCATTGGTTTTCTCATGGGCTGTATTGGGAGTCTTAATGACTTTACAATGTGAGGATCCACAAAGGAGTGAGTTGAACCACTATCAATTAAGACTACCATAGGTATTTTGCATGCATATCCCCTGATCTTAATAGTTGAAACTTGATCACTGGAAGAACTCAAACCCATTAAAGCATTCATGGAAATTTCTGCCATTTCCTCAACAGGTTCCTCTAAGGTTTCAGGGACATCCAAGAACTCCTCCTGAGGTTCATTAGCATCCTCTGCTTCTACTTCTTCAATAGCAGGTAAGCCCTTTGGTTTACACTGGTGACCAACAAAGTACTTCTCCTTACACCTATAACACAACCTTTGCTCCCTGAGAGCTTCAAGATTAGGTGGTAGTGTATTTGGTTTAAAAAGGGTTATGTTTGGTGGTCTTTGAGTTGGATAAGTTATTCTGAATGGTTGTTGGGTGTTTGAGGCAGTTGATGTTCTTTGTGAAGTGTTTTGTGAGTATCCAGGATAAGAATTGGCCATGGGTCTTGGTTGTGGATAAGATGGTGCTCTGGTTGGAATAAATGGTGTAAAAGCTCTTAAAGACTCTTCATACAATTTGGCTACTTCGTATGCATCCAGTACAGTAGTGGGGTTGGCTAACTTCACTATTGGTTTCAATTCTAGTCTCAATCCACTGATGAAGCTTGATACATAGTGAGCTTCATTCAATAGCGGGTTTAAAGTTGTCATGTAATTGGTTAACTCCTTAAATTTCTCTTGGTATTGGTCTACTGTACCCAACTGCATCAATTTATTAAATTCATCTACAATATCTTGAGGTCTAATACTACCAAACCTCCTACACACTTCAACACTAAACTTTTGCCAGGACATCACACCTCTATGATTTACTATATAGCTATCAAACCAGACATCCACCTTTTCTCCAATATGAACAGAAGCATAGCTCAATTTCTCATTTTCAGCAATATTGTATAACTCAAAGAATTTCTCATATTTTCTCAACCAACTGCATGGGTTGTTTCCATCAAATTCAGGGAAATTAATTTTGGGCTTTAAAGTTCTGGGGTTGTTCGTATTATCAAAGGTATGGGTAACAGGGTTAGGCAAAATAGGTGATGAAGTGGAATACATAGGTGTGGGCAAAATAGGTGACGAAGTCGAATACATAGGGTTTCTAAAAATAGGTGGACTTGAAAATAAAAGGGCTGGTGGAAATGTAAATCCTCTGCCAACATTGAAAGTAGACGGAGTAAACAAGGTTTGAGATGTTGGATTAGGGGTTTTAGTACCTGAGGTTTGTCCATACTCGTTATTTCTGCGGGAGCAATTGGGGTTCCATCATTTGTTGTGCGTAAGGTCATATTGACATCGGAATGGGTTGGTGATGCCGGTATCGAACTCCTTTGGAGGAATCGAACTCGCTTGTGGGTTCAAATTCATGTTTGACAGAATCGCTTCGAGCTTTTTATTGGTTTCACGAGCTTCATCTAGCTGTGACTGAAACTGTGCCTGGTTGTTTTCCATGGTTTCAAATCGTTTCCTCGTATCCTCAGCGAAAATAGTCAACTGAGTTTGAATAGCACGCACATTGTCTTTGAGACTTTAAAATTCCGATGAATGTGTCATTATCGGTGGCGGAGACGAGCTCGAATGCTCTGATACCATTTGTAACAAGAGGAAGCTTCCTCTTGTTACAGTAAGAAATAGAGCAGAGAAAGATAAAAGAGAGGAGGAAGAGAGAATAAGCTGAATATATTTTCTGATAATGATTGATACACAATACAACGGTTATATGGAAATTAATACCTCATCTGACACTTGTCCCATTCCTCTAACAGAATTAGGGACTAAACTGCAAATAAACTTTAACTAGCTTAGGGACTAAATTATAAAGACAGAAATAAATCACTTAGAAATTTAAAGGCTAAAACAGACACTTATAAACTTAATTTAAATTGGTCACAATACACATTTGTGACACAACTACGGTCACAAAGTAACTTATTTTTCTATTTCACTCGTAGGTGAAATCTTACGGGATGATATGTTTCCTACTTATTAAGATTGTACGTGAGACCTGCACCTCCTTTAGAATGATATGTTTCCTACTTATTAAGATTGTACGTGAGACCTGCACCTCCTTTAGAACTTCTCCACGCCTGCACTTAAAGTAACTTTTTGTACACTTTTATCTTAAGTGCATCACATGGATCTATTAAAAAAGTGTAGCAGCACCAAAAAAGAAAAATAGTTTTGCAATTTAAAAAGATCCAATGCTTTGGATTATGAAAAAAATACGTACAAACTTTATGTAGAACATTTGAAGTGAAAAGGACACATGAAACTACAGTATTATTATAGATAGTTATGCTTTTTCACATCTATTTAAATCTCTTTTCTCTCTTCTTTCTCTTCTTCTTTGCCACCCTTCCATAAGTCGGAGATTGATGGAAGCTTGATCACGCCATTATGAGAGAGTGGAATGGTGAAGTTTCCAATGACTGGAAGGTCAATGGTGAGACCCAATTCGAGTGTATAGTCAATGTCCCAATCTGCACCAATATCTTTAGCCAAGCTCAATAGCACACTGTGAGGAACCTTCACTGGCACATCTAACATGGTTGTGTCATTTGCCTTTATATTCCCTGGGTCTGGAATTGTTCCCGAAACTATTTCCCTGTATTCCATATTCAAAGGACAAAAAAATCAGCATATGTTAGACGATTGAGTTCACTATATCAACCAACGAACCATGTCTCAATCCCAAATTTTAGTATTTGCTGTGGAAGACTATTAAATTCTATGGGTGAGAATCATTCACACCCCAACTTGACTTTAAAAAGCAAACTCCCCCAACTTCGAAGTTGGGGAAGTTTGATCTTTAAAGCAAAGTTGGGGATGAAAATCAAATTATATCAATGAACTGTGTCTCAAACTCAAATTAACGGGGACTTGCTTGAACAATAAACTTTTAACAGTTAATCTTCCAGTATTCTCCGATCCTCACAAATTAGAACTAGCTTTGATTAATATAGGAATCTCGATGCTCAGTGAATGGCCTGCAAGTAAGAGTTGGGCAATGAAATGTTGCAAGACAAAAGTATTGTCCAAGATAGGCCTAATTTCAGTCATAACGGGCCTTGGGACCTTATATTTCAGACCGCTAATTAACTTTATTTCTACGATGTCAAAACTATTGCAAGTTTAACAACTTTTAATGTGAAAATAAAATTTAAACAAAGACCGGAATTGAAAAAAAAAAAAAACCCAAAAAACTCTAGCACAGGCCGTTGGAGTTAAACTTCGACAAGTAAAACTCCAACATAATATGCTACAGTTGGAAAAATTTCTAGAATTTCAAAGATGTCGTGTCAAATTCAAGTAAAACACACGTAAATTAACAAAAAAATAAAACAATAGAAAGCCAAAGCATGCATAAATATACAGAAAATAGGGTGATTATATGGTAACGTATGTTATATGCAGTAGGAAATCAGTAAAGTGGAGAAAGAGTGATATAATTTGGAGAAGATGGGAGGAACCTGTTGGCACATTTGAGGGTGTAAGAAATCTGCATTATTGGTACTGGAACAGAGTAAGGGTTCTTCACTGACACGTTAGCATGATACGAAATACTGTCCATACTCACTTTCTTCAGATCAACGTCTGTGATGCTAGCCTCTGGTTTCTCCACGTTCATCACCTTCTCCGACACGAAGTTCTTCGCTTTGTCTATCAAATCTGCCATTCTCTTCTTTTTTCTTTCCTTCTAAAAGTCAATTGAAAATCTATAGTGCTGAATGAATATGCAACTCTACGCCTCCTTGGAATATATATAAATTATTAGATTAGAAGCGTCTATTTATAGGATGTTGGTTTCCTGGTAAGAGTCTCTGATGAGCTGACACGTTAAAAAGTTATGATATGCCAAGTAACTTTTGAAAAAGTTGTAGTGTCGACACCTGTAGTACATGTGATGGTCGGTATCTTGAGCCCGTGCCAAGGTTTGATCACATCATGCATAAATATCTATCTCTTCGTCGACATTAATTACGTGTTACTCGTTAGTTGGCTGGAAGGGGCAAATTAAACTACCTGCTTGTTAACTCTTGATTGACTTGAAATTAGTTGCCAATGTGGACCTTCTCATAAAATTGCATTCTTTAAACTTATCAGCGCCAATTATGTGGCAAATTACAATAATTTATCATGATTAAGTAATTTTAATAAGTGACATATATACACTGAGTATGAGTATATTATATTAAATACTTATAATTAAGTCAGAAAATGTGTATATCTATTGACTACTCGATGCAAGCTTTTTGGTACAGTTTCGTTATCGCCAAGTGTTTGTTAAATGCCTCTCCTATAGGGATGGATTCATGGAATTTGTAAAGCTATTTCACCACGTATTGCTCAACTCTGTCGACAACCCCATGATCCGACTTCATTTGTCAATCTCAAAAAGATTGTCCCATGACTTTCTACTATTCTCCAAATAGTCGGTTCCCCACCTCTTTATTATTATTAATTAATATTTTAATAGTTACGATTTGTTTTTACTCAACCGACGTCTCTGAAAGTTCCCCACCTTTTTACTTTGGGGAAAGGGTAAAAACTCCCCTCTACTTTAAAAAGAGCTTAATAATATTCTTCGTTATAAATTTGAATTAAAAATATCCCTTTCGTCATTAAAGTTTTCATATATATCCTTATCTTAACAGAAATCCCCAAAATAACACGATTTCATTTTTAAAGCCGCTCCATTTAAACCTGACCCAACTACATAAAAAACCCATTGCGACCAACTTATTCTCGAGTTCGACATTTAGAGCCACTAGGCACGAGAGTGAATAACCCATATGGATTTTTTATTTAGTTAGATCGGGTTTAAATGGAGCAGGTTTAAAAATAAAATTGGATTATTTTGAAGATTTCCGTTAAAACAGGGTATATTTGAAAACTTTAATAACGGAGGAATATTTTTTATCCAAATTTATAACGAAAGATATTTTGAATCCTTTTACCAAAGTAAAGGGGCATTTTTGACCCTTTTCCCTTTTACTTTCTATCTGAAGGTGCCATTACATCTGAGGCCATGGGCGGATCTAAAAATGCAATTAGGGGTTCGGTAAAACTTTGTAATTTTAATTTTAGATTAAAAATATACTCCAATTTAGTATGTATGAATAACTTACAGTATTCAAATTCAGTAAGCAAAAACGTAGAGTCCAGAATGGTCGAAGTGCGAAATACCTAATTTTGAGACCATTTTTAAATCATATTGTAGTGAATAAAGATTTCTAAGTCTACCTACTTCGACATAACAAATTCATCATTTTTGCTTGAAAATCATGCACATGTGCTGAAGTTCATCCATTTTTTTCTGAACTTCAGACATAAATTGCTTGATTGCCCTTCATACGGACCGGTCTTCAATTTTTGCCTCTACTTCTCATTTAATGAAAATTTATGAGCTAAAGTACCCTTTTCACATAAAAAATTCTGGGTTATATCCCCAGCAGAGTCGAAAATAATAATAATTTCGCAAGGCATAGATTCCTATGAACCTATGTCTATTCGAGTGAAGTTACACATAACCTATATCTTGTCCAACAAAGGTTTGTGGAAACAAAATTCTGCCTTAATTTCGCAACTATGCCTATAGGCATAGGTTCTATATAGTTTCATAGAAACCTTTGTCATGTCCGGCATAGTTTCATAGCGAATAGGCATAGTTTCATATGAACTTATGTTTTGCGATATTTTTTTTTTTTTTGGATTGAGCGGGAATTCGAACTCAGATCCTTGGGGTATTTTTGGTCACCTTTTTAAGTGAAGGACAAAAATCAAAGAACATCAATTTGAGAGACAAAAATTAAAGATCAGTGCCTTTGAAGGACAATCGTGCAAATTTTTAAGAACTGAATAGCGATCAGAATACCTATGAACTTTTACATCCAGAACCCACAAATTAAACCTTTTTTGCGCGTATTGCGCCCTTCATTTGGGGTGGTCTTTAATTTTTTGTCCTTCAAATTGGTGGTCTTTAAGTTTTGTTCCCTAAAATTGGTGGTCTTTAAGTTTTGTCCTTCAAAATTGGTGATCTTTTAACTTTTGCCCTCTGCCCATGCAAATTCTGCCTAGAATTTGCATGGGCAGAATTTCAAGGCAGAATTTGCAAAGGCAGAGAACAAAAATTAAAGACCACTCCAGCGAAGGCCAATCCTGCAAATTGCCCCAAATTAAAAATCTTAAATCTGCCTCTAGCTTGGAGCCCAAATAACACAAGGAATTCAAGTAAGGGAATCTTTCATAAATAACAAGATTAATGTCTTTGCAAGAAAAATAGAAACATTATCTTTTTAAAACGTAATAGTATTTTTTTATGCGCGCTCTTTCAAAACGTAGCATATACAATATGCCCGCACATACATTATCAATTTATTTACATTGATACATTATATGTACACTGGCACGTTGTATTTACACAGATACTATATATTCAGTGTGTGTGCGCATACAATTTAGGGATACATGTATTCATAGTTTAGAATGTCTAAATGAAATTTATTGACAAATACAAGGGGTTATGTATTCAGCCAATAATTAATCAATTGGACTGATCCAAACCAAATGGGCATCGTGGGCTCGTGGCGGAAAGATAAGAATAGACAAGGCCGAGGAAAATGGGTGCGATTGGCGTGAAGAGATCATGAGATGTCTGAGAGCATTCAAGTGACATTAATAGGGATTGAAGAAGGTTAAGTAGACGATGTGATCCTTGACACCACCCTCTCTGTAGTCACAGACAACGTATATCAAGTTTCGGAGATCGGAGGTGGAGGGAAGATAAGAACAAAGAAGATTGAACTTACTTACGGAGATCGGGAGGTGGAGGGAAGATAAGAACAAAGAAGACTGAACTTACTTTCTTGCATAAAGCATAGGCATAGAGAAAAAGTCAGGAAGAGCCGGAATGAGCCTCTCCTTGAGAAAGACATCTGATACAAGCCCCTCGTAAAATTCTAAAAGCCAACAACAATGCAACTTCTGTTTCACTGTTTTTGTTTAAGGCAAATTGTGTAGTTCTTGCCTTCCTGATACATCCAAAGCTTGCATCTAAACAACTAAAAGAGCATTCAGCAAGGACGTGTTCATAGTAATGACTTATTTTCAAAAATCTTTTCAGCAGGTGGGTGTGTGGGATTAAAGTTTGCAGATATCTAAGACAGTACCCATGCACAAAATAAGATATTTATTGAAAGGTCGAAAGGAAATAAAAGAGAATTTACCAATAAATCCATGATCATTATCTAAAGCCGTTGACGTTCAAGAGAAAGAGTGGATGGTGGTGGCCACTAGAGTTAAAACAGGGGCTTCTTTCCATTTAACATAGCAAGCAAATGATCTAAAACTCGACTTCCAGCATCTCTCAGACCAGAGTGCATGTACTCATTAGTAATCCAAGGCCTGATTCCTGCAATCTGAGAAGCGGTCTCCATAGATAGCTTGAAGTTGACATACATGTCTTCATAGTACACAGCAGCTGCAACTGGTACCTATATATAAAAAGAACCCAGGTGGTACATAAAGTCTAAATCATTTGATCAGGTTGCTGTGACACCACTACTTTAGCTTTGGTTTAAAGAAGAGGCAATTTATGTATTATGAGATGTAGCCAGAGATCAAGGTAGATTAAAATCCTTCACATATTGATTGACACGAGTAAGCTGAACAACAATAACATCAGGTATCCGAACTTGTCAACTTTAATAGAAATACAACGTACTTTGTTATCATTTAATGCAGCAATGTCATATAATGCCGGCCAATCCTTCTTCTCTGCTAATAGCTGGGCAGCATCTTTGAATGGCTTCAAGGCATGAACTTCATCAAACAACCATGGGAATATCATCTGCATATTAAATTAAAAAGAGATCAACACTTGAACGCAATAGATGAGAAGTCCAAACTTTCTGTTTTTCACCCAAAAGAAAAAACAACAAAACAAGGGAGTCTTCTTAATTCCAGATGAAAGAAAAAAATGCATTCTGCAAAGTTTGACCTCAAATTAATGTCCCGTCGGAATAAATGTAAAAGAAATTCGTGTGATAGGAGCTGAATGTTTGATTTATTAAAATGTCCCCAATAAAGCAGTGTAGGCTTTATTAAATTTTGTATAACAAAGACAAACCTCGCAACTCTGATCATTAATGAGGACCTTATGCAGGAAAGAGAAGCTCTTCAAATCCACTACATTATGCATGATAATTTTTCACTAGTTTTCAGATCATTCATATGTTGTTCAGAATCATCACATTGCTTAATTAATCCTTTCCTCCAATCCCCAACCAAATATCCTTATGACTTTAGGAGGGGTGCAGCTGATATTTCTTATATTACTTTAACCAGATGTGCGGAAGTGTTAACTAGAGAATCTTTATCAGTCAATCCACTAGAGAATCTTTATCAGTCAATCCTGTTGAACTCTATCTATATGTTTCTTAAGAAGAAGAAAAACTAGCAAAATAGCATATTGAATTTCTACTATTAAGAGGATCAATTTGCAGTGGAACCAAAATCAAGAACAAGGTAACATTAGCTACATTCATTTGCAGGAAATGACAAAATTATGCCGGAACTTGAACTTAGGGAAATAGGTAGGATGAAGGATGAGCATATACATGATAGTTGTTCATAAACAAACTGGCACTAATATGATTTCAGACTCGATATTGTCTATGCCACACCTCTGCTGTGCCATCAATGTGGAAGTCATATCAGAGAAATTTAGATGAAACTAAAACTTTTAGTTGATGCTTGCTTCATATTATGGAAGTTCCTAACCAAAAGCGTTCAGATTGTGTCTTACCTCTCCAGTAAAAAGTACAGGGCGGCCGCCTTTTGCTGCCTCAATTGCATCAAATTTGTTCTCATTTTCAGCCCTAATTCTCTGAGCAGACCACAGGGATGAGGCACCCTTTATATCAGAAAAAACCCATTAAATTAGACAGTTTAAGCATGCCTGCAGAGAATAGGTATCCAAAACTATAAAAGTAGATGCAGAATTTTGGCGAAGTACTCCCATTGTTGTAGCCATACTCATTGAAAAGTTTACCTGACAATATATGCTTTCATGCAAAAGAGCATATAAAGGGTTTGTATCAAATGCTATCCATCTCTCATACTGCAATGCAACACAGAACTCAATTTAGCAGATAAATTATCATCCAGCTCCTGCACTACTAAATATATCTAGAATTACCAAGAAAATGCTGGCAGCTCATTTTCACAAATGGGCCAAAATTTTAGTATCCTTAGCATCTCCTAAATGGAAAAAAAAAAAAAAAAAAAAAATCACAGTCTACAGTAACAGATATGATAAAACTCTGTCTACTTGTTAACACACGAAGACGCAGCATTTCTACAGTTATCTTAACACCTATATGTCCATGCATCAGCCTATCTAGAATAGTAAAAAATAATCCAAGTGGATTACGATGTGACCTCTAAGTCATCATGAGCTGCTAAAGGCTTAAATATGTCATTATCCAAGATTGACATCTGAAAGAACTTTACTTTTGTCCAGCACCTTGAATTAATTTTTACCATGCAAAAATTTTCTAGAGAAATAAAGCTGGTAATAGCTTAACATGACATTTAGTTTCCGGTTCGTAGGAGATCACAACACATAAAAAAAATTGCATTCTTCCTCATCAGGATGTTCACTCATCTCATGTGTTTTCTTTTTCCTCCCTTTATTTTTTATTTCTTCATTTGAAAATTTGAAGTTAAAGCTGGTTTAATTAGTCATGAATTATCGTATTCAAGAATCAACATAAAGATAGTCATCAGAAGAACCATATAAGCAAATAAAGAATGTGCCACCAAAAAATTTTATACCGATGAAAATGAACAGAGAGCATTTGAACTCAATGGTACAAAATTTATGGAGGATATCTATGGCAGTGTATTTAGTTCGTGGACCATATTTACTAATTGCTCAACATCTCTTGTTTTTTCCAATATTAACCAAATCTATACTCAAAATAAATTCATTGTGTTTTTTGCAATAGGCATGTACATCTTACAGCATTCAAGAAGTAGTCACTGATTCTCCTTTTTGCTCCTTGGGCTATTACAGGATCCCAGGCTCTCTCAAACCTATAAGCATTGAATGGAAAGATAAAGATTCAAATATATGATTTTTTTTTTGGGGAAAAAACAAGCAGATGACAAAATGACAGCTTACAGGTAATGCAGCCGTTCAAAACCGGCACTCGATCCTAGACCTGAGAGACCAAGAAGTTGTAGTCCTCGAGGTGTTAAGATGCCGCCAGATGGAAGAGGCACCTATGTCACACACAGAGAAAAGGAGGGAGATAGGGTAGGGTGCAGAGAGATAGAAACATTAATATTACTTGGAAAAGTATGTATCAGATGGACTCATATGAAAAATGTTGTGTACCATTATAGCAGCCTTACCCCCCCTCCTTCAGAATCTGCCAGGTAATTTACTACATCACGAACAATCTCAATATCCTCTGGAAACCTCTTGTAATATTTCTTATTCTGATGAACAAGCGCTTCAAAGCCTGCCTTATAAACAGCATCAGCCGTGCATCCTTTACCAATTGGAGGCAGTCCGCCAGTTATAAGAGCTTGTTTGAGTCCTTTGGGAGCAAAACTCAAGTAGGTAACTGCACAAAATCCTCCGAAGCTCTGCACAATTATCGATCCAATATTCCAGTCACACCACCGACAATTTCAAGCATAACTAGCATCAGTATTAAGACTTCCATACATCATATGAGATGACAGTTTTCCTCAAAAGAGATTTTTAAATAATTTTCTAGAAAATATATAATCAAGATGAAAATTGAAAACACTGTTCCTGCAGTAGTTTTCTTTAACAACTTGTTGAGAGAATAGCACAATGAGCTTAAGGTGGAAAAACCAAATACAGGAAAGGGCAAAAACTATGTGACCTGTCCAAGTATTGTCCAAGGTCCAGCATCAGGGACAAGGCGTTTTCGGATGAACTCAGCATCATGTACTATATTATCAGCTCGGAAATGTCTCAAGTAGTTAGTCAAATCCGCAGCAGATTTCACTTGTGACATAGACGATGGTGTTAATGGTGTTGATAAACCTGTTCCTCTCTGCAGTAAAAGCATCAGCAGAAGGAATACAGAGAACTGCTTACTTCATTATGGTTGTGAGAGAGAGAGAGAGAGAGAGTGCCTGATCCATTAAAACTACACGGTACTCTTCACATGCCCTGCTCATCCATCCTCCAGCTTCAGTTGGTCTTGGGCATTCAAAGCCTGGTCCACCTTGCAGATATAGTAGATATGGCAGAGGTTGTTCCTCCTTACCAACTGCAGTTTACTTGATAATCAGTACAGAAAATATATTAACCAAAAACTGATCCTAAAAGAAAATATTAGTTAGTTAATCACTGACTAAGAGTCAATTACTCCCTCCGTTCCAGTTTATGTGACATGATCCAAAATACAAGGGTCAAACTGCCTAATCTTCGATGTGAATTTGGACATAGAATCTTCAAGTTTTTGAAAAATAATTTACACATTTAGAGACTACATAGAGACAATTCAAAAAATAAAAATTTGAAAATTTTGTGGTCAACAAAAAACTTCTCAGACTCACCAAATAGTAACTGTATCACATAAAGTTAACAATTCAAAATACTTTTTCTACAACCATGTTTTTGCATTTGTTAATGACAAGTTAGTCGTAGACAGGCAGAAAGAAGTGATTATAAGATAAGTATCTGTATATTATTCATAAGTGGTAGCATTCAGGTTAATTGATATCTCTCACCAAATATGACTGACAGTTTTATTTTTCACATAAAGGTTCATGCGAAACCTTTTATAGTGAATCTAACAATTAAATGAAGTTAACTTTTACGTTAGAAAGTAGTTGTATATATTTCGAGAAAAGGCCATAAATAGTCCCTTATCTATGGGAGTAGGTCTAAAATGGTCCCAACTATCTTACTTTTAGTCCCTATTCAAAAACTTATGTCTATTTTTTATATGCATTTGTTAATGTTCACAAGTTAGTCGTAAAAAATTAGACAGGCAGAAAGAAGTGATTATAAGATTAAGATATTCTTTGTTCATATACTTATTCATTTAAGTGGTTTTAGCATTCATCGATTTATTTTAGAAAATAATATAAAAAATGATATCTCTCTCTTACCAAATTGTGACAGCATCTATGACTGGCAGTTTTGGAACACAATTTTTGAACTAAAAACACAAAGGTTCATGCGAAACCTTTTATAGTGAATCTAACAATTAAATGAAGTTAACTTTTACGTTAGAAAGTAGTTGTATATATTTCTAGCTAGACTTCTAATGGTCTTCAACCTACCGCAACCCTCTCTTTTTTAACCAGGCTTGGGATCGGCAATGTGGGCAAGCTCCTTCACATGGCCGACCCATCCAGCTTGGGATTGAAGTGTAGTTGTTGAAATCTTACTATTATCCAGCACCCTTCTTTTTTTTCTTTTCTTTTTTTCCTTTTTGTGACAAGTAATTAAGGTAACATGTTTCACTCACAAAATGTTACATGGGCCACACCTTTTCTTCAATAAATTTTCTTTCCTCTTCTTATTTTTGAAACTCAATCAATAAATCATTGGTGATAACGTGTTCTCTCACTTCAGAATTTAACATACTATCATATTTCCAACTCTTACCATAATATGCATGCCGAGTCTAAAATGGAATTCAGATGAAGTGGGAGCAGAATTAGTTATGTTAAGACTGCGTAAAATTTGTACATCCTGTGCATAAATATCAAGAGAAAATAAGGGCAACACCTCTGCTCGATGTCCAAGCCTTGTCTTTTATAGATACAAGAAGAGAGTCAAAATATATTGTATGTGATCTCACTTCTCGTTGGAGACCACCACTTGGAGACGAACAGAAAAAGCAAAGATGGACATTCAATTTTATACAAAGGGTTTAAACTTGTTAAATAGTACAAGTTAGATCAAGCTTCACGAAATATTCAAAGACTTCAAAGCTCTTTCATTTGTCATTTCTATTCACAGTAAGTTGAACGAACTAGATAGTCCAACAATAACACTAAGTGAATCAAATCTTCTGCCTTTAAACTACCGCTGTTATCCCAAGGATATGTCAAGCCATCCTAAGATAAGACCTATTTCCTCAAAAACAAAGTTCTACCAAACACTGCCTAAAAGGATCAAACAAAAATCTCACAGAATCAATACATAAGTGTGCTAACGCATAAGTTAACAGAACAAATGTGAAACAAGCATTTAGTTTTGAGTCTAATAGTTTATATAGTATTTGGAAAACTTCTCCCAGTACTTCATATATCAGTTAAGCTGGAATTTAAAGCTTCTTTTATAAGCTAAATTAAATACGAATCAACACATAAGCACGATAATTGTGCATAAGTCAAGCGAACAAATGTGAATCCATCAATTAACAACTACACCTCAATTCAAAATTAAGTGTAGATCCACTATATGAAGGATACTTGGTATCTATTTAAGATTTAGAATATATTTGCAAGCAATCCTCGTACTTTATCCCTATGCATTACGAAGTCCAGTGGGAACCAAATTAACAAATGCAATGGGAACCAAATTAGAGAAATACCAGCAACGACTTCACGAGCAAACACGGTGATTTTAGGTGAACTTTGATTGAGAGAGTAATCGAGAGGGACGTTGAATCGGTGATCGCGTAATCGGAGGTCGGGAACGGAGTACCAACTGCCGGCCACGTGTTCCGGCGGGGAGCTGCCGTTGATGGCGGCGGCCATGGCGGTGGTTAGTTTTGGGAGTGAAGGGATAGTAGTGGAGGAGTGGAAGTGGAGAAATTTTGTTGTTCCGAGTGGAGACAGTGAAAATATGGGAGTTGAAAATGAGATATGGAGATGGAGTGGGGGTTTTAACAATGATGAGTAGTGAAGTGCTCGCATTTTGACTTCCTAGTTTACTCGGTTGGTCACAAGCTCTATCCACAGTTCCACAAGCTGGCATCTCGAAAAAAGATGCTACGCATTTTATATTATTGAACTAATTGCCTATTTATTATTTTATAGCTTAGAAATAAGAAAAAATTAGGTATCTACTGGACTCACACTTGCTAAATTTATTTTTATAAATATAAAGAGAAAGATACAAGATAATTTTTGATAAAAACTTATTTACCCCTGATATTTACATCAGATGGATCCGTCAAGTTAGATTATGTTTACTAGTAGTTTTAAGTTCAATCTATTTAATTATTATATTTCCTTCAATTTCGACCAATTTTTACTTAAACTTGTTAAAAAGATATAGAATGCTCAAAAAAATTAGTAGTAGTACATTATCATGTGTGTGAAAGGTACTCTCTCCGATCCAAAATAATTGAGGTTTTAGATTTGGGCACGTGGATTAAGAAATTCACTTACTCCTAAAAATTAAGAGGTATATTGACTAAATTACCTTAATTAAGAGGGGTCCAAAACTAACATCACTCAAATATAAGACTAGTACTAAACCATTTTTTGTGCGAATTGCCCTTCAAAAGCACTGGTCTTTAATTTTTGTCCTTCGCCGAATACCTCAAGGTTTTGGGTTCAAACCCTAGCTCAGTTGAAAAAAAAAAGGAATTTCGCACGGCAGAGGTTTTGATTCGCAAGGCAAAGTTCCTGCATGCAGAATTTTAAATGCAAAACTCTACCTGCAAGGGAAAGAGTTTGCATTCAAAATACACACAAATATAACTGGGCATTCAATAGGCCTAATTTTGCTACAAAACTCTCGCCTTGCGATTTTTTTTTGAACCGACCTCGGGTTCGAACCCCAAATCCTCGCCGTATTAGCCGAAGAAACAAAAATTAAAGACCACCCAAAATAAGGGCATTCTTGTGGATTGCCCTTATGTGGATAACAAATAAAAAGGTTGGGCCAAAACAGGTAAACTTGAAGCCCCATGAGTATTGGGTTGTAATTAATACTAATTAAATAGGGAAAATGGCCTAATAATACTACTTAAGACTCTATATTACAAAATATAAGGATACTTTTCCTTATTTACAAAACATACCAACAAAATTACAAAGTATACCAGATTTGAGTTTAATAGGATCCTACGATTTTAGGCTTTTTTTAAGGAAAAGAATCTGATTTTAAATGTGTGCTTAATCTAGGATAGTTAGATAGTTACCAATCAACTTCTTCTTCTTTTTTAAAAGATTTATCTCTCTCTCTCTCTATCTCTTCCTCTCCTTGTATGATAGACGCCATTTCCGGAACTAATTCATCTTCTCTCCTAGTATAAATTTTCAAACCAATATTACAAAGTATTTTTATTATTGACCTGTGTAT
Organism: Lycium ferocissimum; assembly: GCF_029784015.1. Taxonomy (NCBI): domain Eukaryota; kingdom Viridiplantae; phylum Streptophyta; class Magnoliopsida; order Solanales; family Solanaceae; genus Lycium; species Lycium ferocissimum. The sequence goes on from NC_081348.1 coordinate 22,753,228, forward strand.
TAATTGTATATAAAAATTGGTTTGTATCGTTTTGAGATTTGTGTGATCATTGAGTGTTTGAAACCTTTATATATTATATAAAAGGCAGCCTATATAAAATGTAGTTTTCAAAAACGTTGACAACTAATATATGTATGAAATGTGTATAAAATCTGCTATATATCATTTAGTTATATGCGGTACAATGTGTATGAAATGCGAATAAATTCAATATGAATTAATGTATGAAATGTGTATGGAATCTGGTTTGTATCAATCAGAAAACTTATTATACATATATACTTTCTCATAATCTATACATACTTTGATCAGATTTTATACAATTTATATGCATTTTATTATAATCAAAATATACATACAACTTTTATACATATTTCATACATAAAAATTATAACGAATTTATACAGTTAGACATATTGCATACAAAAATTTATACATATTTATTTTCTGGTGTATGAACTTTGTATGAAATTTGGCTTGTATCAATTACAAATTTGTTATACATATTTCTCAAAATTATACATACTTTGATTATATTTTATACAATTTAAATGTACTTTATCATAATCAAAATATACATATGATTTTTATACATGTTTCATATATAAAAATTATAATGAATTTATACAGTCAAACATATTGCATAAAAAAATTATAGATATATGTTTTCTAGTTATGAACTTTGTACATAAAAATTACCGATTAGAATAAAGTTTTTGAGTAAAAGTTGGAGAAAATTATGGAACAATATCTCTTAATTTTGAATGAGGAGAGAAAAGTGGATGAAATAAAAGAGCAAAAGTTGGAGAAAATCAGGGAACAATATCTCTTAATTTTGAATGGAGAGAGAAAAGTGGATAAAATAAAGAAAACAATTTATTTAATGTGTTTTATTTACTTCTTTTTAATTTACCGGATTCGTATAGATTTTGTAACAAATCTATTGATATATTTTGTAAACTGAAAAGTATCGTCATATTTTGTAAATATATCCTCTTACTATGTACATATATGTTTTTTGGCCAATTAAATAAGGAAAAACTTGCAAAAAATTGTAGGGAGCTATACCGTTTCTCACATTAAGTAAAAAAACTCTGATTTGTTTTATCTAACGCCGTTTAATAGAAAAAAATGTACAGTCAAACCTCTCTATGACAAAATCGTTGGGTCTAAAGTTTTTTATTACACACCTATAACAACATTTGTCATTTAAATAATAGTTGGCTATTATAGATAAAAAAAAAATGCATAAAATCTAATTTTTTATTTTTTTATGTTATAAAAAATTAACAAAATTATTTAGATTTTAAATCTCAAACATATGCATACTTCACTACTTAGACATTAAAGAAAGATAATACAATTTTAATAAATTCATAATTGAATGTATAAAGTTTTAAGCTCTAAGTCACACATTTTAAATCTACTTGAAAATTAAATTCTTTCAAGAACGATGAAAGAAATTTATAATTGTAGCTGGTTTCATGTTCCGTTTTAAAAGGGTTAGGAATCAAAGATTTGTCTCTTTGCTAGCCCTAAAGAATAGGATTCATACTCCTTATTCACATTGTTTTCCCTTTTGAAAATTATTTATAAATAAAAATAGAAAACAATGAATTATTTAGATTACAAAGATGTATTCATATGTAATATTCTGTCATAAATATAGTATATTAAAGTAAAAATTAATATTTGGTCAAAGTTTCTACACTTATTATTGATAATCATAGATATTTTATTTTTATAAAGATGGTTAATTATTATATTACCAAAAAAAGAAGATAAATCAAGTATATATGGGGGTTTAATTTTATAAAAATCAGATGTTATAAAGTTAATCGTTCGTATTATAGGTAAAATATTGTTATAGAAAAATAAAATATAACATAAAAAATTAATTTTGAAAAAACTTAGTTGTATAGAGATATGCTATTATATGCTGATGTTCACGTGTGAATGTGGTTTCAAATACTGAAGCTCAATAGAAATTGAAATACCATAAGCGCGACAATTTTATAGAACTCCAAAATAAACTAAGTTGGTAGAGAAATAATAGAAGAGACCCGCGCAAAATTTTTGTAACCTAAACTATCCATCCGTTTTTCACTTTCACACGGCAAAGTAGCGCTGCTTGTGAAATTCCAAGAAGAATGAAACTCTCTGCTGCAAGGAAAATCCGTCCTTCATCTCCCCACACGGCCGAAATCCGGCTTGAGACACTTGTCCGGCGATCCTCTTCCACCGCCGCCAATCGAAATAGTGTCCCTCCTCAAAACTACCGATCACAATGACTGGATTTCCAACTCACACCTTGTTGAATTTCTTAACGCATCTCCGTCCCATACTACCCTTCTCAAAATCACCCGTCAATTGGGTTCCACTGATAAAGCTTTACAATTCTTTGAATTCTTTAAAGCTCATAGTTCCTCGTTAAGTCCTTCTTCTATTTCCTTCACATTTCAAGCTATTCTTGAACAAGCAATGCGTGATGAGAAATCTAATGTGCCAACTAGGCTTTTTCAACTGTTTTCCTTCTCCAAAGACCAAAAAATCCCTTTATCCATCAATGCTGCGACTCTTCTTATACGATGTTTTGGGCGAGCTAAAATGCTTGAGGAAATGATGTCTGTGTATAATGAGCTTGACTCGGATTCAAGAAACACGAATGTGGTTAATTTGTTGTTAGATTGTTTATTTCGTGGAGGGAGTACTGATGATGGGTTCAAGGTGCTCGACGAAATGCTCGAAAGAGATAGTGGTTTTCCGCCGAATAATAGTACGTTGGATATTGTTCTGTCTGTTATGTGGAAGAGAAATTGGGTTGGGACAAGGATGAGTGTGGAGGAAATTTGTGGACTTCTTGTGAGATTTTTCGAACGCGGCGTGTTCTTGGATGATGTGTGGTTTACTAAATTGATTACCATGTTTTGTCGAAGTGGGAAGTGCGATAAGGCTTGGGACCTTTTGCATGATATGATGAGGTTGGGTGGTCAGGTGGAAGCTCCTTCGTTCAACGCCCTTTTGAGCGGGTTAGGCCGAGACCATGATTTTCAAAAGATGAATTTGCTTATGAATGAGATGAAGGAAAAGGAAATTAAACCGAATGTTGTGACATTCGGGATTCTCATCAATCATTTATGCAAAAGTTACAGGGTCGACGAGGCATTGCAGGTGTTTGAGAAGATGGGAGGGAGTGAAAGTGATGGCATTCTTGTTAAGCCAGACCGTGTTATCTACAATACATTGATTGATGGGCTATGCAAGGTAGGGAAGCAAGAAGAAGGGTTTAAATTGATGGAGAAGATGAGGTTGGAGAGTGGATATGAACCTAATACTGTTACCTATAATTGCTTGATTGATGGTTTCTGCAAAGCGGGCGAGATTGAGAGGTCAAACGACCTTTTTGACCAGATGAAAAAGGACGGGGTTGGGGCAAATGTGATTACTCTGAATACTTTGCTGGATGGAATGTGTAAGCATGGGAGAGTTAGCAAAGCTATGGGACTTTTTGCTGAGATGCAAGAGAAGGGTTTAAAAGGGAATTCGATTACTTACACCATCCTCATTACTTCTTTTTGTAGTGTCAACAATATTGACAAAGCAATGAGTTTGTTTAATGAAATGTCAGAAAATAGGTGTTCCCCTGATGCCAAAGTATACTACAGTTTGATTTTGGGCCTTTGTCAGGCTGGAAGAATGGATGACGCCTCCTGTGTTGCTTCAAAGGTGAAAGAAGCTGGGTTTGGCTTGGATATTATCTGCTACAATGCTCTGATTGGGGGGCTTTGTAGGAAAAATAAGATTGATGAAGCTCATAAGATGCTTAAAGATATGGAGGAGTCAGGTATCAAACCTGACCGTTACACCTACAACACTTTGATATCATATTTCAGCGAGAAGGGGCAATTTTCAACTGCCCATAGAGTTATGAAGAGGATGATTGATGATGGTTATTTACCTAATGTTGTTACATATGGAGCATTAATTAATGCATATTGCTTAGCTGGAGAGCTTGATGAAGCTATGAAAATATTCAAGAATATGAGTTCTGCTACTAATGTGCCACCAAACACAGTCATATACAATATTTTGATAGACACACTCTGCAAGAGTGACAAAGTAGAAGCTGCTATGTCTTTGTTGGGTGATATGAAGGACAAAGGGGTAAGACCAAATACCATAACATACAATGCCCTCTTTAAAGGTCTTCAGGAGAGGAATTGGGTGGAAAAAGCATTTGAAATAATGGACCAAATGACTGAAAATGCATGTAATCCTGACTACATTACCATGGAAGTCCTAACACAATGGCTTTCTGACATTGGTGAAATTGAAAAGTTGCGAAGCTTTGTGGAAGGATATGAGGTTTCTACATCAACTGCCTAATACTAACTGAAACTGAAGATACTTTCCTAGTTCTGCTGTGATGTTCACTGGGCATGTCGAGATTCTTTTGCAGTCAGTTGAGTCCCATTTGGATAGCTTTCTCGGCCTTTTGGCTAAGATCAAGTGGAATGTGTGAGGTCCCATTTGGTATTAAAGCTCTGTGCTGTCATTTGACATACCTGCTTTGATGCATAAGTTGTTGGGTAGGTACACAAATCATTTTCTATGAAGGCATCTCCATCCATTGCTCTTTTGATGAACTGATTATGATTTGGACCCAACAAAATGATGTTACAAGTTTGGTGGCCGTGCTCTGCCATGAAGTTCTGTATTTTCAAATTTCATCCAAGTTGTAGCTGGTGTAATTGCTGCCTGAAGCACTTTATGTTTTTGGATAATGATTGTATTGATATCTAATTTAAGATGAAGTTGAAATAAAGTTTATATATGCTTATACATAAAGCTGAGAACTCAGTACTGACTGTGCTTCATTCTTTATTATTGGATGTTTTAGTGGAATTGTCTATGTGAATGCATCAAAATGAAAAAATTAAGGTGGAAAACTGTGAAACCACATGGGATCAATTTGAGGCAAGCTTAGTTTAGTTAATATCCTCAAACAGCACAGCCTTATGCAAAGACACGACTGGAATGTGTATCAAATTTCTGTGCAATGGAGTTTATGCCCATCCATAAACCTCTTTATGTGCTTTTGCAGACAGAGACACATATACATTTATATAATGGACTTCGTTTCAATCAATTACTCCTTAGCAGAACATGCAAAGATCTAGTTTAGTCCACTACATTTGTTGCTTTTTACGAATTGAGTTAAATTCAATTTTCATATTACTTATGATATCATTTTTGGCCCCAATTTTCTTACTTGAGATCAACTTCTGTTTGAAATTCAAAAGCAGAGGCATTGATCATGCAGTTGCTAACAACGAGGTCCCCTTAAGATCACATGAGCTACCATCACTGTTGAAACAGGTAAGATAGACCAAGATGCAAAAGGAGTAATTAGCTTCTTAAATTTATAATGCACATTGAAACAGCAAATAATTTTCGCATTCTCAGGATGCTTCCTCTCGAAGCTGCATTTGTGTCTTTAACTCTAGTTTGCTTAATGTTTGTAAGTTATCATTCATAGCCTAACTTAACTAAGATAAAAGCTGAAAATAAAATTACACGCTGTGGTCGGTTCACAGTATAAGTGCAGCATCTTGGTACATCTGCTGTGGAATATGCTTTGCAGATTTTCTTAATCTAACGGGAGTGTTGTGTTCTGGAGATTTATGATCTGTTTTCATGTGCTCCAAGGTGTACAAGTATAGGAATGACTTTTACATCCAAGAGGCTTGTATGATTCTACTGATGTCTGTCAAGGTATACCGAATCTTTCTTGTTTCCTTATAAAAATTGTTATATTAGTGTCTGATATTGAAACCTCAAGTTCTAGGCTCCTAGCAACTAAGTTTTTCATTGCAGCTTGTATACCAAATTTCTACTTGCACATCCCAGAATTTGTATTCAGTTTATGCTTTTGATACCACTTATCTCTTTTAGTTCATGACTTTACTGTATTCCTTCCTGAGTATTACGACTCACTTTGGATTGTTATATGATTTGGTCAGTGATCTATGAGTGCTGTTTGTGCAAGTTCTGTGCTTTTTCTACACCTTGTAGATGAGTTGCTGACAAAAATGTTGCCTGAACTTTTTGTTCCGCTGGACCAACCATTAATATCACCACATACTCGCTTCTTGGCGACCTTTTCTTCCCCAAAAGACCCCTATTGCTCACCAATAATAAGCAAGCAAAGGAGAAATTAGTCCTCAAAGACAAGCCTACTACTTTTTATTGTTTCTTAGAGGCTTGTACGGCATCGGTATTCTAGTGCAGCAATCACAGATGTGTTGGTAAAGCTATTAAGAATCTCTTTTCCTTACTGTTGTAAACTTCCTCTTGTCTATTTTCTTTGTCAGAGGGAATACGGTATCCTGAAAAATGAGATAATGAAATATTATGAAATTAGATTTTCCAACAGAGTTGGAATAAGATTAATTTCCTTGTAACAAATGTTTCACAAAATAGCTTCTGAAAATTCGAACTACAAATCCTGTTATAGATACACATAACTAGTATTAGTCAAAGTAACTTTTCTAGGAGCACAGAGATTCCTTCATGTTAAAAAAGAGGTGATTTGAGAATTAAAGGCCAGAAGCCTTATATCCAGGTTAGAGAAAATTTGACTTTCAGCATACTGTAATCACTGCAAATTAAATAGCAACTTGATAGTGGATTGAATAGTAAATACTCTCCCATGATTTAATAATATTGAACATCAAAATATCAGGCATTTATGTGCCGTTTGTTTGGGTGGCAAGCGAAGAATCTGGTCTACTGTAAAAAGAAGCACACCCCTGTGAAGATATTTGTTGGTGCTACTCCATTCTCACATCTATGAAAGTAACTTCGTACTGTATAAGTCCAAATAGAAACGTATATTTACTCAGGTGATTATTGCTTTAGATGGTTATAGAGCCTAATCAAGCAAAAAACAAAGTCAAATTTAGTACTAAATCATCCCTAGAATATGAGTTCTAAACATCTATGCTATACGGACAGAGAACTAGGTTGGGTAAGGGACGGATAGGATGTGATTTTCTAGTTTTATACTAGAACTAAGGCACACTGCTTAGTAGTCAGAGGGATCGAGGTAGAATTGTCCTTGACTTCTAAAAGCTCAACACACCCTTTATAACATTCCTCTAATATGATAAATCAGATAAAAGTGCATATATCCTTCTCGTTAAATAATGAGTTCTTTTGTAAACCAAGGAACAGATAAATGGTGGTTTAAATTGTTTCCAATAGTACATTCTCAAAAACAATTGTTTCCAATATTCTGATGAAATCTCTTCATCTTGTTCACTTCTATAAGAAAATGTAGCAAGGCTGCTTATAGTCTTGCACTTAGTTTTGATTGAATGGATTTGCTGCATCTATCTCCTGATCAGAGTGCCAGCAAGGTTGGATGGTTTCGGAATGAAGATGCAGATGATCTGCTTAAACTTATCCAGGAAGTAAGTGAAATCTTTCAATCCTGCTGCTTCTTTGGTTTGTAATGACTTTGTATCTTGTGACTTCTGATCTTACTTTTTGATCCTGCTTAGGTTAGCAGATACTTCTCTAGTGCTGAAGATATTGGTGTTGACCCCAGCAACGTCCACCCTTATGTTTCAAAAGTATTAAGAAGGTCCGTACTCTTAATGCATAAGCCATGACATTACTAACTGCACCTCTATTACCAACAGTTCCGTTAATACACCACAAGACTTATAGGAGATGTTGTTCCTTCTTCTTTTCTGTACCTATTTTGTGAAACAGCCGATCATCTTAATCTAGCAGGCACTGCATTTCCTTACCGATATTAAATAAAAAAGGTTAATTATGTATCAGCAGTAGCTTTGTCTTGTATGAATTGAGTCAAAACTTTAGAAATTTGCATGTTAGACCGCCATGGGTTATCCATACTTTATTGGTGGACACTGTCACAAATCGATCTTTGTGCCTTGTTGTTGGAAAATGGATAAGTACTTACTATTTGACAAAGTGCTGGAGTAATGCTCATGGAGTGTGCTGAAGAAATACTTTTGGAGTGAACCTTGTTGAGATGACGAGGACGATAATATCCTGTGACTTGAATTCATTTTCATTTAGTCCTCATCATCTGGAATCTTAACAACCAAAAATCTCCCTTACTATCTCTACTTCTTGTTGCATCTGCAGCAGTGTTCTTCATGATCATATGGTATTATTCTTTCTCATCTTTTTCATCATCTCATCAAGCAGCGAAGTGTCATTAGGAGTGATTTCGATGGATCAGTCTTCTGCTCTTCTCTGGAATGATTTGCAGACTATCATGTGCTAGATTCTGCATGTTGCTTTCAATAATTATCTAACATCAATTATTGCGGGCATGTTTTCTGTTTGAGCTTAAGTTGCATGTTCCTCTCCAATTCTGTTGTGCTCTATGAAGTCCAAATTTCCATACAGATTCGGAGATGGGTTTAAAAAAGCTTTCACCTCCTCTAGGGCATGATTTCATGGGGACATGATGACATCCCTGTAGCCTTAATAGTGGCCAATTTGACCGTTAAACTTTTGTTTCTGATTGGCAATTTTTTTTTTCCTTGAGATAATATGATTTTCCTCTTTCTTTGTTAGCAATCAAACTCCTTAACTAAAGCAAGTTATCACTTATTGTATTACTCATGTCCTAGAAATTAACTCAGCATACATGGAGCTCACACTAAACTTGCAAATGCAGTTTCTGTTCAAAGCTGAGGATGGATAGGGTAATAGCTGCTTTTCAAATCAAGGCAGGTTACTTTGTCCACTTTGTCAAGGCAGGTTACTTTGTCTACTGCACTTGCTGCAAGCCAACTCTGCACTGAGCTTAACATTTTGGCTTTGGACGTATCTTAATGCTATTCGTCTTTCCTATAGTGATATTTGGTTATCTTGGTTTGCCTTTTGGGGAGTGGTGAAAATGTGTTTCGTCTTTTTATCTCCATGTATACTCAGTTCTGACTTCGGAGGTCCAGACTTCTGATGGTCCTTCTGTATGGAAGACCAGAAGCTACCAATACAACAACAACAACATACCCAGTGGAATCCCATAATGTGGGATCTGGGGAGGGTAAAGTGTATGCAGACCTCACCCCCACCTTGGAAGGTAGGGAGGCTGTTTCCGAAAGACTCTCGGCTCAAAAGAAAACAAGGGAAAACTAGGCAAAAGAGTCAGATAAGGACAAGCATATCAAAGCAATGCGAAAATGAGAAATAACAAGAGCGAAGAAGACATGATAAAACAGAAAAGACACAACACATATAAGCAGGAATCAAAGGGCAATAAACGATAGAGCAAAACTACGACTACTAGTGCGAAAGAAAAAGCGAGACTACCTACTAACCTTCTATCCTAATTTGAATCCTCCACAAACTCCTATCTAAGGTCATGTCCTCGGTAATCTGAAACTGCGCCATGTCCTGTCTAATCACCTCTCCCGAATACTTCTTTGGCCTACCTCTACCTCTCCTAAAACCGTCCATAGCCAACCTCTCACACCTCCGCACAGGGGCATCTGTGTCTAATCACCTCTCCCCAATACGTTAGTGTTAATTAGGAAGAGTATCTTACATTAGTGTTTGTTATAAATTCTTTTTTGTGTGAGATCCTTTGTTTGAAAATTTCGTAACTTTTAAGTGTGAGATGTAAGCATCGACACTTTTATGATCCTTCATTTACAGGCATTAAGAACATAGTGTTTTCGCTGTTGACTTTTTCTCTATCAAATAAATGAGATGTACTTGGGTGACTAGTTAGGGTTCTTTCCTTATTCATGATATAGCCTTTTCTAGAGATTTCTGGTCAAACTTTAGCAATTCTTAAAACCAATAATGAAGTGCGAGTGTTTGCTGAAGCCACAGATGGCTTCCGTCCTAAAGCTTTTGTTTTGGATGTTGAAAGAACTTTACGTATTTCATTATGTTGTATCATACAAATGTGGAGCAGTTCTTTGATAAAAAAATTCCTTTGATTCTAGAATCCCTCAAAGCATTGTAGCGTCTTTGATCATTCTTTCTAATACCTAAAGTTCCACTTCGACAGACAGCATCCAGGTTTAATCATCATTCCATGGTGAAAAGACATAAAATTTAGTGCTTCAAGAAAATAGACTCAAATTTCTTACCTGGATCAATTCAATGGCCGAGGTTCAATCCTAAATCTTTGTGGTCCCTATCTTTTCAACATATGTAATTCTTTCGATACTCAATGTTGAAGAGGTGAATTTGATTACTATGAGTGTCTTGTATTGTTACAATTAGCAGAATGATATCACATTTATAATATATACGGTGCTTTTTCCTCTGATGCAGCATACATGCTTAGCCTTTGCATTCTAAATTATGTCTCCAGGAGTTCAATGTACTCCTTTTCCTGTTTGATGGCCAATTTAGAGTGAATTTTCATTCTAGGGTTATGATTCTGGTTGCCTTGGATTTGCTTTTATGCATGTCAATGAGAATGTGGATATTCACAGTTTTGAGTTGAATGTTGCAGGCTCATCCTAGCCTATTACACGCATTTCAAGCTGCTGCTGGAGGTTCTGGTGTTGGTGGAATGAACCGATCATTAAGTTCTGCAGTACGGTAGTTCCTTTCAGGAGTATCCTCAGTAATTTTGCTGAAAATCATAAGTAATGTTTCTTCCTATTTTGCTGCAACTGTCTGTTTCTTGTTCTTTCTTGTAAAGAAGTATGCTTTTCAGCTCTTTCTAAATGTTTTGGGCAAATCATGTATTTCCTTATTAAAGTGCTGGCTAGTCAGAGCATAAACAGGGCATCTTAAAAATGAAGTTCCTTTCTAGTTTTTTTCCTGAACATTTCACTTTTCACTTCCTGGTGAATTTTACTCTTTCACCCGATCTTTAGGCATCACAAAACAACCTGATTTTTTTGTGGGGTGATGAGTCTACTTCCTGAACACGAGCCCCACTGATTGCACAATATTTACAGTTATCAGAATCGAGTTCTTCTACCTAAGGTGGTCGAGGAGCAAATTCAAAATAGCTTAGAATTTGAAAGATATCTGTTCTGCTGTTATAAAATCTTCATTTCAATATAAGTGGAAAGGAGAGATGGCTGGCATATTACCAGATTTACTCGGACATGTAGTGGTGGAAGGTAACAGATACTTGATGAAACAGTTGAGGTGTGCACAACAGCACAAGCTAACTCGCACTGTAAAAAGAAAGAAGAAAAATTCATGTCTGACCAAGTAACGGAGATACTAACAATTGATCACTTAAACATATTTTCAAGTGAAATTCTGACTTCTTAAACCTCCACCTCCCTTTTTTGGTTGTTGTTGAGGTACTGCTCTAACTTATTTGTGTCAACAAATCCCCATGTGCTAGAATCGATCCATTAGATTTCAATGTTATTTGGTGGATCCCTTCCTTTTGAAAAGATATGTTTCGTCCTTTCATGCTCTTCTCCACTATGTTATAAGTTGTTGAGTATAACTTGGTATAATTCAAAATTTATGACCTGGAGTTTTACGTCAAGTGAGATAAATGTTCTGTTGTCAAATTTAATTACTCCTGTAAGAATGGTTCGGCATCCTCTTCTAAAGAGGAAGAGCCTTCTCGTTTGATAAAATATGTCACTATTCTTTTGGTGGTTCGTTCCAAAAAACAATGTCTTTTCACATTTGATGACAGTTTAATTTTAAACTTCTTATTTTATTCATAATGATATATTTTTTATAGCCACTAAAACCCCATAGTATGCAGTGGCGGATCTAGAATTTATAAGTAGTGGGTGCTTTACTGATTTTGGTATAAGTTTTGGAATGATTAAAATTAAATATGGGTGCTCATGGTCACTTCACATACATTTTTAAATATATCTATGCATATATAAAACAATTTGGCCAAACTCAGTGGGTGCTTCAGCATCCATACCTCTCAACGTAGATCCGCTATTGATAGTATGTTTAAAATGATAAATTTCGAAAAAATTTCTTTCTTAAAGTATGTGGCGCAATTAAACATGCAATGTTAATTGATATAGAGGGAGTACTTATTTTCATTTGGCTAGACTTCCTTAGACAAGTAAATCAAATTTTAAACCGGTCGAGTCAATTATTTCAACCGAAGAAAATAAAGGTCAAAATCAAGATAACAGTAGGGCAGGTGTACAAATGTCCCACGGGTCCAAAAAAGGGCCGGACAAGATAAACACTGATCCGATAAATTACCTAACTTTTATACATTAGCAAGCTGTAAAATCAGTTGAAAGAATTGAACAAATATTGAAGATTAAACTTTACGGCTTGAATTTTCACTTTGAATAGTTAGAAGTTCCTCGAAGACAGATCACATTCACCTAATCACCTTGTACAGTACATACAGGAGATAAGTCTAGAATTGCCAAGCAAATTTGCCAAGATTCCCTTTGGTAGGACTCAAAAATCTCCAAACATAATTAGTAAGCACAAACACTCAAGCACATTAACATGAACAAGCACCACAATAAGGTAAGATAAAGGTAACAATTGAAAAAACTAAAATCATTGATAATGATTACTATAAAAATTACAACATTTAACAGCTAATGAAATTTTTTACCCATATTCCTCCTATGTACCTTATCATCCAATATATTTAACCTACTAACAAAGAACATTGGAATCTAACTACTCCTTTTTCCTTTGTCCTCTACAAGTCTCTATTCTATGATGATGGGGGAATGGAATTATACCTTTCACGTACAAAAAGAGAACAAAACTTAAAAAAAAAATAAAGGACACAGAGATTTCAAGATTCTCTATTGCTTTCTGTCTTCCTACATCTCTAACGGACAAAAAGATATTCCTACAAGTGTGAAAGAAAAGTGAATAAGAAGAAAAGCATCAATTTCTTGAACTCGTTTTCTCACATTTACTGGTTCAAATCCCGGAAACAGACTCATGCAGAAATGCAAGGTCATGCTGCTGTGTACAATAAATCCTTGTAGTCCGTTCTTTCCCTGAATCCCGTGTTTATCGGAAGCTTAATGCACTGGGCTTCTCTTTTCTTTTTTTTTTTCCTTTTTCCGGCAAGTCAAACACCACCAGCGGCGGTGGTTGTAGCATTATTTGACAGCCATGGTAGTTGCATAGACACTGGAAAGTTATCGGAAAAGCAATCTCCGGTAGCCTGAGCAGCAAGTTCATCTAACCCTTCAAAAAAGTCATCATCTGCAGGTTCCATGTTATTATCTAATCCCATATTGGAACTCCCAAATTCATCATCATCATCATCATCAAAAATGTCTGCTTTTTCATCCCTGCTGCTTTCTTGCTTTTCCGTTACCGGTGAAGATACCGGCGATGAGGTAGTTGGTTTGGTAGAGTCATTTACTGTGCCTGCTTCGGAGTTTGCCGGCTTATGACGTGTACTTCCGGCAAGGGAATTCCGGTGAGTAGGCATAGGGTGGTTGTGTTCTGCTGTGTATGTGACAATGAACATATTCGGGTCGGATCTATTTCGCTCCACTTGTTTTCGGGCTAAACAACCCTTTGAGGTGCTACACCTGTAATATCCCCTGTTTAAACCAAAGGAAGAAAACAGAGTTTATCAGACAACTTTAATTGGTAAAAAATTAATTTTGCTCAAAAAGAAAGGTAAATTTTTTTGTCTGTTTTAAACCAACTTAAAAATGTACTAAAAGACAGATTATGGAACCTACCTTGGATATGGAGAGCCTTTGATGGGTTTTTGACCATATTTTCTCCAAGACCACATGTCAGAAGATAAACCCTCAGCAGGTACTTGGCATACCTTCTTCAGTTGGTTTTTCCTGAGAAAAAAGAAGAAAAAAAATCCATAAAAATGTGTGAGAAAAAAAAAACTGAATTTATGATATGGGTATTTACAAACTGACAAAAGTCTTCAAATATGCTACTACATAGAAATGAAATAATGAAAAGAAAAGTTTGAAAAAAATAGTTGAAGTTACCTTCTTTTAGGTCTCGGGCTTTGAGTATGTGAAGCACTAGTTGTGGAGCCATTTATAGACAGAGATTGTTTGGGTTGTGTTAGTCTTATACTGTTCAGCTGAGGAATATGTTGCTGCTGCTGCTGTTTTAGTGTTTGTTGGGGTGATAGATCTTGTAGTCCTCCAAGATCAGAGAGGGGTGAAATGGGTATATTATTTTGAGGAGAAAGAGGTACTAGTATTTGTTGTGGTTGTTGTGATTTGGGGAAGAATGGCTTGTAAAGATTATGCAGCTCTTCAAAATCACTTGTGGGGTTGTCAAATCTTGGCACAAATGGATCTTGAAAGCTAAAAATGTTGTCATCTTGTCTTGGTTGGAAGCTGCAACAAGAAGTAGTCGTGGCGGTGGTGGTGCTGGTGGCGGCGGAGGTGGTGGAACTGGCACAGCAGCCTCTGACCACCGCATGTAGATCCCAATCCTCCTCCATGTTCTTTGTTTCTCTTTTTTGCAATGGAATTGACTTTTTGTTAGAGAGAAGAAGTGGAGAGGAAAAGAAGACAAAAGAAGGCGCTGACTTTTGGCTCGAGAGAGGGAAAGGGATCTGAGGAGAGGCATAAATGAGTGGAATACATTTATTATTTATAGAAAGAGATTGTGTGTCTGTGATTTGGCTGGTTTTCACTACAATGTCTAGAGAGAGAGAAAAGGTGGGGGACAACAAATATTTTCATTTTGATCTCTATTTTTGCAACCGCTAAATTACTTGTTTTGGTGTCCATATTTTCAAGTTTTGAGTTGTCAAAGTAAAATCTAGTGTTACTTAAAATTCTAAAATTGGAGTAGTATTAGTTATTTCGTGATAAGGTTAATATTTAAAGAAAATCATAAATCTATTTTGACAAGCAAAAAAGAAAAATCTATTTTTTAGGATAAGGGGCAAGTAAAAAGGAACGGAGTAAGTATCTAGCTAAAATGATGGTCAGTGTAAGAGATATCTTTTATTGTACGAGTTTGTATTTTGTGCTAATTAACAGTTAAATTGTTAACTAATTATTTTATTCATTCCAATTTATATGGTAGTATTTGATTATACAGATAACTTAATTATAAATAATAAAATAACTACATGTGTAATCTAAAACAAGTCATAAGTAAATTATATGATCGCAAATCATCTCATTAAGGATACATAAAAGTTTAAAGTAATTGTTTATAAATAAAGAAATATGTTTTTTTTTTTTTGGAATTCACTAGAAACAAAAGTATGACACAACAAAGTATAATTTATAGGGAGTATAATTTATACAACACATCACAAGCTCTAATTTTAATGATACAAATTATTCATTTTTTGTTTCTCATCTGGTACCCGCATTGAAGCCCGACAATATCCGAATTCGTGCCGCGTAGGGTCCCATTCGGGGGGAAGCGCTATCTACCAAGGATTTTTTCATGCTAGGACTCAAATCTAAGACTACGATAAAGGAGGAGCGGTAAATTTATCCACGTGCACTCCTTTGGTGGTGATACAAAATTATTTAGTTAACCCTTTCAACAATACTATGAAGGACAAAATCAGAGTGGAGGAGAATTTTTTCAAAGAAAATGACAATGGTGTTGCATAGGTGCTGTTTATCCCTTTCTCTTTCTTTAACTTTTTCATAGTCAAGCCATAAAATTGTTTTTCATCTTTAAAATTGGATAACCAAAGCATTTGCTAGCTAACATGTCAACAACTTAACAGTTGTTTAATAAAAGTGCTAAGACTTGGTTTGAGTAAGATTCCAAAAAGGAAAAAAGCGATAATGATATTAAGGTTTGTTGGTTAGCACAACAAACATTAATTTAAATTATTTTAATGAAGATATTCAATAATTCAAAGGCTTTTATCTTTTTCCCCTCATCTTACTTTCCTCTCACAATGATTCACACAATGGGGGAAAAAACTGCTTTGTTTTTTGTGGTGGTTTTGGGAGGTTGACTTTTAAAAATGTCAAAGGATAGGGATGGTTAGAGGGGGTAGGGGTAGTAGGGGGTGATTTAGCAGATTGGAAAAGGTCCACGCGGTATGTGTTTATACACTCTTACACATTGAAACTCGTGAGTGCGTGCACTGACCGACAAAAGAGAGAAGAGAGAGAGAGAGAGCATTTTAAATATAAATATCAATTAAAAGAAATGATAAAAGGTGTGGAGTGTCCCTATTTTTTATTTTATTATTTAGTGTCCCTGTTTTTTTTTTTTTTTTTTTTTTTTTTTTTTTTTTTTTAGTGTCCCTATTAAGTTGGTAAACTTGGAATATGTAATAGGTTTAGAGAATGATCCAGAATTTTGAGCTTATAAATTCTTACAATTTAAGTTAATCATTAGTAATAACCTGACTAATATATTTGCTTTCGAATTAAATATTTTTTAAAATATCTAATTATTTTGTTATTACAAATATATAATCTCGATAAAAGTTAATAATTTTACTGAACTCATAAGCATTAAACTAGATCCGCCTCTGAGTAGGATTTAATTATATACTTATTAAATAGTTTCAAAATATTACAGTATTGGTCAAGTTTAACCACTAGTAGCATATTATTAGCATCTTATTAGGCTATCAATTAATAGCTGTCATGGAAACTTAGATTTAATTATCCTATACTCACTTTCCTTCATTTTATGTGATATATAGTACTATTTTTTTTTCATATTAGTACGTCCTAAAAAAGTAGCAAATATTATATTTCAAAATAATTTAACTTTTTTTTTAATCATTTTACCTTTAGTAATAAATTTTTATACCCACTTAAATGTCATAATAATTTTAAGACGATAAGTTTTAAAAGTGTTCTTTTTCTTTTCTAAACTACTTGCTGAATCGAGCTAGCTCCATAAATTAAAATACATGAAGTAAATGATTTGATTATAAAAATTTTCTTTTTTTTAGGGTCTGAAAATATTCTTTCATTGTCATTACATTGAAACTAACACTATTTTATTTATTTATTTTGGCTTTTAACATGCAATATATTAAGAAATTTACATTGTCATTACAAGAACGGATTGCTCAAGCTATCGTAGTAGAAGAGCAATCGTTATTGAAAGCAAGTAAACTAAAGGAAGGGGGTGCAGAGAAAGTAACAACAATTCCAAGCAGCTGGATCTCTGAGGGAGCTAGGCACAGTCCATGCTTGGCCAAGGAATCCGCAACCATATTTGCTTCATGGTAGATGTGGTGAGCAGCTCGTGCATCAAGTTCCTGCAATCCAAAATAAGATGGGAATAAGCTGACTAGAGTATACTTATAAACTTAACTATTAAATAATTGCTTTTCTTTAGTCCAATATTTGCATGTTGAATTTTCTTCCATTTTATGAAATTGTGTTCGGTTAATCTACTTGTGTTAAGTTCCCCAACGACTAAAACATCTTTTCTTTTTGACATTTATCCCTTTCATTTTTTAATTTTAACTGCTATTTCTCTCAGTCTTAATCTATGTAGAGGTATTTGGTTAGACAAGAAATTTAAAAAATAAATAAAGATGCTTGAAACTTGTAATCTTAAATAATTCATAGATTGGTAGATATTTATGTGACTATATATCATTTAACTACGGGCCAAAAAAGAATTTTAAATTTCAATTATTTTAAATGTATAGAGATATATCATTTTTCAATAAATTAAAACAAAATATACCACATAAATTTGAACAAATAAAATACATTTCTTTTGAAAACAGAATTTGAGAAATAAGGCATTGAGACTTGAGACAACAGTTATATAAACTGATTTTTCTATTAAGAATCTTGATTTTATAACTTTTAAAAAATAAGATTATGAAATTAGATAACTTTGAAAAAGTTGTCAATGTAGTGAGGCAAAAAAGTCTGAAGTGGGCGGTCGAAGCAAAAAAACTCACCTGGTGCATGCATTAAGTAACACTCTCTCCGTTCCAAAATAAATATCGCTTTAACTTATAAAATTTGTCCTCAAAATAGGTGAAGGAATTCATAATTAAAGTATGAAGTATTTCTCACTATATGAAGTAGTTCTAACTATGTCCGTAACAATATTGCATTAATAAATAGAAATAATTATGTAAACTATACTTCATATTTTTTTTCTTAATGACAGTTAAAGAGTTAAAATAACACTTATTTTGGGATAGAGAGAGTATTATTAACTTTATATGCTTATGTTATCAATTGTAGATAAGAACACATACGCATATTAGAAATTCGAAATTGACTTCTGGAGGGGAATCGACGGCTACAACAACAAGCACCTTTGACCTTGCACACTCTAGCGACTAAGGGGTCCTAATGGTTGACATTTTGAACTCTGAGGTGGCATGACACCTGTTGCTATTGTATGGCCTGCCACTTTTAGCCTGATGACCCTTTCAAAGTAAAAAAGAAAAACTTTTATCCTATTTAACAGGGTTTGATTATGAAATCTCATAGTTAAAAATGAGTGATTATTAATCACACCATCACTGTCCTTCTTGGTGCTACATTCTACCCTATAGGATGAGATCAATGGTTATGATTTACTCAAACAGTTATGAGAAATTTTCATTTCTAAGAAGATTTACTTCCTCATTTCAATTTATTTGATGATATTTTTTAAAATTTATTTTTCAATATAAAGAATATTTTAACTTTAATTTTTTATTTACTGTTAATATTTTTTTCCTAGCAATAAAAATATATGATGTATTTATTTAATATTATAAGTGACAAGAAATTAGAACAATTATTACTATGAGTCTTAAAAGAGCTCCGTAATCATTTTAATATGAAAAGAAAATGAAATGGAGGGACGTAGCATTTTCATTTGTATACGCGACTCAAATCTTTAATCTAAATTGATGGTAGAGGCGTTCTACCACTAATACAAACTTCAGTTACCTAATGTCATATTCGGTAAAGAAATCTGACTTTATTATATTCTTTTTTAATCCAATGTTATTCAATCTTCTTTTTTTTTTTCATATTTTTTTCTTCTGAACCTTTTTCATTTAATTTGTCCCAGTTTTACCCCCTTAAATTTTGTCTGTTGGTTGACTTAAAATTGCGTTTGTCTGCTTACTTTTATATATATAAGTTATAAATCCTATGCAACTGAATGCTTTTTCGATATCGCATATCAGAAAGGTGTTACAAGTTCCACCTTAAAAAGAGAATCAAATACTCAAAACTTAAATTTTTATCTACACTTTTAGACTCGCATTATCAAAAAGTTGAAACTGGATGCTTACCGCATACATGATTAGTATCTTATTCGCATTGTGCTACGTGTGCATACGTTTATGAAGGGGAATATTTGCATGAAACAATTTATAAAGTAGAAGATACTGGATTTTTTTATTAATTTGGGGAAAATATAGAAAATTTCTCGTGTAAAGATCAGAAATACAATTGAATTAAATAATGTCAACTGTAACACACAATACAGAATAACAATGCTTATAAGAGAGAATGTATAAGTTCTCCCAAACAATTACTTTATACGAAGAATAGAATCCAATATCTTAAAATTTTGACACTTTAACTTTACCACTTTACACAATATATAGGATTATATACTAACATACATAGTTTTCTTATTCTAACATACATAGTTTTTCATAGTTTTCTTATTCTAACATACATAGTTTTTCTTATTCCTATCTCATGTTTAATGGTCAAACGTGACTTTATGCTTAGAAATGAAATTCGGTGGTTAAGATGTCATAATTCAAATCGTAATATTAAGAATGAAAAAATCATTGTTATATATCCACTTGAGTTTTTTATACTTCAATGTAAACTATTTATTAAACATAATAAGTGAAAAACATGAACTGTGCATGCGTAGAACAGTTATTTGTGTAATGCCAAAAAATTAGAGGGCGTAGAACTAAATACTTGACTTGTGAAAATTCAACTAAAAGTGTTAAACAATCCTACACTTGATTTCAAGTAACTTGCCTTATGAAAATTGCGCTATTGCAAATTTGCTTTAGAGAGGGTAATGTCTTTAGTAACAGAAATAAAATATTATTATCTAAAAAGTAATGAATGCCCTTTAATTTCTTAAAAGTCTCCTAACACTAAAATGTGGTGAAACAGTAGAATTAATCTAAATTAGTACGTCGTCCAAAGTAAACAAGAATTTATTCCTTTTAATTGTTTGAAAATGATATGTGATGAGAAGTCTGGTAAACGATCTGAATTCTCTAAAAATATTTTGGTCTTAAGAATATATATATATATATATATATATATATATATATATATATATATATATATATATATATATATATATATATATATATATATGTTGAAACGTGGGGAAGATAATATCCGTAGTACAAAAATATGACAGCTAATACAAAATTTTAAAAATGGCAGTCAATGAAATTTGCCCACGTTAATGGGTAATTTATTTTCTATGTTCCAGTAAAACAAAGCGAAACTTAGGATGTGTTTTCAACTTAGGATGTGTTTTCTCCATAAAATATTTTCTTGAAAAATAAATAATTTTTTTATTTATTTTCTAGTATCTAGTAAGTAAGCAAAACAAATATTATTCAAAAGCATTTACATTTAATCTAAGAAAATACTATGGAGGTCGAATGGGGTGGGGAGTGGGGCCCAGAATGGGTGGGTTGGTCAAATGTTTGGGGTTAGAGGCATTGAGGGTGGAGAGGGGTCAACAAACTTAATTGGAATGTCATTTATGAAATTTATTTTCCTCTCAGAAAATTTCATTTTTTTTTTTTGGTAACTAAATTTCATTTTTCTTATTTTTAATGAAATTTTTTTGCTAGAAATCATATTTCCCAAAACATTTTGATCAACCAAAAATGAAGAATATTTTTACAAAAAATATTTTCCTCCATACCAAATATTTCTTTATAGTCTATACTCTATTTTTCTCTTAAAATCGCTAGATTGACTCGAGTTAATAAAAAGCAACATATAAATTGGAATGAATAATTATCTGAAAAGTCAGAGACAAAAATTGAATGATCTGCACTTGTAAATTAATTAATATACTCTAATAAATTCTTAACAAATATGACAAAAGCCTAAATATTTAAGGCACAGACAAGTTGAACTTAATATGCTCTAATAAATTCTTAACAAAAATGGCCAAAACCTAGAAATTTTAGGCACAGACAAGTTGCTTAATATATATATATATATATATATTCTAATAAAGTCTTAAAAATAATTGGCTAAAACCTGGAAATTTTAGGCACAGACAATATGGCTTTGTTAGAAAGTTAAACTGGTCTTGAAGTCCTGCTTCAAACAACATGGCTTTGTTAGGTTTTTTGCAGCAGCTAAGCCAGAGGCGTCGCCCAGATATGTCGGCCATGGCCATGCATTCAGTTGTGTATGGTTTCTTTTGTCTGCTTTTATAATTTGGAAATTATTCATGTATTAAAATTAATATTTTTAAAATTATATTTGATAATAATTTTTAGTTACTTTGTATAAAATTCAGTATATCAAATATCGTGTCTGGTTATATATTTATAATCCGACATCTAATAAAATATATATAAATTGGCAAAATACATATCTAGAAAAGTCCATTTTCACACTTAAAACTATCGTGGCGACCCATTACACCTAGCCTAATATATGAAAAAGTGATATTATTTGCTCCCTTATATAATATGACCGGTTGCACTAGGAGAGTGTACTGTACTCTCTCACATCCGGCCACGTCGGTCCACGTGGCGTCAAAAAATCCTTTAATTTTTAATTTTATATTTTTTGCCTTTCCCTCCTCCCCCCCCCCCTCCCATTCTTCTTTATATATTTATAATCCGGATTTTTGTGACCTTGAGTTATATATATATAATCATGAAATCTAATAAAATATATATAAATTACCTTTGTTCTTATCAGCCATTTTCTTCCAACATTAGTCAATTTAAATATATTTTTATGCTTATCAGCCATTTTCTTCCAACCTTGTCGTTTTTTTTTTTTTTTTTTGGTTGTGGATTTGGGATAGGATGGGGTTTTGGAGGGTTTGCTTCTTTCTTTTTTGAAAAAGATGAAATCTAATACATAAATATATATATAAAATGATATATATTTTTACCCTCAAAAGATGAAATCTAATACATGATTATAAATATTAAAATGATAAATTTACCCTCTGGAAAGGAAGAATGGAAATGTTGATGTTGCTTACTGCTAGGTTCTTCCTCTTCTCAATCTATTAGAGATCACAAAGCCAATGAACTGAAATTTATTTCTCTCCTTTAAGGGTATAATTGTAAATAAATATTTTATTTTAAAAAAAAAATATTGTATATTAATTTCTTATACAATAAAGATATCCATAGAAATAATTCATGCAATATAATCCATGCATAACTCTAACCAACAACCAAACGACCTCTAACGTGTGACATTACTAGAAAAAACTCAATTTACATGGGGCTTTTATCTGGGAATATTTTCCCCGTGCAATGTCTCTTTGATTTTCATGTGAAAATTTAAAAATTTCTAATGTTTAGAATATTTACATGTGGATGCTATTTCCTCAGGTAACTTCGCAAGTAAATTTGGTGTCATTTAGCGCCAAATTATTACCTGAGGATTTAATTGACAAAATAATCCGCAAGTATCATTTTCGTAGGTAATTCCGCAGGTAAACAACAAAAAATATAAGAAAACTATTTCTAACTCGTAGGAAAAACCCCAAGTAATGATACTTGCAGATTTACCTAGGGATTATTTCTTGGGGATTTATCTGGGAATTATATTATCTGGGAAATAATTTGGGGATTTCGTTGCTGCGAATTTATTTGGGGATTATTTCTTGGGGATTTACATGGAGATTTTATCACCTAGGGAATTACTTGGGAATTTTGTTCTTGCGAATTTAGCTGGGGATTATTTCTTGAGGATTTACCCAGGGATTTTATTACCTAAGGAATTACTTGGGGATTTTGTTGCTGCAAATTATCTAGAGATTATTTCTTCGGGATTTAACGGATTTTTTTATTACCTAGGTAATTACTTGGGGATTTTATTGTCAACTAAATCCTCAGGAATTATTTGGAGATTTTACTGCTGTGAATTTAGATGGGAATTATTTATTAGAGATATAAGGAATTATATATATGTTTTACCGGTTACAAAAGTTAGTGATTGTATGCAAATTAAATAATTTAAAATTAACCTCCAAATAATAAAAGTCAATATTCAAACAATGTCCTTCGATATTGACTTTATCTATTTTATATTTTATACATATATTTAGTTAAAATGTTGATTCCATATGAAAATCAATGATGTGAAATTTGTTTGCATTGAACTATTAGGCATATTATGGTTGGTATTAATATTTTGTTGGACATACATTTTCACTCTAATAAGGTCTTGAAAAGAAAAGGTTTAAAGCAGTAATTTTGACATAATTATTAATAACATCATCATATTTAGTTAATTTATTTAGAGTGGAAATCATTTACATTTCCAACTTTACTTTAAAAAGTAAATTCTCCCCTCAACTTTGAACACATTCTCCTCCTCACATGTTAATTAAATTATCTTAATGCTTATTTTAATCTTCTATTATCAACTTTTGCTCTTTTTTTTTTTTTTTTTTTTTTACTTTGTTAAAATCATGATCTATTTTTTTTAAATCTATGTAACAAATCTACAACAATAAACAATGAGCATAAAAAGAAAAATTAATTTTAATAATAATAATAATTAAAATTCTAATATCTATTTAGATAAGTGAAATAACAAAGAGTGATGATTTATAAACACTTTTCAATGCAATGCAAAAAAAATAATAAATAAGAATAGAGGTAGATTTTATAATAAATTCCTAAAATGTTATATTGTCCAAAATATTCTATTAAAGACAATTAAAATTCATTTATCCATAGGTCCATACAAACAATAGAGAATGTACCCGCATATATATATATATATATATATATATATAAATAATGTATATAATGCATGTGATATAAAAATAACAATCATGTAGATTTTGTAACAACTTTATGAAAGGATTATTTTATTTATAATGTTAATTAACGAACTTAAATAAAAATCTATAATAGATATAAAATTATCTAAACTATAGGTAAAATGCCTAGGTTAGAAAATAAATTATATAATATCATATAAAGAAGATATTATAGATGGAGGATTGAAAATGTTAAAAGTAAAATAGACATTGCACCGGATAAGGGGGGAGAATGACTATTATTAAAAAACAAAATAGGTGAATTTTTAAAAGTTGGGAGATACAAATGATTTTCACCCATTTATTTATTGATAACAATGTCATAAATATTTATTAATTTACTTAAAGTTAATTGTAGGTACGATTAGGTCCAATACTTACTGTATCATTTTCAAACAAAATAAATTATGAACATAAATAAATTTACAGCTAGTGGATTGGAAGATTAGGAGAAATTGCAGCCATTTAGTATGTTGTACCACATCGGATTTGATAGCCACTTTTTGGGCTTTATAGGAAGCAAAAGCTACGCATTACAATAAATGGCGCTTGAGATCTTTAGAGGAAGTTAGTGGCCGAAGTCAATCCTGAGGTTAATTGTGTATTTCCATTGTTAAGTCATAGTCATTAGATTTAATTTAAGCTAAAAACAAAATAACTAAACTTTAAATTGGGCGGTGGGGTATGATGTAATCATGGAAAGAATTAGAAGTGAAAATTAAATTAAATTAAATAATAATAACCCCTCTTATCACAATTTTTGCCAAAAATTCCTTAGGAGTTTACTTGCGGATTTTTCCCTATGAAAATTTGCAAGAAATATCCCTTTTTCACGATTTTTTTCAAAAATTTCTTGCGAACTTTAAGTATTTTTTGCAAGAAAATCCGCAGGTAATTTATATGTAATTTCAAAATCTCCATGTAACTTATCTGAGGTTAATTGTGTATTTCTATTGTTAGTCATAGTCATTAGATATAAGTTAAGCTAAAACAAAATAACTAAATTTTAAATTGGGCGGTGGGGTATGATGTAGTCATTGAAAGAATTAGAAGTGAAAATTAAATTAAATTAAATAATAATAACCCCGCTTATCACAAATTTTGCCAAAAATTCCTTAGGAGTTTACTTAGCGGATTTTTCCTATGAAAATCTGCAAGAAATATTTTTTTTTCACGAATTTTTTCAAAAATTTCTGCGAACTTTAAGTATTTTTTGCAAGAAAATTCGCAAGTAATTTATATGCAGTTTCAAAATTCCATGTAACTTAGCTGTGTTAGAAATTCTCTATTTAATGGACTCACATATTTTATATAATTGTACATAGATATGCTATCAATTAAAGACATCTATTTTTCTGATCTAATAAAGTGTTAATTTTTCTGGGCTATATATAAATCTTGTGTTATATGGTATGGATTTTATATGCTTAGAAATCTAATTAACTCTTCAGTTATAATTGATGGGTTCATAACTGAAGAGTTACACTTCTTCTAAAATGTTACTTTTGAAGAGTTATGTCTCTTCACAAAAGGTGTCTCACTATTATATATATTTAAAGATTGATTCTTTTCCTATCTGTCCATTAAGAAAAGTGTCATAAAGAAAGTAACAAGCCTTAAAAGATCTTGCAACCAATCTTTCCACGGTTTCTCCAAAACTAAGGTAAGTGTTCATCACTGTCTAATGATTTACTTGCGATCTTGTGTGGAGTGTATAAAGTTTTCCAACAATCTGGAGATTTAAAAATCCGCAACTAATAATTACTCATGAAGGTTTTTCCATCGGATTTTTTTTGGTAGGAAAATCCGCATGAAACTAGGTTACCTCCGAATTTTCTTATCTATTCCACAGGAAAATACTCATGTAATTCACACTTTTCGGGTAGTGTGAAAATAATAATATTATCGATCAATACAATTAATTAATATCATATGATAGCTTTTTTATTTTATTTTTTAGATACATATTTGATTGATATAAAAATTTTACTTGCCCAAACTTTGAACACGATGTAGCTTTCAGAGTCCGGAGCCAAAAGGGTATAAAAATACACTAAGATAAATCAAAGGGGCCGCCAAAAATTTACATACCAATGCAAACATAATTTGTAAAACGTGAGGGATTATGTTTTACAAACATAACTTTTTTTCCCGCACGGTTTAGGGTTTAATTTGTAAGACGTTGCCTCTATTTAAATCATATTTATTATGTTTTTTATATTGATTTTTTTAATTTTTAATGCATATAGTTAATTTTAGTGAATAACTCAAATAAATATTTTAATACATGCAATAATTAAATATGTGTTATATATGCTACGTAAATAAAAAATAAAAATATAAGTTAAATAAACATCACACATTAACTTATTAATAAATGTTAAATTACATGATAACTATTAAACGGCACAAGACATGTTTTATTTTTTAAGATTTTTGATTTAAACGTGTTATTTTTTAATCAAGACATAACTTTATTTTGAATATAAATCTAAGTCTAAAAAATATAAGGTGAAAAAAGATCTTGCTGTCAAACTTTGGTCATAACTTTGCGCTCGGACATCCGTTTTACGCGTTTTTTTTTTTTTGAACTTGCGTATTTTTTCGAGATCTAACTAAGTCGCAAGGCGGTTTGGCCGAGCCGATGTTTAAAAAAACACCTTTTATCCCATTCAATTTCAATTTTTCCCCAAATTTGCGAAATTTTCTTTAGTTACTTCTAAGATGATGATATGCAATAGATTTCAATGTAAAAATCCCGGGGTAATGTCGTGAATGTCAATTTCACTTCGCGATTTTAATTTTTGAAAATAAATCCGACTAATTTTCTCGACATATAAAGTTGACTAAAATAACCTTACGACCAAACACTAAGTTTTTTCAAACAAATTTAATTATTGAAATTAACTATATGCTTTAAAAATGGAAAAAATCAATAATTTTTTTTTATTAAAAAATAAACGCGTAAAACGGATGTCCGAGCGCAAAATTATGACCATCTAAAGTTTGACCACTTTACAACTAGTTCTTCACCTTATATTTTTAGACTTAGATTTATATTCAAAATAAAGTTATGTCTTGATTAAAAAATAACACGTTTAAATCAAAATCTTAAAAAATAAAACATGTCTTGTGCCTTTATCATGTAATTTAACATTTATTAATAAGTTAATGTGTGACGTTTATTTAACTTATATTTTATTTTTTATTGTTGTTCGCATATATAACACATATTTAATTATTGCATGTATTAAAATATTTATTTGAGTTATTCACTAAAATTAACTATATGCTTTAAAAATTAAAAAAATCAATAATTTTTTTTTTATTAAAAACATAGCCGAATATGATTTAAATAGAGGCAACGTCTTACAAATTAAACCCTTTATTTTTTGGAGGGATCCACGTTTTACAAATTATGTTTGTAAAACGTGGATCCCTCCACGTTTTATTAAAAAATTGTTTTTTTTTTTTTACTTCAATGGTCCGACAATTAAAAAAAAAATTGGGGATCCACGTTATACCCCTTTTGGTATGTAAATTTTTGCCCCCCCCCCCCCTTTTGGTTTATACCGTGTATTTTTATATGCTTTCATATGTATGTTTTGGAGATTATTAATAAAATCAGCTAGCAGGCTCCACGCCTATTAGCATATTAAATTAATATATATATATATTGTAGGTAAAGTCATAAAACTAACAAGATGGTGTAAAAATTAAAATTATACACGATGAGTGCATGAACTTTAAATTCTTTAATTTCTTGTTCTGGACCAAACAAATGATCTTAAATGGAGTTGCCTGCACGATCAAAAGCAGCAGATATTAAGATAATAATATATATTTTTCCTTATCCATTAATTTCATCCATTTAAGGTATGACCAAGTGGAGTTGTTTTCGTTTAATACGTGTGTTCTACCAATAAATATGTTTTTTGGCCATCACGCTTTGTGGCCAATAAACAAAATGGGCAGTTGATGGGGCTGTATTTCAATAGGAAAGAAAAGACAGACAAAAGAAAATCTATTTCACATCATGTAACTTTATTCGACGCCACCTAAATGTAACAGGTTCATTCCCATAAAAGAAGGGGTTGCAAATTTGGAATTGCAGCAAAAAAAGCGTTGAAACTTGTCAAGCAAGGATTTTTTTTTTTTTTTTTATGTATATTTATTTTCTCTCTTCTGGTGAGCTATTATTTTATTTACTTGACTTGAAATATGTATAAGACGCCTTCTTCTATGTTTTTTCTCGATCACTTAAAACAGATGAACGGGTAAAATATATAAAAAGATGCATGCAAAAAACTGAACATCGAAGATTTAGAGAAAACAAATTAAAGTATAGTTGAAAAGAAATGAGTGCTTTGATTGTTAGACACGCAATAGATTATTGCGTGAATGAGTTGATAGGATAGGAATTATTTTGGAGGAAATATATTTTTTACAAAAAGGTAATTTTTGGCATTTGGTTATGGGTGGAAATTTTCATATCAAAGGGAAAAATGACATTCCTCACTTATGTGTGGTGAAATTTATTTTTCTTTCAATTGTTTTAACTTTCAACATCGATCATTACTTCAATTAACACTTAGATATTATTATTAAAACCAATGTTCTAGCAAATAAGTAAAGACTATATTAAGATGGTGGGGTCCTTCTGATACGCCCAAATTACACCTCTGAAATAGGAGCAAGCGGTCGTTGTTAAATATAGAAACCAACAAGGTTGGGGTCGAATCCCACAGAGAATACAATGAAGAAATAAACTCGTTAAGTGTATCGCTTGACTAATAGTCAATATTTCGAGGGATGGGAATGTACAAAGTATTTGATTTTAATATTTGTCAATTTAGAGGTGTCAAAATAGGTTGGCCAAACTCAAATTTTCGGCTCAGCCTAAAGGCACAAAAATTAAATGAATTTGGGGCAGACGGCCGACCCCTTTTAATTGAAGGGCTACAAAATGGCGGCCAACCCAAATTTCTAAGCGGGCCGTGGGCTAGGACGGGTCAGCCCTTTAAGTTTTTTCGTCTTCCGAAGTAACATTTTCTAAGTGAATTTTGGTACAATTTGAACATGAAACTTTTGCAAAATAGAATCTTCTACCACCATTCTTGCGCAAATCCATATCATAGAAGAAAAAATTCAAAAGAACAAATATAAATTATTATTTTTAATCACTAATTCAGATCACATTCAAAAGAAATTAAACATAATAAAAATTCTAAGACTAAAAAGTATTACTCCAGTTTCTAATTACTACTTAGTAGTAAGTACATTCTTTTTTCTCATTACTTTTTATCTTTTTGTTTAATTTACTTATATTTTTTTAAAAATTAATTAATTACTTATTCTTTTTTCTCGCCTCGGTCGGCCTCACCCCAACCTATAGGCCGGCGGGCCAAGAGAGGGCTTTTGAGCCTCACTTCTATATGGGCCAAAGAAATCTTAGCGCAACCCTACTTAAATAAAGGGTTAGGTTGGGCCGGCCTCGCGAGCCAAGCCCATATTGACAGCTCTATTTGTCATGATCATTAGTGAGAGAATGCTTGGTTTTGAATTAATAATTACTAAAGGCACTAAGGTTGTGGTTCCAATGGAAAGTAATGCAATTGGGTATTAATCCAACTCCTTTAAATGTATAGATGTGATTAAATATGGGTACACAAGTTTACCAAAAGTTTCTCAACCAAATTGATAAAGATCATTACTAAGCTTTCTCAAGCCTTAGAATGTGAAAAATATAAACACCCATTTTATCTCAAGTAACTCTCCTATCTCTAACTCAAGTTATTAGGTGAGGTTTATAAGCCTCAAATCCTTGCTATTTACTCTTTTCCTAACCTCCCCTTTCTTTCTCAAGCAAAGGAGAAATGACTAGGCACAAATAATGTTGTGCACCATTAAATGACATTAATGAATGAAGAATAAATAGAAACACATCAATACACATAAACGAAAGTTGAACACAAAAACTCAATCACATAACTAACACATTTGGTCTCACAACCTTAGCTAAATGATTTAGCTACTCATACTCATTAAATAAAAAGTAATAGCAAAGAGAATATTCATGGAGCTTACAATAATGTTAATGGAGAAGATGACAAAAAGAAGGAGAATCTTCTTCAAAAGCTTCCACACTAATAGTATTCAATGCTCCACTTTAGAGTTAAAGGACAATGTGAACTGAAAAGTAGGGAATATTTAATAATCTGCACAGAGCACTAGGTACGAGTATTTATAGAGGGAGGACAAAAAGTCAAATTTCGGACAAATGTTGCGGTTGCGGTCCAAGTTTGCGGTCGCAACAAGGGTATGCGACCGCGAACGCTCGCAAGTCCTCACGGCTCAACAGATGCGGCACCGCAACTGAGTTTGCGGTGCCGCATCTGCGTCGCAACTTCAGGCAAGTAGCTTGACTCACTGGATATTTTGAGCTTCCAATATGCGACTACAACTCCGAAGTTGCGGTGCCGCATCCTCGTCGCAACTGGGTGATCTTTTCTCAGCTGACTGCCGTTCTTCTGGGCAGAAGATGCGGCCGCAATTCCACTTTGCGGTGCCGCATAATTGATACAATCCAAGTTGCATCAAGGCCTTTCACAAGGAGCCAAGCTCGTGAACTTCAAGCAATGCAAGGGTTATTCATGAAGAAGGACATACTTGAGTACACTCTAGAGCCCTCCCGGGGATTCCAAGTGTTGATGATTGCATGGGAGGAGGGATTGGAGAAGAGTGTTGAAGATGGCTATGCTTGCAATGAGGCTATTACTTAAAGGCTAGCATTTTCAAGTTTCATTTATGAGGAAGACCAACCAAACAATGCCCTTACTTCATTAAGGGTAGAATTGTAATAGTGTTATATCCCGCATTTTCAAAGCATGAGCGTGACACGTGCTTCCTCAAAAAAAAAAAAAAATTGAATTGACAATCATGTTGTTGCTACATAATTTAAACTCAAGTCGATAGTGTTGTATCAGATCCCGTATTTTTGAACGTCTGATTATTTGTGTCGAGGTGGGGCCCACATCGAGATTTTTTTGGAACATCTGAAAATTCATATGAATCACATATGTGAAGTTAAACACAACTCACGAAGGACCCTTGGGCCAAATCAAAGTAGAAGCCCTCCAAACGAATATTTTTAAGAAAATGTTTTCGGGTGACTCGACTTCGAGGGGAAAAAATGGTATTATAAGTTTGGAATTTGGAAAATTATCAAGAAATATAAGTTGTAGATAATTGAATTAGCTTTCCAACCATAGGTCGTGGGATCCAAGGTGACGTCTAGACAAGGAGATATGAACGTTTTAAGTCCGAAAGGTCGTTGGCTAGCCCAACCTCGGGCCCAACCGGGTTAGGCCCATGACCCATGTTATATAAGTGATATTTTAGCACTTCCTCCTCATTTTCAGACCTGGAACAACCAGAAAATTCTGGAGATAGAGAGAAAAAAGCCTTGGAGAAGAAAATCAATTTTGACCAAAATCCGAGCCCCGAATCCCGAAGCCCATGAAGGGAAAAGTGTTGTACGCCGCGTTGTCTTCAATTTGAGTTGAAAATCAACCAAGGAGGAGGGTGATAACGTGGTGGCTGAATTCTTAAGGTATGGATAAGGCTCCTTTTCATTGCTAACAAGTTTATTTAAAGTTTTAACGGATTAGAACGGAAAAATAGCGATATAAATTCGTCCGTTGGTATTGTGATGTAAAGGAAAGAAGAATGGTTAAGTTGGCATGAGAATCTATTGTTAAGTTGTTGTAGGAAATCATATGATTTTATTCTAGTTTATGCAAACATGGAAATGAAATTGTTAAGATGCAAATTATGATGATTGTTGATGAAATTGGAAGATGGAAACATGCTATGAATATGTATGTTAAAGATTAAAAGTTTTGGATGCATTATGGCTTTGGTGGAAAGTTTGTATATTTTATATATTTTGTGAATATTTTGTAGAAATGATATGAAATGTTTCCGAATTGTATTTGAATGGTTCGGGATTAGTAAATAAATACGAGAACGTTGACATGAAGTTGGAAGTGTGAGGTTGGAATGGGAGTTATTGCATAATGTAGAAAAGAAGAATCTTTATGCTAGAATGTATTTTGTTGTGATTCTTGATGTTGTTGGTGTTGCTTTGGGTATTGTGTTGACGAATTTGGCCGAGTTGTATTCTCGGGATCGTATATTTGTAGAACGCCTTCAAAATTTCGGTTAACATAAGTGGATTTACTTGAGAAATTAAGACAAGTGTTGATTCAAGATTAAATTCTAAAGGCTTATAATCAATGTTTGGTATTTGTGACCAATTGTAGATTTTGAAGCATTTGGGACTTGAATTTGAGAAGCTTAAGAAGCCAGAAAAGGTATGTAAGGCTTACCCTTTCTTTCTCTTGGCATGTCCTAGATGTGATAGGTTATGATTGGAACCTGAGATGATTCTACTCTTAGAAATCCGAGCTTAAATTTGATCCTTTTTCATTCAATGGAATTGAATTAGATGCTTTATGTTTTGTTGGAAAAAATAACTTAAACATCTTTAACTTTCACAAATGGAACCAAACTACTTTAAGACCTTCACGGTGGTTCCATAAAGCTTAACGTCCGTACTTTCGTACGCCACCTCGACTTGATCCGAGGTGGGCCCACAATTCCCGAGACCTAATCGTATTGCTTTATTTGGCCGATTTTCGTACAATAATTAAGGGTAAACTTTGGCTATCATTCCGAGTTTGTTATGATTCGTATGTATTTTCGGTATAAGTATCCGGAAATTCGATACAAGTGTTTTGCTTTGACTATTCCGATATAAATATTCCGATATAAGTATTTTGATATAAGCATTCTAACGTAAGTATTTTGATACAAAGTTGTTCGACACAAGTATATGATACAAGTATTTTGATATGAATATTTTGATACGAATATTTTGATATATGTAATCGATACGAACTCCGCTACGAGTATTCGATATACGAGTATTGCGATGTAAGAGTTCGATATAAGTATTCCGACATTAGCATTCGACATGAATATTCGAAATAAGTATTCGGTAAAAGTATTTTGATCCGGATATGTAATCCGATATAAGGATCCCGATGTGAGTAACCGTTATGAATAATGTGCTACGAATATTCCGATAGGAATATCTTCGTAACTCGATATTTTGGTTGACAAATGTGGGATTGTTCTATTGAGTCTTCGGATGTTGGTAAGTGTGTGTGTGTGCTTCCGTCGGTCCGGATACGTGTGTATATGGTTTCGGATTTTGGTATGTGTGCATATGGTTTCTCACGACTCGCTCGTGCATGTCCGAGTATGTCTATTCACCGAGTCCCGGCCGTGGACATGTTCTCGTGCGCATTCCACCGCATTGTTCACCGAGACCCAGAAGAGAGGGTCGGGACATGTTATATGATGATGGCGCCGCATCCGGACCGGATTTACCGAGTCCCTTATCTCGGGACACGCATCCACCGAGTCCCTTCGGCGGGCGGGGAATCATGCATAAAGGTTGATGTTGGCATATATGATTCTATTCACCGAGTCCCTCACTCGAGGGCCGGGAGCATATGTGACATATTCACCGAAAGGGCCGGGACACGTTATTTGTACATCGTGATGTATTCATGGATTCGCACATTTCGCGACAACACACGGTATGATGTTCTACGGTATGCACGCATGGGTCCGTTATACGCATATGTGATACATGATAAATACGCAACGATTCACGTCTACCGCGTCCCTCACAAAGCGGTCGGATCCGTTGCGTGTATATGTATACGATGACGTATGATGTCGGCACGCACGGTCCGTATTTTGAAAGTAAGTATTCCGCACTCGGGATGACTTATCTATTTTCTCGTACTTTTCCGTCCTATGACATGATATTTACGTATGATCCGCACTCGGATAAGTAAGTATTTTGGTATTCTGGATGTTGTGCACTTTTGTCCGGTTACATGTATTTCATGCCTTAATACTCGCACATATTCCGTAATCGACCCTTCTTCTTCGGGGGCTGCGTTTCATGCCGCGTTGGTACTCTTGCATGATTAGCACCATTATAGAAGATGTTCCAGCCTGGTTGTGCTCCAAAACTCTGAGTGTTCCGAGTCGCAGTTTGTATTTCTATGGAGTTAGAGACTTCTTGTACGCACGTGGGTGTTGGTTGTCGAGTGCAGAAAGCGGCCTCCGTCAGCCGATATGTCTCCGTGTTATGTATTGAGTTTTGTATGGTTATAGATTTGTTCGGGTTTCTACGAGAAGGAGCGAAAGAAAAAAAAAATTTACTATGTATTTTATCTTATTTGATTTAAAAAAGTTTGACGCGATTTTGTATGTAGTAAGAGTCGAGGTTGGCTCTTAATCGGGTGCCCATCACACACGATAAAGGTTAGTGTGTGACAAAGTGGTATCAGAGCAGGTTTGTCACCAGGGTTGTTGCAAAGTCCAATTCTATGGTGTGAAGCGTACGGGCATCTAGGGGGTTGTTGACACCTTCTTTTTTAGAGCCAAACATAGGGAGATAAAATTCATACATAAGCCCCACACACGACGGAAGAAGTTGACGATACGGAAAGGTCACAAGGGTAAGTCCGGATATATTTGTTCTTGTTACCTAAAAACAAAAGTTCTGGACGCTGACTAGAATGTGATATATAGTCGTATGCTCGTAAGGTATTGTTGGTATATGCTGCGTACGGATTTCGAATGACAAGAATTTGTAAAGGTGATATTGAAGACCGAAAAGGGTAAAATAGTAATTGTACGAGAAAGGACGTATTACGAATATGTCTCGGAATCTGAAAATCTTGACTTGCTCCAGTTATGTAGTAAAGGTCATACGAGGAAGTGGACGTGATTATATCATAAGGCACCGAATTCCACCAAAGTTTCGAGGTTAAGCGTGCTCAAAGGGAGTAATTTCGGGATGGGTGACCCCGGGAAGTATGCAAGAAATTCCAAAGATTAGTCCGTAAAAGACAAATGAAAACCGTAATGGCCTAAGTGAAATTAGAATATACGAGATGGTTGGAGACCATAAAAGGCCACGTAGCATGCGATGTGCCGTACTAGAGAAGAGATGAAAGTAAAGTACGTCACGACTCTAATTTGGATAAAGGTTGAATAGTGTCCGGAAGTATTTTGTGGGTTAGTTGATACTAATTATATGTATATGTATATGAATGCGTATGATATCTCATCTATGATTGTATTAGCGGACACGTGTGTCCTAACGACGAGCCCAAGAGGGCCTCGGTTATTCCGGAGAGTTTCGCAGTCCTCAACCCGGTCGTGATATATGAAAGACATTAACCGAACGAATTTATGGACAAACGAAAGACATGGTGATATTACAAAGTAGATTGACACTAGTTCCATCACTAGCTAAGGCCGGAATGTTCAAAGCACAACGATGTTCGGGAATAGAAAGAAAGCGAGTACGTGCGGGGAAGAATGATAACGTTCGAAAAATTTTGAAGGAAAGAAAAGAGACCTCCCGAAGTGTGATGAAACCCCATAGGTCAGTTGAACATTCGAGAACGAATGTTCTAAAGCGGGGGAGGATGTTATATCCCGCATTTTCAAAGCACAGCGTGACACGTGCTTCCTCAAAAAAAAAAAATTGAATTGACAATCATGTTGTGGCTACATAATTTAAACTCAAGTTGATAGTGTTGTATCCCGTATTTTTGAACGTCGGATTATTTGTAAGCCGAGGTGGGGCCCACACATCGAGATTTTTTTGGAACATCTGAAAAGTCATATGAATCATATATGTGAAGTTAAACACAACTCACGAAGGACCTTGGGCCAAATCAAAGTAGAAGCCCTCCAAACGAATATTTTTAAGAAAATGTTTTCGGGTGACCTGACTTCGAGGGGCAAAAATGGTATTATAAGTTTGGAATTTGAAAAATTATCAAGAAATATAAGTTGTAGATAATTGAATTAGCTTTCCAACCATAGGTCGTGGGATCCAAGGTGACGTCTAGACAAGGAGATATGAACGTTTTAAGTCCGAAAGGTCTAAAGCCCAACTCGGGCCCAACCGGTTAGGCCCATGACCCATGTTATATAAGTGATATTTTAGCACTTCCTCCTCATTTTCAGACCTGGAACAACCAGAAAATTCTGGAGATAGAGAGAAAAAAAAGCCTTGGAGAAGAAAAATCAATGACCAAAATCCGAGCCCCGAATCCCGAAGCCCATGAAGGAAAAGTGTTGTACGCTGCGTTGTCTTCAATTTGAGTTGAAAATCAACCAAGGAGGAGGGTGATAACGTGGTGGATGAATTCTTAAGGTATGGATAAGGCTCCTTTTCATTGCTAACAAGTTTATTTAAAGTTTTAATCTGGATTAGAACGGGAAAAATAGCGATATAAATTCGTCCGTTGGTATTGTGATGTAAAAGGAAAGAAGAATGGTTAAGTTGGCACGAGAATCTATTGTTAAGTTGTTGTAGGAAATCATATGATTTTATTCTAGTTTATGCAAACATGGAAATGAAATTGTTAAGATGTAAATTATGATGATCGATGAAATTGGAAGATGGAAACATGCTATGAATATGGTTAAAGATTAAAAGTTTTGGATGCATTATGGCTTTGGTGGAAAGTTTGTATATTTTATATATTTTGTGAATATTTTGTAGAAATGATATGAAATGTTTCCGAATTGTATTTGAACGGTTCCGATTAGTAAATAAATACGAGAACGTTGACATGAAGTTGGAAGTGTGAGGTTGGAATGGGAGTTATTGCATAATGTAGAAAAGAAGAATCTTTATGCTAGAATGTATTTTGTTGTGATTCTTGATGTTGTTGGTGTTCTTGTATTGTGGTGAATTTGGCCGAGTTGTATTCTCAAGGGGATCGTATATTTCTCGCTAAAACAAACATAAGTGGATTTACTTGAGAAATTAAGACAAGTGTTGATTCAAGATTAAATTCCTAAAGGCTTATAATCAATGTTTGGTATTTGTGACCAATTGTAGATTTCGAAGCATTTGGGACTTGAATTTGGAGAAGCTTAAGAAGCGTAAAAGGTATGTAAGGCTTACCCTTTCTTTCTCTTGGCATGTCCTAGACGTGATAGGTTATGATTGGAACCTCTGAGATGATTCTACTCTTAGAAATCCGAGCTTAAATTTGATCCTTTTTCATTCAATGGAATTGAATTAGCGCTTTATGTTTTGTTGGAAAAATAACTTAAACATCTTTAACTTTCACAAATGGAACCAAACTACTTTAAGACCTTCACCTATGGTTCCATAAAGCTTAACGTCCGTAATTTCGATACGCCACCTCGACTTGATCCGAGGTGGGCCCACAATTCCCGAGACTTGATCGTTTTATTTGGCCGATTTTCGTACAATAATTAAGGGTAAACTTTGCTATCATTCCGAGTTTGTTATGATTCGTATGTATTCTCCGGTATAAGTATCCTGAAATTCCGATACAAGTGTTTGCTTTGACTATTCGATATAAATATTCCGATATAAGTATTTTGATATAAGCATTCTAACGTAAGTATTTTGATACAAGTGCACACAAGTATATGATATAAGTATTTTGATATGAATATTTTGATACGAATATTTTGATATATGTAATGGATATGAGTTCGCTACGAGTATTCGATACGAGTATGAGAATAAGTACTTCGACATTAGCATTCCGACATGAATATTCCCGAAATAAGTATTCGGGTAAAAGTATTTTGATCCGGATATGTAATCCGATATAAGGATCCCGATGCAGTAATGTTATGAATAATGTGCTACGAATATCGATAGGAATATCTTCTATAACTCGATATTTTGGTCGTACGACACGAGCGCCGTGATTGTTCTATCGAGTCATTGATGTGGTAAGTGTGTGTGTGCTTGAGTCCGGATACGTGTGCATGGTTTCGGAGTGCGTGTATACGGTTTCTCACGACTCGCTCGTGCATGTCCGAGTATGTTCTATTCACCGAGTCCCGGCCAGACATGTTCTCGTGCGCATTCCACCGCATTGTTCACCGAGACCCACCCGCGATGAGGTCGGGACATGTTATATGACGATGGCGCCGCATCCGACATCCTCTACCGAGTCCCTTATTGAAGGGTCGGACACGTTATCCACCGAGTCCCTCACCGGGGCGGGACACGTTACATGCATACGTACTTCGTTGATGTTGGCATATATGATCCTATTCACCGAGTCCCCACCGAGGGCCGGGACACCATGCATATGTGACATATGCTCACCGAGTCCCCACTCGAGGGCGGGACACGTTATTTGTACACGTGATGTATTCATGGATCGGGTGTGAAAAATATACCCGTATGATGTTCACGGGTATGCATGCACGGGGTCCGTTACACGCATACGTGATACCCGCACACGCAACGATTCCCCGCCACCGCGTCCCTCAAGAAGGCCGGATACGTTACGTGTATATGTATACGATGACCCGCGGCACGCACGGTCCGTATTTTTGAAAGTGTCGATGACTTATCTATTTTGTACTTTTCCGTACATCGGTATATTTACGTATGATGCGTCGGATAAGTAAGTATTTTGGTATTCCATGTTGTGCCCGCCTCGCAGAGCATTTATTCTACATAGCACATATTAAAAGACCCCCTCTTCTTCGGGCTGCGTTTCAGTACTGATGATTGAAGGAGAACATGAGGTGCGAGTCGAGTTTGATGATGGAGGTTAGAGTAATTATGGTCCGTAATGATGAACGTGTGGAGTTTTGTATGGTTATAGATTTGTTCGGTTTGGAAACGAGAAAGAGTATATGGAGAAAAAAAAATTACTATGTATTTTATCTTATTTGATTTGTGACGCGATTTTCCGTAGTAAGAGTCGAGGGTTCGCTAGAGGCTCTGTGTAAGGGTCGGTGCCCATCACACCCCGATAAGGGAGGGTGTGACAAATAGCTTAGTTGTCTTCCTTAGCTTTCTAGTATAAATAACTTGTCTAAACATTTCCGTAGATTTGGATGAATATTGAATTACTAAACTCATCGAGAGAGAGCTTGTTAAGCTTTTGATTGTGAACCTTGTCGAGAGAGATTGGTTGCTTGGGATCATAAGTCCTCGAGGTTAACATCTGATGATAAGTCTTAGTTATTATAGAACTTTGGTTGCGTGTCTTTAGTTGTGTCAATCTAGTTATCCTTTGTTTTCCTTGTCATTTTTAGTCCTTTTTATTTCCATCAATCGAGAGAACAAATCTAATCTTGGATTTGATTCATTAAAAAAAAAAATCGAAAATTAAAACCCCAAAAATCTTGTGTTGTTTTGTTGATACTAGTGTTAGATCCGAGTTTCTTAGTGTGTGTCAAGTTATTTGAGTCGTTTTTGAGTTTTTCACCATTAAAAGACCTCAAGGTTAAAGAACTAGTGGGTTTTGTAGAGAACTTGATATATTGAAAGTTATTTGTGCAAATGTTGGGACAAAAAAGTCGATTTGAAGGAGTTAGAGATTTTAAAAGTTTCGTATTCTTGAAGATCTTCAAATCTTCAAGATAAAAAAAAGAACAAAGAAGGTGTTTGATCTCAAAAATCTTCAAATCAAAGGTTGAAAAGTGTTTGTAGGCCAAAGAGAGAAAAAAAAAAGGGAAATCAGAAAGTTCAGTCCATTTTCCAACCCACAAAAAAAAAATGCCACGTCATCGCTGACGTCAGCGTGACGTCAGCCACGCGCAACAAAAAAAAGCCTGCAGGAGTGTGCACTTCGGATTCAGAGAGTGTGCATTTCAACACTTAGAAAAATTTTGTAAGTGTTAGACCAAAAACCACCCCAAAAATTTTCTAAGTGTCCAAAACTTCTCCAATTTTTTTCTAAGTGTTTCTCCACTTCTTATCTACTTTCTTTGATTCTCTAAAGCTAATTAACAACTAGTAATTGTTCTTACTTGTTGGTTAATTTGTTCTTGAGTCCCATTTCTTTTCGTACCAATTCTCTTCGTTCTTTTCTCGTTTAACTTCGTTGAAACTTCTTGATTCAAGTCCGCTAGTTT
The DNA here is from genome assembly GCF_029784015.1 of Lycium ferocissimum. NCBI lineage: Eukaryota > Viridiplantae > Streptophyta > Magnoliopsida > Solanales > Solanaceae > Lycium > Lycium ferocissimum. The sequence continues at coordinate 22,793,194 of NC_081348.1, forward strand.
GAATTGAGTCGTTCGTTCTTCTAAGTTAAACAAGAATCTATTCTGGCCAAGAGTAGAACTTGAATCCCTTGTGACTAATCGGCATTAACAAGAACACAATCATTAGCCGAAACAATTTGTGAGGCAATTCAAAGCGTGCTTTTACTTGAGAATTCCGCGAGTTGTTTATCAATAACTTAACGTGTTTGCTTGTTTTGTGTGTGTTTTAATAGGTACCATTACGGCGAATGAAGATGAAACTCCAACTCCCAAGTAACACTTGATGATTTGGCCAACATGATAGCCACCTTGGCTAATCGAATAGGAAATGTGGAGGGAGAGATACAGGTCTTTAAGAGAAAGTATGCAGGAATTGTCATCCTCACCACAAGTTCACTATCAAGGAAACACAATGTCCTATGCCACTTTACCTACCTTGTCCCCCGGAACTATCCACCAATTTTACAACTCCACTCCTCAAACCACCAATACCTTAAACAATACCCCACCACCTTCACAAGACCGAATTCCAAATGAAAACCAAATTCCAAATGAAACTGAACCACGATCAAATGTCACCTACCCCGTCAAAACCGTCCAAACCCCCGACAAGCCGTCCGAAATGTCCCACCCGAAAATGATGACTATTAAGGAGAAGTGTATGAAGATGATGTGGTTGATCCTTATGCTAATCAAGTTAAGGGACAACGAGGATAAATACAAGGTGAGGTGGAAGGAATGGCCCTATCCCTCAAATGGGTAGGCAAAAGAGGATGTCAAGCTCGTGATGGTTACCAAGGTCGTGACTATCAAGGTTATGATTATGATGAAGTCTAGGGGTATGGGAATGGTGGAGGTCGAGATACGAGTCTCAACTCCATCAAGATCACTCTCCCAACATTCAAACGGGGTAGTGATCCCGACGTATTTCTTGACGATGCATTATGATAGAATCTTCTTGACAAATGAAATGTCCGAGATGAAAAAGGCATCTTATGCCATTGCTCAATTCGAAGGCTTCACCTCTACATGGTGGGAAACTCAAGTGAAAGCAAGAAGATTGCATGGACTTGTTTTCACACCTACTTGGGAAGGGCTAAAGAATATCTCGAGTAAGATGTCACCGAACGTTACAAAGCAAGAGCAACTCAAAAAGGTATATACTTTGAGGCAAGGCAAAAAGAGTGTGGAAGAATACTATGATAAGTTCCAACTTGTCGAGAATAGACTTTTGAAGAGGACTGAATGCTATGACTTGGTTCCGAGCAGGTTAAATAGAGAAATTGCTTCCCAAATGAGACTTACAACTATAGTGACATTGATGGAACTCTTGGGGAGATTGAGGGTCTCAAGGAAGACAAGATTAATAAGCTAAGAGGCTAAATAAGTTTATGGAACAACAAGGATGAGGAACATCTTCCTCCAATTGGGCCAGGCACCATGCAAGAATCAAGAAGCCCTTTGTGAAAAATAATCAAGTCGAGAAACAACCCCAAAAGTTTGCTCCGGACAAAATCTAACCCGATCCGATGTTTTAAATGTCAAGGCTTTGGCCATATAGTTTTCGAGTGTGCCAATCGGAGAGCATTTATTCTTGGAAGAATGCGGTAGTGGATGAAGGAGAACTGAGGTGGAAGATGACGAGGGTAATGATGGACATAGTGGAATGATGAAGAGAAAGATTATATGGAGGGTGACAGATGTCACCGTTCCAAATTGTTTGGCAAAAGCGAGGTGATGACATGTACGGCCAAGCCTCAAGAAGGGGAGATCACCGTCCCTAACTATATGGTAAGGAGAACAATGATAAGCAAGGCCATGGATGATCCTAGCCAAAGAGAGAACCTTTTCCATTCTAAATGTGTTATCAACCGAAATGTGTGTGTCATGATCATTGATAGTGGAAGTTGTGCAAATGTTGCAAGTAACGATGGCGCGGTGTGTTGAAACTTCCCACCACTAATCATGAAAATCCTTACAAAATCCAATGGCTTAATGAATGTGGAGAGTTCAAGGTGAACAAGCCTTTATCAAGTTCAAAATTGGGAAGTCCCAAGACGAGATCCTTTGTGATGTTGTTCCCACGCAAGCTTGTCACCTTTTACTTAGAAGACCTTGGCAATATGATAGGTCAACCAAGCATGATGGAAGAACCAATTCCAGTACACTCTTGTTCATAATGGCTCAACTATGTGTTATGTCCGACACGCCTTACAAGTCAAAGCGAAGTTTACCACAAAATGAGGGAGTTGAAAGAAGTGGTGTATAAGGAGACAAGGCGAGGGAAGCGAAAAAATGGAGTCGAGGGGAAATGTGTGGCCCTTTTGGCACATCTAGGGTAGATTAGGGAGGAGTTAGAGGACAACCGGTGATCCTTCTCACTTAGGACTATGCTCGCACACTAACGAACTAACATATTCTTTGCCTAGTTCTATTTCTTCGTTTTGCAGACTATGATGACGTGTTTGAGCTTCCAAAGGGATTGCCACCATTAAGGGGAATTAGGCACCAAATTGACTTTATCCGGGTCTGCAAACAAACCGGCATAGGGCCAACCCGGATGACACCAAAGAACTTCAAAAGCAAGTGGATGAACCTTGAAAAAATTATGAGTCCATGTGCCGTGCCCGTGATCTTGGTGCCAAAGAAAGATGGAACATGGCGCATGTGTGTTGATTGCCGAGCCATCAACAAGATAACGGTAAAGTATCACCATCCCATACCTCATCTTGATGACATGCTTGATGAATTGAATGGTTCATGCATATTTTCTAAGATTGACCTTAGGAGCGGATACCATCAAATCTGGATGAAACTCGGAGATGAGTGAAAAACGGCATTCAAGACCAAATTTGGTCTATATGAATGGTTGGTGATGCCTTCTGGTCTTACTAACGCTCCTAGTACTTTCATGCGATTAATGAATCGTGTGATGAAACCTTTTATTAGTAAATTCGTGGTTGTTTACTTTGATGATATATTGGTGTATAGTAGAACCATGGATGAGCATGTCGATCATTTGAAATGTGTGTTTGAAGTGCTTAGACAAGAACAACTTTATACTAATATGGCTAAATGCTCTTTTTGTGTTGATGACGTTGTTTTCTTGGGTTTTGTTGTGAGTTCAAGGGGCGTTAAGGTTGATGAATCCAAAATAGACGCTATTAAGAATTGGCCAACTCCTAAATCCATTGGTGATGTGAGAAGTTTTCATGGATTGGCTAGTTTTTATAGGCGATTTGTTAAAGGATTTAGTACCATAGCTGCTCCTTTGACCGAGGTCATCCGAAAGGATAAGCCTTTCTCTTGGGGTGAGGAGCAAGCAAGGGCTTTTGAAACTTTGAAACAAATGCTTAGCTCCGCACCGTTGTTGCAATTACCCGATTTTGATAAAATCTTTGAAATTGAATGTGATGCTAGTAAAGTAGGTATTGGTGCCGTTTTGATGCAAGACCAAAAACCCATTGCCTTTTTTAGTGAAAAGCTTAAGGGTGCGATGTTGAATTACTCTACCTATGATCTTGAATTGTATGCTTTGATTAGAGCTTTGGGTAATTGGCAACATTACTTGTGGCCTAAAGAGTTTGTTATTCGAACTGATCATGAGTCCTTGAAACACCTTAAGGCCCAAGGTAAGTTGAACAAACGGCATGCCAAATGGGTTGAATTTCTTGAAACTTTCCCTTATGTAATCCAATACAAAAAGGGGAAGGACAATGTAGTGGCGGATGCCTTGTCTAGAAAACATGTTTTGATAAATACTTTGTCTTCCAAATTAATGGGTTTTGAAAGCTTGAAGACATTGTATCCCGAGGACCCTATTTTTGCAAAAAAAAAATTCAAGATTGCGAAGAATGGGAAAAGGAAAGATGGATTAGGGATAGGTCTTCTACTCCCTATTCGAAATTTGATGGTTTCTTGTTCAAGAACAAGCGACTATGTGTGCCCATGAGCTCTTGGAGGGAATTATTTGTGAGGGAGGCACATGATGGGGGATTAATGGGACATTTTGGAATTGATAAAACTTTGGGAATTCTTGTGGAGCAATTTTATTGGCCTAATATGCGTCGGGATGTTGCTAAAATTTGTGGGCAATGCATTGAGTGCCGTGGTGCTAAGTCTAGGCTCCTTCCCCATGGTTTGTATACCCCTCTCCCCACGCCACAAAGGCCTTGGCTTGATATTTCAATGGATTTTGTATTGGGTTTGCCAAAGACAAAAAGGGGCAAAGATAGCATTTTTGTTGTTGTTGACCGCTTTTCAAAGATGGCTCATTTTATTGCATGTCATAAAATTGACGAAGCATCTCACATTGCATCTTTGTTTGTTGAACATGTGGTCAAATTGCATGGTATTCCCAAAACCATAGTGAGTGATAGGGACTCTAAGTTCCTTAGCCACTTTTGGAAGGAATTGTGGGGACGACTTGGGACTAAGTTGTTGTTTTCTACATCTTGTCACCCACAAACCGAGGTTGTGAATAGGACTTTAGGGTCTATGCTTAGGGCCATGGTTAAGGGAAAATTAGCATCTTGGGAAGATCATTTGCCTTTAGTTGAATTTGCATCTAATAGAGTCATTCATAGTACAATTGGCATGTCTCCATTTGAGGTTGTTTATGATTTTAATCCACTAACCCTCTAGATCTCACCCCTTTGTCTCAAGATGTTGTTTTGAGTTTAGATGGAAACAAAAGGGCCGAGGCCATGAAGAAGTTGCATGAAAAGGTGAGACTTCACCTTGAGAAGAAGAATCAAGAGACGGCCAAGAGAGCAAACAAAGGCCGCAAGAGAGTTGTGCTTGAACCGAGTGATTGGGTTTGGGTACATTTTCGCAAGGAGCGATTTCCCAACAAAAGGAAGACCAAGTTGATGCCTAGAGGAGATGGTCCATTTGAGGTGCTTGATCGACTCAATGACAATGCATACAAGATTGATCTTCCCCCGGAATATCAAGTCCATAACACCTTCAATGTGTGTGATCTCTCTCCTATGGATGTGGATGATGGTGACCCCTTAAATTTGAAGACAAATTCTTTTCAAGAAGGGGAGAATGATACAACCCAAGTTGCATCAAGGCCTTTCACAATGAGCCAAGCTCGTGAACTTCAAGCAATACAAGGGTTATTCATGAAGAGGACGTGCGAGTACACTCAGAGCCCTCCAGGGATTCCAAGTGTTGATGATTGCATGGGAGGAGGATTGGAGAAGAGTGTTGAAGATGGCTATGCTTGCAATGAGGCTATTACTTAAAGGCTAGCATTTTCAAGTTTCATTTATGATAAGACCAACCAAACAATGCCCTTACTTCATTAAGGGTAGAATTATAATAGCTTAGTTGTCTTCCTTAGCTTTCTAGTATAAATAACTTGTCTAAACATTTCCTATGGTAGATTTGGATGAATATTGAAATTACTAAACTCATTGAGAGTAGAGAGCTTGTGAAGCTTTTGATTGTGAACCTTGTTGAGAGGATTGGTTGCTTGGGATCACAAGTCCCTTGAAGTTATCCTAGGAGTTTGGTGCTCTATTGATTACAATTTGAAGGTCTTAGTTATTATAGAACTTTGGTTGACAAATTGTGTCTTTAGTTGTGTCAATCTAGTTATCCTTTGTTTTCCTTGTCATTTTCTTGTCCTTGTTATTTCCTTTATTGTATCAATAATCGCCGCATCTTTATGTTGTTTTGGTCTTTTTTGTTCCATTTGTCCCTCTTTTGTCCTCGACTCATAAAACCTGAAAATTCATGAAAACACACGAAAACACGAACAAACACTTGAAAAGACTACTCAAAAAGTATAAGTAGTGAATGTAAAAAGCCCTAAAATCCACGACTCATCACCTTCACTCTTAGAATTTTTGGATTCAAAATTTAGAGATCGATTGAAAAACCTCTCTAAACCTTTTTCTGGATACTAGTAGATATGAACTTAAAAAAAAAAGTATCTATCAGTAGCTAAGTGAGTTTATTCAGTGCGAATTCGGGTTAATTGGACCAATGGATTTCGGATGCCGAATGCACAAAGAAAAAAATAATAAAATTTAAGGAATTAAGTCGTGTGCTAATTTATCTGCATTTTACTTGATAAACGCTGCAAGAAACTATTGATGTTTCATGGATCTATTTATGAGACTATAATAAAATAGAAGCATTTAGCTTATCAAAACAGCTATTTAGATAAGAACTTTTAATCATGTGCAAATTTATCTACATTTTACTTGACAAACGCTGCAAGAAACGATTAAAGTTTCATGTATATATTTATGAAACTATAATAAAATAGAAGCAATTAGGTTTTCAGAACAGCTATTTAGATAAGAACTTCTTTAATGAACTTAGTAGATATGTTTATAACGTGTTTTTAATAGGTAAATGAGGTGCACGATGCCTCGGCCAAGAATTTGGCTATAGAATATGAGATAATATCATCATATGGATGAAGGGCTCAAAGAAAAATGAATATAGAATTTCAATCATCATTGATCTTTAATCTTTGATGCACTAATGATATACAGCTACACCACGGTCACCTTGAACTATTCATTTTTAGGCAAAGAGAGAACAAACAGATAGAGACTGAGCAAATTGGCGTTTGATTTTGATCCATTAAATTACTATTCACTCGGTTTTAATTCGTTCGTTTTCTTATAATTTGTTCAATTATCTAATTTTATATTTTTCTTACTTTATATAACATATAAAATATACGAGAATTTTACACAAATAAGCTGTTTTTAAGTTCGAATTACAAATTTTTGTTAAATATATTAATTTTTTTTTTTTTTGGTTGTTATTACATAGGGGGTAAGGGAAGGGGATTACTAAGTGGAGGTTCAAACCCTCACCAATAAGGTGAAAATTCAAGTAACCAACCAACTGAACTACTAGATCCCTACAGTTCGAATTACAATTATTTAGCGTACTTACACTTAATTACAAAATATAACATCACTTTACCAATTATAATAAAATAATAGTAAAAGCAATGACAACCATTAAAAGTTTTGAAGCCTTAAAGGTGTAAACTCCATTAAAAGTTTCAATGACAACCATTAAAAAGTTTTGAAGCCTTAAAGGTGTTATTGCAAACGATTGGAAGTATACTTGGAAATTGATATGTCAGTTTTGAGGTAGTTTGGTGAAGATTAGAATTAGTTTTGGTTGAAATTTTAGATTGAAACTCGAAGAGGATAAAGAAAGCAATAGATTCTATATATTTTGTGTATGTTGTTTGTATGTCCCACGCATAAGTGGACATACATACAGTATCATACACACGACATACAAACAACATACACAACAACATTATTATATGTTTTTTGTATGCAAATGGTATGTACTAGGGGCGAATTACCCGATTTATCGAAACAATTTACTTTTTGAAAAATAGATTATTCCGCTAAATCAAATAATTTTGCTCTTAATTTTGTATATCTAGGTAAAAATTTCATTTTTAAAAAAAAGTACCTTGACAAGATTTCTAATGAGAATTTGTGTTACACATTAGGCTAACTTTTAGATAAGTTGAATTGGACGGGTTAAAATGAGCTAAATTAGTAAATAAATGGATCATTAACCCACTCAAACTTAATCGAAATGGACGAATTATATTTTCATGAACTAATTTTGTCATCCCTAACTAAATAATATAAAATATATGTGCATCAGCGGAGCATCACCATCTCCAACTCTGCCCTAAAGAATTACTAGAAATATTCCATTGGTTTGGTTATTACTTGCCAAGATAGAAACCAAAAGCTTGTTCCAATTTGGCTAGATTTCAAACATTAATGTGACTAGGACCATGTTTGGATAGGCTTATGACTCTTGATTTATAAGTCAAAAGCTATAATTTAGAAATTCTTGCTTTTGAACTTTGGTTTATTTTTGTTAATTTAGCTTCAAAAAATGTGTTTAAAAGCACTTTTTTATTTTAATCAAACATTACAAAAGTACTTGAAAGCTTTTTGGCTTAAAAGCACCTAAAATAAGCCAATCCAATCAGGCTCCTATGTAAAATACTCTTCATTTTTAGGGCAATTCTGCCTTTTGGGGTGGTCTTTAAATTTTGCCCCTCATATTTGAAATCTTTAAATTTTGCCCTTTTAAAACCCATGGGTTCGAGTTCGAACCCCCACTTTGGTCAAAATTTTAAAAAAATTCACAAGGCGAGTTTAAATTTCGCTATGCCCCCACCGGCATACACTTGTGAAGGAATTACCAAAGTTATGCCGGACCCGGCATACTTATGCCTTATGGGCAGACTTGGCATAAGTATGCCGGGTCCGGCATAAACTTGTTAAGGAATTACTAAAGTTATGCCGGACCCGGCATACTTATGCCAAGTCTGCCCATAAGGCATGAATATGCTGGATCCGGCATAAATTTGGTAATTTCTTAACAAGTGTATGTCGGGTCCGGCATACAAGCGACCCAAACCTTGCCTTGCAATTTTTTTTTAATTTATGCTTGAGCGGGGGTTCGAACTCAAAACCTCATGATTCCCGTCAACGCTCGAGTTGCAATGCGAAGGGCAAAAAAAAATTAAAGGCATAATTTAAAGGCAGCGAAATATGAGGGGCAAAATTTAAAGACCACCCCAAAAGAAGGACAATCCGCGCAAAAAAAAATGTCATTTTTATGGGATATTCAGTTAGAGGCCCATGATGGGACAAGGACATATGATGAGACCGCCCAAATCCCGACGATCCACCCATGATGAGGCCCATCATCCTTCTTTCTTGATGCATGGCACGTCAAGCAAATGGATACTCCTATAGTCCTATTGAGTGAAGTATATAATTTAAATGTTTATTAAACTTTTAAGATAATATTTACTATATTAAGGTTATTTTGTCATTTTAGTAATTTTAATTCATGTATGATTAATATTCACATTCTTATTTCATATTCATCTTGCATAAAATATTAATACGTGAATTCCTGCATACTTTATGCGTATATTAATTATGCAGAAATTAAAGAAAAACATGAACCAAATGTTGAGTATTAACAATTTTGTAGAATGTTTCATGTGGTAAAAGGGAAAAAGTAACCAGACATTATATAAACAGTATTCCTGGATTTTTATGTGGATATAATTTCTTCCTATTTTTCCTACACCTTAGAGGATCAAAGGAGAAAGCTAGTTGCATATATAACCACTATAAGAGAGGCGCTAGTGGATATCACAATCACGTCAATGGTGTAAGGAATACTTGAGAATTAAGAGGGAGGTTTTGGGCCTTTCTTTGTGCTTCCCTGCATCATTATCTTTGCACGTACTACTAGATAGTGCTTTCGTTTCTGCTGTTTTCTTTCTGTCTTCATTTGTAAAATTGGATTGGTACATATGCAGATTCACGTAGACACTAGCAATCCCATCATTAAAGATAAATAATGGTGGATCTTCCATTAGAGACGCAGATCCAAAATTTGAAATTTATGAGTTTGTCATCTTGAATTCACATGAACTCATAGAGTTTCATCGTAAATTTGCCACTATCCACAGGTTCGGAATCCACGATTACGATTAAGGAGACCGAGTTTATCTAAACTCAGTACTTTCGATGCAGCGTATAAATTTATGTGCAAAAATTCCTTAAAATTACAACATATGGTTGATATTAACCTATTGGAAACAACCGAGAGTCTATCGGAAAAAATAATCTTTCTACCTTTCAAGGTAGGGATAAGGTCTGCGTACACTCTACCCTCTCTAGACCCACCAAGTGAGATTATCTTTGGGTATGTTGTTGTTGCAGATATTAACCCATAATTTTAAATTTATAATAAGTTAATTAATGCTAATAACTTACCATTTTAAAAATATACTAACCCATAATTTTTAAAATATAATAAGTTAATCGCCTCCTTAAATGTTAAACCACATTCATTCGGACAACATTAAATCAATATATTCTAACATCAGCATAATAATGGATTTAAAAGTATTGTCCCAAAATTCTAAAAATAAGAGTATATACTCTAATACAGAGCTAGCTGTCATAAAATTCCAACAAGCGAACTTTAAAATAATTATATTCTTTTTGACAATTGAGAGATAATATATTTTAGAATCCGAAATGGTGAAAAGGAAACAATAAATTTTGTATAACAGATGAATATTTTTCCAAGCGGAGGAAGAACGAATAGATCGATGAAACAAGAAGAGGACTTCTGGAAGTTAAAATCAAGAATCCAGTGGTTAAATGACGGGGATGCCAACACTAAATTCTTCCATCTCTCCGCTATCCAAAGATATAGAAAGAATAGAACTTTGGGACTCAATGACACTGTGGGCAACTGGAACCATGATATACCATCCATTAATAGAACCATCTTGGAACACTTCCATTCCATTTTTAAAACTGACCTTCTCAGCTGGCAAAGACAATGGGAGATCAACCCTAGTTTGAATAACATCCTAACACAAGTTGACCAGCCCATAATTTTAAAAATATAATAAGTTAATCACCTCCTTAAATGTTAAACCACATTCATTCGGACAACATTAAATCAATATATTCTAACACAAGTATAATAATGGATTTAAAAGTATTGTCCCAAAATTCTAAAAATAGGAGTATATACTCTAATACAGAGTTAGCTGTCATAAAATTCCAACAAGCGAACTTTAAAATAATTATATTCTTTTTGAGAATTGAGAGATAATATATTTTAGAATTCGAAATGGTGAAAAGGAAACAATAAATTTTGTATAACATATGAATATTTTTCCAAGCGGAGGAAGAACGAATAGATCGATGAAACAAGAAGAGGACTTCTGGAAGCTAAAATCAAGAGTCTAGTGGTTAAATGACGGGGATGCCAACACTAAATTCTTCCACCTCTCCGCTATCCAAAGATATAGAAAGAATAGAATTTTGGTACTTAATGACGTTGTGGGCAACTGGAAGCATGACATACCATCCATTAATAGGACCATCTTGGAACACTTCCATTCCATTTACAAAACTGACCTTCTCAGCTGGCAAAGACAATGGGAGATCAACCCTAGTTTGAATAACATCCTAACACAAGCTGACCATAATGCTCTTACGAAGCCTCTAACCACTGCTGAAATCAAGAAAGCTATTAACTCCTTCAAACCACTAAAAGCGCCAAGGACAGATTGGATTCACCCTATTTTCTTCCAATGCTATTGGGACTCCACCAAACATGCTATAATTGCCACCTGCATGCAAGTATTCAGCACATCTACGATTCCCCTAGACATCAATACTACCCTAGTCACTCTGATCCTAAATATTAAAAACCCTTCCAATATCACTTACTACATACCCATCAGCCTTTGCAATACCATCTACAAAACAATCACCAAGATTATTGTCAACAGAATCCGCCCCTACTTAGATAAAATCATTAGCTCCACCCAATGTAGCTTCTTACCTAGTAGGAGAGCCAGTGATAATGCTATTATAGTTCAGGAAGTTATCCATTCTCTTAATCGTACAATTGGTGCAACTGGGAAAATGATGCTCAAAATTGACTTAGAGAAAGCCTTCGATCGCCTTGAATGGTCTTTCATAAGATCATCCTTTTATGCTTTAAACTTCCCTACACCTTTAATTAACTTGATCATGAATTGTGTCTCCATCGCCACAACTCTTCAATGGCAAACCCTATGAGTATTTTCAACCTACTAGAGGGATCAGACAGGGGGAGCCCACTCCCCCTTTATCTATTCATTATTTGTATGCAAACTTTAACAAGGTATATAAACCACCAGGTGGATATTGGGCTTTGGTCCCTATCAGACTAAGCCAAAGTGGACCATAACTCTCTCACCTCCCATTTGTAGATGACCTAATCCTCCTAGCTAAAGCTGGTGAGAAGAGTGTGTCCTCTATATTCAACATCTTTGAACATATTGCCCAACAGTCAGGACAAAAGATTAACTTCCACAAGTCAAAAATCTTCTTTTCCAAAGCTAGTAACCCATCAACTCAATCCAGCCTATCTTTTAGGATTAAAATGAGTGTCACCACCAACTTTAGAAAATACCTTGGATTTCCAATCACCACTCTTAACCCCAAGAAAATTGATTACCAATTCATTCTTGATAGAATGAATACTAGATTAAAAGGTTGAAAATCTAAAATTCTCAATATGGCTAGTAGACTCACCCTGACCCAATCAACTTTGACTGTTATTCCTGTCCATGTAATGCAACTTAATAGCCTTCCAACATCCATAACAAACCATGTGGATAGGATTCAATTGTGGATCTACTGTGGAAAAAAAGAAAAACTCATCTAATCAATTGGAATACTATCTCAAACCCTAAAAATAAGGGTAAACTGGGTTGACCAAAGCAAGAGGCGAGAATTGCTCTCTTATCTTATCACTTCTGTGGAGACTTCATAAAAAGCCTCAGGCACTATGGGCCCAAATTATGAAGGCTAAATACAGAAACAGATGGTCCTACCACATCACAAACTCTCTCCCTTCAGACTCTTATATCTGGTGCAGTATCTCGAACATGAGCAAGCCCTTCAACATGGGAATTGCATGGAATATTAGACAGAGATAAAATTAATCGTTAGGATCACCATTGATTTTCCCCTTCACAAACATTAAAAAGTTACATCAAAGGCCCTATACCAAGCAACCACCAATTAAAAAATGTGTAAACCATCATCAACAATCAAGGCTAGATCCCAAATAACATACCATTTGAGATACCAGAAGATATATCTACCCCCATTCATGGTACTTATATTCCTTTCGGTCAAAACTCTAAAGATAGCTTCATCTAGCACCTTTCTTGAGATGGTACATGCCATACCAGAGATGCATACCTCCTCTATCTCAACCTTGTTGGAAATAACCAAAGACCTAATACCAGTCTCAATTGGGTATGGAAGCTCAAGTGCTTGCATAAATTAAAGTACTTTTTTTGGTTACTACTCAAGAACAGACTGCCGACTGCCAACTGCTTGCCTCCTCCACCACATACATATCATCCTATCCAACCTCTAAAAGCTCAGTAATGTAGCAGAATCAACACACTATTTCTTCTTTGAATGCCCACTTCCACCCCCATCTGACTTTTCTTAAACATTAGGACACCAAATCAAGAGGACATGAATGACTGGTTCAAGCAACTATGCCTTTGTCAAACCCTTATATACACATTAAGAAACATCTCAGTCCATACCTCTGTAATAATCTCCATGATAGCATGGCATATCTAGCTCAATTGGAACCATAACATCTTTAACAACTTAACCCAATCGATCAACATCCAAAAAACACTGGCCTCCGCAGTGGAATTCTACCATCTTACATGATACTCTACCAACTGCTATATCCACTATCCAAGTTTTTTTGACAACTGCCTCCGGCTAACATGTACAAACTCAATTGATAGAGCTTTTAGCAGTTGCTCTAACTCGAGTGGACTGGCGGAGTTATAAGCAACTGCAATGGGCAGTGGGAAGAAGGATATGCCAGTAATATCAATGCTACCTCGTATTACATGCAGAAACTATGGCCCTACTCAAAGGGCTTGAGTTAGCATTCACAAAAACTTGTATCCACTGGAGGTGGAAACTTACGCCCGGGTATTAGTCGTCCAACTATGCTCACGTACTGAGACTAGCACTCACCCACAATTACTTGATGATTGAAGGTTTCTACTAATGGCAATAGGGCATCCACTGGTAAGGCATAAATACAGAGAGGCCCACAAGGTTGCACACAAAGGCGAATTCAGGATTTGATGACTACGGGTACCGCCTTTACAAAAAATTGCATTTTTTGAGAGACGAAATTTACGGATGTTGTCGGTCAATAATTTTTTTTTAGATAACTAACGGACACGATAAACCAATGAATTTTTTTTTTTTCTTAATGAAATCGATAGAACTGATCGAAGTCTGTTGGTTAATTAATTTTGCTGCGTGAAATAATAATAAAAATTCTAATATTATCCTCTTTTAAATTTAATTAACCGGTGGAGGCTTTTGGAAAAATTCAAGGAAATTCACGAATTTTTTGTTCCAACATGATAATTTTCGATTCATAATTATCCGTCAGTTTTCTCCCTTGAGAAAGAGCATGTTCTTAGTAGTGAACTGTCACACCGCACCCTTGGTAAGGGGTGATTGGCACCCGGCACCTTACGGAAACCGAGCGAACGAATTTATAACTTGTATTCTCTATGTCTCGAATGACAAAATAAGGCTAAGGCTAGATATGAACGTAATATCATCTATAAATATATGTCCAATGTGTCACACCCTTAATCCGATAGGGTGTGATAGGCACCCGACCCTTACCTAGGGCCGAGCGAACTCACTGACTCTCGTAATACTCATAATCGATCGGACCTTTAAATCATAACATAAATACACAATGAAAGTTCTTCTAAAACAAACATGCTATTTATCCTTTCGTATCAAATAAAATCTATAACATATGTAAACATATAGAACTTATAATATAATGCATAATGACACATCTGCTTACATAGCCGCTTACATAACCGGGATATCTTATACCCACGACATTGTCCGCAAAGTCTCTAACATGGAACATGAATCTATATAATGCTCGGACTCGACAAAGACTCCGGTAGAGAAAGCGAGCTCGCCAATCCGCTAGAATAACCGATATCTTGACTCATGCAGGTGTACCGCGGCATGAAACGCACCCCGAAGAGGGGGTCGGCACGGAATATCATGAGTATGTAAACCATGAAATACAATAAGCGGGTTCATCTTGAAGTAAAGAATGACGTAAAATCGTAAAACTTGCCTTCGAAAAGATTTGGTCATGCATATCAAAATCATGTAATCATCATGTATACATATAGCGTGTCCGCCCCTCAGTAGAGGGACTCGGTAAGTAAAATCATGTCATCATCATGTATGCATGCATGTATATATATATATATATATATACCGTACCCTACCTCAGTGAGGGACTCGGTGAATAGGTGTCCGCCCCCGCTAGAGGACTCGGTATGCCATCGGGGCCGCCTATCCCCATATCATCACATCATCATATATATATATATGCGTGTCCCGGCCTCTAGTGAGGACTCGGTGAATAATGCAAAGGAGTTGCACGAACGCATGTATCCGGCCGGGTCTCGATGAAAGACATTGAAGCCAGACGATAGTAGCAGTGAGAAACCATATGCACATAAATCATCATAACGGACTCAATGGATAAGCAAGTAGTCGACGCCGAGAGCTAAAACAATAATCATGTTAGGTTCTTTTCAAAAAGAAGATCGTATCAAATCCGTTCTAAATATTTTGTCATTAAACTCGCATTAAAATAAATTTAAGGGATCGCAAGCACATATCAAGTCAATCCGAGCCCGCTCGTAAAAGTTACGGCCTTACCTATCGCGGAACCTCATGCGAACATATCGAAGAGATCCGAGCCTTTCGATGAAAGTTACTGACGTTCGTAGTTTCGGAGTTGTTTAGGAACAAAACTCTTTTCAAAACAAACTCTTATGCAATCTTTGAAATCCATTCATGCGAAAGACATAAAGACCATAATTTGACTATATTAAGAATATGATTATCAAGAAACAAATATGGATCATAAACATGCTTTCGGATCGCAAGAGTAGAATTACCTCGGGGTACGTGTCATAACTTACTTTTCACTAAGACATGCCAAAGAAAGAAGGGTGAAGCTTACATACCTCGATCGCTCCTAAGATAATCCAACTCAAGTCTCGACTCTCAAGGTCTACACAACGTCAATGGATATCGAATATTAGTCATAAACATCGAAGAATCAATTCCAAGCCATTACTTTTCTACGAAATTTGGCAAAGATTCCCTATAATTGACACCCCCGAGAATTTAACTCGCCAAATCATTATCAACAATACCAACAAACATAATAGCAATATCAATAATCAATCCCAAACACATTCTAACATTAATAATTCCTTCATATAATTCGACGACATTCCATTACATTCAATTCAACTACATACTTTCAAATTAACATCAACACTCATAAGTTCAAGTACCAATCCAAGATCATTCAACTAAGATTCAAGAATATTTCAAATAATCCGCTCAATGATCAAACAAGCCAATCCAATGCACAACCTTACCCGAAATCATTCCAATTCAACAAGAACATCACCAACACAATTCTTTCTTCCAAATTCATAAACTATGCCAACAATCCATTCGTTAACAACTTCATTTTCATAAATTCAAGAAACCATATTAATATTACATTATCGTCCAATTCAGCCCACACGACTATAACCTTAACTTGGGTCATTAAAACTTCATTCTACATCATAGAATTCACAACGACGACAACCAAAATACCACATAAAATTAGTTCATTCCCTAACATCCAAAACAGCCCATTTTCGGCCAACACCACAACACACACATTCCATGATTTCCATCCATTTCTACACATTACAACAACACCTAAACATGCTAAATACAATTAGTTCATCTCTCCTACACGACAACACAAACACACGGCCAAGTCAAGACATACGCACGGCTCATCTTCAACACACATAATTTCATGAATTCCATTCATTTCTACATATCACAACATGCACAACCACCTATTAAACATGTAAAGATGATTAAATCTTACCTTCTCCATTCATGTTCTTCACACGGCCAAGGTTGGTAAATTGCGACAACGAACGGTTTTCTTGTTCCAACAACTACTCCACGTTAACGAGGGCCTTTCAATTAGTAGGAAACCTAGGAGAAAAGAATTTTTCATGATCAATATCTCTTGGCCCTTTCTTGGTTGAACATGGCGAATGGCCATTCTTGAGTTTTCTCCGATTTTCTTGAAATTCTAAGGCAACAAATGATAAAGATGACTTAATTATCATCTTATACACACGTATATAATTAATACATATGGCCATGGCCCACACTTCCATGTGGACGGCCACCTCCTCTCTTTTCTTTTTTTTTTTTTTTTGAATTTCAAGTTTCCAAAACTTCCTTTTGTCCCCATGTTTCATGAAATATTAGTTTCCATAATTTCACTTTTTCCCCCCAAATTTTCCTTAATATCTCCATCCAATGAAGTTATAAGCAACTTATGCCTTACAACAAAGTCGGAAGATAACCTTTGTCCATAACCCTTACAACCAACTTAAAATATTTCGACGTACAAAATGCGGGATATAACACAACGGACCCACGACGCCAATATAAAGACCGGACATGAACATACTTGAAGCTATACAGAAGCTATGCTCCGCAAAGCCTCTATGAACATGACCGAAGTATACAAGTGAGTTGGGCCCCCAACATGCCCCGAACAAAATCCCCTCATACAAACATATATACATCCAGACTCGCGCCTCCAAGAAGAAGTGGAGCTCGCGATCATATCTGTACTGAAGGTACCATGATGAATGATCCTCGTCTTGTCTATCTACACTGCGGGCATGAACGCGGTGTCACTAAGCAGGACGTCGATTAACGAACGATGTCGAGTATGTAAGGCATGAATAACAACATAATAGGAAATATAGAACATAACATGAAATAAAAATAACCGTATATCGATTGCCTCATAAGCGGATACCGTGCATGCTTAGCTTTCTTTTTAAAAACATTCCTTATATATATACAAATAATAGTCTTTTCGGGCGAGCCTCGATCCATAAATAAATAATAATGTCTTTGCATGGAGCGTCGCATTTCGATCCATATATCATATCATCATCTTCGCATATATATTGCGTAACGAATGACCCGATCCATTTATCCATATATCCGGCGTACGGGCATCCTGCGTTCGGGACGATATCTAGCGTCAGTGGTTATGCGTATATAACGCCTCACCTTTCCCCTTACCCCGTATGTATATATATATATATATATATATATATATATATATATATATATATATATATATATATATATATATATATATATATAAGTAGCATGCATGAGAGCCCAGTAAAAGTTATCACTTTATCGGAGTGACGTAAGGCGGTAGCCTCCGACTTATATTATGAAGTCAAATTATCATCGCTCTATCTCACCTTGAAGGAACAATGCATTATAAAGCGAGATCAACAACAATGAGTGGAATCAAGAAAATCATGAAATAAGCTCACAAGAATCTCATCTTAGCATTAAAATCATAAGCTTTGGAATTTCTAGAATTAAAATCATCATCATCATGTTCATCATAGAAAACATATCGTCTTTAGTATCATAAAAGCTTTTAAGAACCATGAACTTCTAAATTTTGGAAGTAAGAAGGTTATGGAAACATATATATGGAATCATAGCATAGGAATCATGCCTTTTGAAAGAAAGGGACTAGCCTTAACATACCGTTCGCCCAATTATCTACACTTATTCGTCCGAGCTCGCAAGTCTACACATTTAAGAGGATTCACACAATCGTTAGACTCATCGTAGTATATTTGTGCTAAGCTTTCAAGTCAAACTATTTTTATATCCCGCCGAAAATCGCAAAGATCTCCCCCGTTTATACGTTTTTAGCCCGGAATCTCAATTCAGCAACCAACAACAACAACAACAACAATACCAACATCAGTAACATCATTTCCAACATCAATATGTACCATAAAACAGCTCACACGTTGTTTTCCAACTTCTATAACTAACCAACTTACTACACAATTATTTAACGACTTTGTCTCCGAGAATAAGCCTTAAATAATACCAAAAGAGAAAGATTCATACCTTTCTCTTGTTGAAGTAGCAATATCCCCGATATTCGCTTTGAATCCAAGTCAAAATCCACCGCAAAATAAGACAACAATCACAACCATGCGCTATCCGGACCTAAACTAATATTCCGTCACTTGAAAATTGCTCATTTTTTTTATATTCTCACACCCTCGACTATTTTTCTGGAATTTTCTAGGAAAATCTGATGAAAACAAAAGGGTTATTACCCTTTATATAAGGGTCAAATTCTGATCGGGTCACTGTAGCACTAACGTAGCAATTCTTGTATCGAGAAGCGCGAGGCAGCGTTTTGCTTCCGCTCGTCGGCTTAATTTGTAACGTCCATAATTCTCCACTCCGATGTCCTATCAATGAGCGGTTTGTTGCGTTGGAAACTAGACTCGACAAACTTCATTTTAGTCTTTTGAAACACCTTAAAACACTTCATATGCTAAGAGATATTCTTCCCTCAAGTTGGACCAAAATCTTCTCACAAAACTTTACCCGTCCTTTCTCCAAAGTTGTACTACTCCATTTTTTCCACTCATTTCCTTATAAAACCTTCCTAAGATACCTTATATGCATCCTTCACTCATTAAAATACTTAATAATGCTTGCTCCTTATATTCCAAAGTGGTTTTACTTAACCCTAACTCAACGTACTTATGTTTCAAATTTGATAAGTGCTTTTTGAAGATACGGGGTGTAACATCATCATTAATGCAAACATTCCACTAGTTAATAAGGTTGAATTAAGGTCTAAATTCAGTCGGCTCGATCCATTTTGAATTAACCCGGTTCAATTCGATCCATTTTGCATTAGTTTAGTTTAATTTAAAACTTTTGGTGCATAAATGAAAACGTGATCACCAAAGCGAATAGTTTTGTCCAAGTCGACTAATTTTCTCGATTAAAACTTTATTGAATTATGTGAAAAATATAAACTAAGATGAAATTTTCAACAAGCAAATACACCCCTTCAATCTACATATAGCTGGATTAATATCATATCTCTTAATATCATCACTCTAAATAATTGTGGAAATTAAGGAAAGAGTAACAAACGAATAAATATAAAAATGATTAAAATTATATTTAAATAAGAATTTCAAGATCCAGAAAAAGAAAAAGATGCAAATACATAATTTAATAAAATAGGGTTGTGAAAGAGAAAAAAACATGAAAATAATTAAGAAAAAGAGTTGAAAGAAACGGGAAAAAGGGAACTCTACGGGCTGGGCTACAAAGATAAATAGGGAAAAAAGGCTTCGGAGTTCCACAAAGTATCAATCCTGGGACCAATTGCTTCAAACTTTGAAGCTCAACCGTGGCACCAACAGTCAATTTATGACTTCGGGTGCCACTTTTTATTTATGATGATACTTTTGTATACAGTACTAGTGCATATACTAAATTTTACCCGAGAGTCCGAGTGTCGTGCCACCCCCAACCCACTACATAGATCCGCCCTGGTTGCACACCACCAGGCCTAGTTCGGGAGAAAGATTGAGCCACCTATTACTACTGATTGTTTTTGGAACATTGCACCACCTTTCATTTCCTTTACTTTGCTCAAAGACCTTTTAAGGATTGCATCTTTTCGACCAATCCCCGTTTTGTAGTAACTCTTTAATTTCCAGTTTTATTTCAATGCATCTTCATTTAGCCACAAAAAAAAAAAAAAAAAAAAAAAAATCGATGAAATGGTCATTGAAGTGGTCGCATATGCTCATTTTTTTTCGTCAAAAATAAAAGTTCATGAGTCCTTTAGTTTATTACATTTTATTTGATCCAAATTAAAAATTCCAACATATCCCCCAACGAAAAAGAAAGATAAATACTACTCTATCTCCCTCAACTTTTGTTTGGTACTGACTATAATTATTTGAGAATTCTATTCGCTTGTTTCTAATAAGATTCCTTTAAAATTTGCAATCATAAGAAGCTAGAATAATTTATAGACAAAAATTCATATATATATGTTTGGTTTAATTTAATCACTCATATTTGAAACTCATCTTTTCGAGATTAATAGAGTCCACACTGTATGGGCATATTAGAAACAGAAGTGATTTTTGACAAAGAAAAATGCATAAATAGCACTCATTGACTACTTTTCGACCCTAAAACTAAAAAATAGTCATTATTGAAACTCCATTATAATATCTTAAAATTTTACTTGCCAAATTTAAAACTTCATAACAACTTATTAATTTTAATTAGGGTTGTCAAATATGACCTAAAAGTTGATGGCCTATCCAACCCACCCAAATTTTTATGGGTTGGGCTCAAGATGATTTTGTATGGAAAATTTACGTGGCATAACTAATTCTAGGAGGTATTTATGGTTAATAACTACTATTTCCAATAATTATATGTCATAGCTACATTTTCATTTCGTAGTTATATGCAGTTGTATATATGTATTTGAATGTATTTGGTTTTGAATGAATTATATGTAGTTGTATTCCGGAGTGTCTTGTATCTTTAAATGATGTAGTTTTTTCATACAACTATGTCTATTGAGTAAAATAGCTATATTGTATTGAAATTTTGTGTATTTAATTTGATGTAATTCATTAGTATTAAATTTTGATACAATCAAATATATCAAAAAATATATGTCTATTAATGTATGTTTGCTTTGAATGAGTTACATGCAGTTGTATTTGAATCATTATTCTGGGCAACGTACTGCAGTGGCTGAATACATATGTATGTGTATTTAAAATATATGTATATGAATGCATATGTGCTTTGAATGAGTTATATGCAGTTGTATTTGAATCATTGTTTTGGGAAACGTACTGCAGTGGTTGAATACATATATATGTGTATTTATATACATATGTATATGGTTGAATACATATTTTAACTGATTTTATGTGTTTTTTGTTTCTAATGATTTTATGTGTTTCATTTATATACATATGTATATGGCTGAACAGTGTATTCAAAGACATCCAAATACACGCACCTATTCCTAAAACTAGCTACGGAATGTAAATACATAAAAGGTAGCTACGGATTGTTAACAACTCTTAAAAAGTAGTTATTCTTGTAAGTTGCCCATTTTGTATTGGGCTGATTTTAGCTCAACCCAATATAACCCATTTTAAAGCGATCTCCAATTTAGCTTAAATACAAGCCAATTTTAGCCCATTTTAAGATTAACTTTAATTTGGGTTATTTCTTGAGATTTACTTCTTTTTTTTTCTATGTATTTACTTTTATTGTATCATGTATCTTATAAGTTTGGAGTGGTTTGATATGAAGCAAAAAAAATTCTACGAAAAATGTTTTTCTCGAAAATATTTACCACGAAAAATGTTTTCCTCGAAATATTTTCCTAGAAAATAGACCCTTAAAAAAACTGGGTCATTTTGGGCGGGTCATGACCCAATCCATTTTTAGCCCACTTCAGCCCAAATAAACTTTGGGTCAATCTTAGCCACACTTCTTAATTTTTTCACGAGGATGCACGACTCCAACCCCCGTAGGCTGGTGACTAATGCCCGATCCGGGCACCCAAACACACCTATCAACGTCATTCGTATTCCAAATTTAGATAAAGAAAATTTTGTGAGTTTCCTTTGTTTTATCGACTATCAAAATAACCCGGCATTAAAATACCAACAAGCATACTGCGGCCACCAACACAACATATATTTGAACGAGATCGCCCAAACACAACATATACCACCGTACGAAAATAGGCACAACCCACAACCATTGTACTTTTTACGAACAAATATACATAATGCAACAGACGTAAAGAGAGATTAAGAAGGTGTCCTAAATGTGGATCACCAAATCAGCAAGGTCAGGATCACAGTTTTCTCTGAGAAAGGGTCAGTCTGAAATATGTAAATATTTTCACAGAGATAAATCAACAATAATCGAATCAGAGTATGGAAAATAAACATCCAAAAATATCAAAATGTTTATTTTTGGAGTGAAAATATGGTTGATAGCGCGCCATAACACAAGATGTAAAGTTTCAAATCTCCGAATCCCCGTCACACATCACAACACAAAGCATAACGCCAATCACAAGATAACGCTCAAAATAAGTGGAACCCTACTGCAAGCAGGAGCACGGTGAACCATAAACACAAGATAACACCTACGTATCACAAAGCGCACGACAACAGAATCGGAACCGAACGATATCATAGTAGGCACGCTGAGTAGGAGGAATCATATGCATAAAATCATTATTATAAATCCGAAGGATAAGTAAAATAGTCATATTCGAAATCGGAATAATAATTATCACTTTTTGTTTCAAAGTTGTCGAATTTACATAAAGTGGCCGCGGGACCCACGGGAGTATCGAAATGCTATGAAAAAACCTACCCATTATACATGCAAACTCCTATAAAAATTATTGGAGCGATCCGAGAAGCGAGAAGATATGGCATTCCGTAGATTATGAAATTCCTTAAAGTGAACCTTTTCTACGCAAAGCTAAAGCGATTACTTCAAATACATAATGGTTCATATTTCATCAAAACATACATAAGAGTGCCAAAGAATATATATAAGGATCATAACATGCTCGGATTTCGAATTTGGAATTTCCTTAAGGCTCTAATCTAGCCTATGTGAAACTAAGGCATGCCAAAAGAAGGAAGGTTGACCTCAAACGCTCTCCAAAACGATCCAAACTCAAGCTAATCCAACCTATGATTGGGCTGCCCACGATCTATAAACAAACCATAAAATGATAGCTAAAGATTGGGCCTTAAATTCCATTTCGCCCTTAATTCTCTGTAATGCGCATTTCCCCACAAAATAGGCTATCGAGAATTTAACTCGCTCAAAATCAACAACAACAACCACAATAACTAACCTTAGCAACATCGATCATCAATTCGAAAAGGCAAAATAACAATAGTAACTCTCTTTTACATCATTTAACAACTTTGCAAATATTCGATTTGTCAAGTCACAATATAGCTCATACATTCAATTATCAACCGAATCCTTACCAAAAATATTCAAGGGCATTCTAAGCAATTCATACAACATTTCCAATAATCCAAATTTTTCTCCAAGTCGTCTTAAAACACCCCAAAACCGAGACCCTTAAATTTTAAATTTTTCTTCATTTTCAAATTATGATTTGTATCCGTCAGCTTCACATTCTAACAATGCTATCTCATCCATATACCAATTACATTAAATATACAAAAGCCTCCAAATCAGTCATAACATTTACAACCTCAAATTGAATCAATGAACATTCATTTCCAACATAAAATTTAAAGCTTAATACGATTAAAAACATTAAGCGATATTCATTAGTTCACGTATAATGTGACCCATTTCGATCAACGCTACACATATACATATATGGATGATTCTCAATTGTTCTTCGCCTCACAATGATCCTAATCAACTAACTAGGCATTAATTCATAATTTCAATAACAACACAACAACACCCATTTAGGCTCAAGCTCCACATACACAACTCACCTCCAAAAGATTTCATATTTCATGATTTTCCTCGAAGATAACATCTACAACATGAATATAACCTTCATAACACAAGAACAAGATCAAATCTTACCTTTCTTCTTCAATACCCCAAATGGCTGTGGTTTGATTGGACACACGAATGATTAGATGAAAACAAAAAAAAATATAGTGGGTTTGTACCAAAGAATAAATTTTTGGAAGGCTTGAAATGGGGTTATTTTTCCTTTCCTGCCGAGCCTCCTTTTGAGGTTCTTCCACTTTTGTTTTTATTTTGCTAAGTATAGAATGGTGAGAGATGACTTAAGGTCATCTTTTTAAGTCCCCAAAATATCTCTTATTGTTTTGGCCCACACAACGTGTTGGACCAATTAAAATTGAACACCATTTGTGTGGGCCAACCATGGAAATTGTGATGATTTTAAATCTTCAATTTTTATCACTTTTGGTCCCAAATTTTTCTAATTCCATACCTCACGCACAACTTATATCTCAAAATAAAATCGAAGGTCAAGAATCCCGACTTTCAGATCCCGAAATAATTTTTGTCCTTAACTTATCATAATTAATCATTGTTCCAATGTACAAAAATACGGTTCTAAGGGTTCGTGGTGAGTGAGGGGAAAGCGGTGATGGAGCTCACCGAATAGATGTTTCGTTGACAAAGGATGGATGTGGAGCAAGCAACAGTGAGGGAGAGGAGATGGTGGCTGGGAAAGTCGCGGGTCGGGTTAAAAGAGGCAAATCGGGTAATTTTGTGGGATTTGGGGTTTTCCATGCAATTAAGAATATAGGTGTAAACTTTATAGACGGCAAGGATATTTTTGTTCACTAATGAAGGATAAAGTTGACTAATAAAACAAAGTAGAGGGGTATATTTGACCTTTTCCCTAATTTTAATTATATGAGGCTATGAGCTAAAAAAAAAAAAGGGAAAAGGGCCTGATTTGCCCCTCTACTATTGGAAATAGTCTATATTTACTCCCGTTATACTATCAGCTCAAATTTGCTCTATCGTTACATTCTCTGCAATATTTGCCCCTCTCATCACCCTCTACGCCACCTCCTCTCCCTCTCCATTTCTTTCTTCCACCTCCAACCACCATTGAAGCCACACAACCCCAAATCAGATTCAAGTAACTTAAAATTTCCCGAAACAACAGCAACTATTGATTCTCATATGGAGGTTTCAAATTTTCTTCTCATAAATCTTGACAAAGTCAATGTTAATCTACAAATCTAGCACAAATAAATGATCTTCAGAAAATTTAAAGATTAAATCACTGAACACCCATTAAATTTTTACATACGTTTGAAATCCAAAAGCCACACAACAGCCCAAAAAAATTGAGTCTTGAAGAATTTGTCCCTTTAAAGTAGAGATTTTTCTTACTCTAAATCAATGACAAAAAAAAAAAAAAAAAGACCAAGAAAGCAACAATTTCTTGTCCATCTTCAGATCTGAAGCTTACTTACACCCAACAAGCTCAAAGTTTACAACATACCCAGTGTGCTACTAACTACCAGGATTACAACTTTTAACTTTAAGCTCATTTTTTGCTTTTTTTATTTCAAACACGGAAATTTTAAAAGGAGGTGTGAAATAGATATAAAGAAGGGATAACTGCATGGCATAATTAACTCTAGTACATATTTATATTTAGTAGCTAAAGTTTAGATTAATTACATCCTATTGCTAAGAGTAATATGTTAAATACAACTAATAGCTACATATATATTTAAAGTAGAATACTCTATTTTTTTTATTTTATATCTTGACTGAAAAATTTAGGGTTAGCTTTGAGATGCTTCTTCTCTCTCCGCTGCTGCCGACCATCACAGAATTACAGTCGGAATCGCCGCCAGTATCGCCGCCGGAGCTCCATTGCCGCCGTCGTTCTCCTCTGATCAAACCCAAATAATGAATCCTCACCTTGGAACCTTTAAAGTCCTCTCTTTTCAGTTCATCTGCCTGATAAACAAGGAAATAATAAGATAAGCGTAAGGTCACTTCGTCATTAGAATCATTGGCCATTATGGAATTTGATTGTAGATGAAAGTGGAAAGCACCTGAACTTTCACAGAGCCAGACAAACAGGGACGCATGGTACGATTGCCAACTTCGAGATCCAATCGTTTTCCGTCGTCTCCTCCTCCAGATTCGTCATTTTCCGGCGTCTCCTCCCCAGATTCGGTTGTTTTTTGGCGTTGCCTCCTGGAAAAATCCCGTAGCCGATTTTTAGATTGTATTCATTTTTTTAGGGTGTATTCTGTTAGCATAAGGGTTGTTGTTGCTGTTGTTGTGAAATTTTCGCCAGATCTAGCCGGAAATCATCGGCAGATCTAGTCGGAACTAGTGGCTGGTATTGTTATATTCACGAATATGGCGATTGTATTTTCTTTTTCAAGTTTTTTTTTTTTGTGAAATATTTAGATTGTATTCATTTTTTTTAGGATATATTTGTTAATTTTTGGTGTATCTATGTTTTTTTGTATTCAATTTTTACTCGTTGTATTCATGAATACAAATGAGTTTATGAATACGATAGTATTTCATGAATACGATGAAAAAAGTAGCTATAAATGAATACGCTTGAGTTGAATACATTTGACTTGAATACAACTTAGTTGAATACATCTAACTTGAATACATTGAAATCTGACTTGAATATAGCCAAATTTGAACTTGAATACAACGAAATCTGACTCAGCCGAATTTTGAATACAATCCGAATTTTAAATACACCCATCTCTTTGTAGCTGTCGTAAATACGATCACTGTATTTCTGAAATGTAATTCACTTACGCCTAAATTTTTAACCCTCAAAATGTAGTCATTTATGTAAGTATGCTAAAAGGATTTTACTCTTTCCTTTTTTCACTAAAGAGAAAAGTGAGGAAGAGAGAGAGAATGAGATTTTTGGGGTTAGTGGGTGGGGCTAAAATGTGCTGATGCAGACGGATCTAAGGGCATTAAGGTCGGGTTTCAATGGTGGTTGGAGGTGGAAGAAAGAAATGCAGAGGGAAGAGGGTGGTGAGATGGGTAAATATAGACTAATTAAATTGATAACATGGCATCCATGTGGTATTTAATGAGACACGGTGGACAAGCCTGGCCCAGAAAATTACCACGGTGGACAAACGTCAAAAATAGGGGCAAATATCAAAGAATGTGAACTTGCTGAAAGTAGGGTAAATTTATTGATAAGTATAACAGAGGGTAAATATAAAATATTTTCGAAAGTAGAGGGGTAACTCAGGCCCTTTTCCAAAAAAAAAAAGAAAAAAAAAGAGCATTCCTTTTGGCTCAATTCAATTTTCCCTCTGGTTCCCGCTCACCATTTTCCATTTCCCATTCTTCAAAAAACAAATATTATTCCGAACATCTGCAAAAGGGGAAGAAGTGATAACAATGGTGGGAGGCAATACATTTGCGAAGACAATTTGCTCAATATGCTATGAGGATCTCAAACCTGTTGTCGAAGACCTTCAGTCCATTTCTCTTTGCGGCCACGTCTTTCACGAACTCTGGTCAGTCCATACTTCTTCATGTATTTGGGTACACTGAGGTTTTGATTTTAATTTGCGGGTATAAGTGTTGCATTTGTGAAATTATTTCAAGACTTGAATTGGGTATTCTTGGTTTGGATTTTTGGACGAGTTAAAGGGTAGCGGTCACAGACACTTCCTTCCTCCCGCATCCACTTCAAGGATTACACTGGGTATGTTGTTGGTTTGGATTTTAATTAGTTAAGAATTGAAAATAGTGGAAGTCTTGTATTGGGTAGCTTTGGTTTGGATTTTTTGTTGTTTAAAAGTGAAAAATATTTGAAGACTTGTATTGGGCATTGTTGAATTCGGTTGCACTTAGTTTAAATTTGAAAATATTTATTATTGAATTGGGTTGCACTTCCTTTAAAATTGAAAATATTTGAAAGCTTGGAGTGGGTATCCTTTGTTTGGATTTTACTTGGTAAAAAATTGAAAATATTTTTGGAGATTTGTATTGGGTATCAATGGTTTGGACTTTGGATTATACTTGGTTAAAGATTGAAAAAAAATTAAGACTTGTATTGGTATTTTTGGTTTGGAATTACTTAATTAAAAATTGAAAATTTATGGAAAATGTATTGTGTATCCTTGGTTTGGATAGTACTCAGTTTAAAAATATTGAGACAAGTTATAGTTATCCGTGGATTGAGTTGCACTTTTTAAAAGTCATTACCTAAAATTGTACTTGCTTATGAAAATTCTTCCATTCGTTCTTGGAGTTCTTATTAATGGACCAGTTTACTAGTAGTTGTTTGTGCAAATTTTGAATTCTTGATACTATGTCCTTTAAAAATGTTTCTAGTTTGTTCTGATAAATCCATATGTTCTGTGTGATGAATAAATGAATTTTCGTTAATGTTATTGTGGTCAGGTATACTGTTCTATAAATATATTAGTCTATAGTGGTGGATGTAGAGCTTTGACAGCTCGTGTGTGTGTAATTATGTGTTTATATTACTTCCACTCCAGTGCCAGAAGGAGTGGTGCAATGGTACTTTGCACCCAACTTTTTTCCTCTACGTGTCTATCTGAATTGACGTACAAGGCTTTTCCCTGTGTCTTTGATATAGTTGTTTCTGCCTCTGACATGTTATGGTTGTGAAAACCAGTCTTCAGCAATGGTTTGAGTATTGTACAAATGGAAAGAAGAAGAACTGCCCAGTTTGCAAACAGACCTGTACGGAGAAAAACACAAATAGGCTTTATTTCCAATCAGTTGGTGATCCAAATGATCCTAGTCTCTCCCAGCAACCACATGACTTTGAAGGGGGGACTCCCTGCGAATTACGCAATGAGGTCAAAAGGTTAGAGGGAAAAGTTTTAAAACTGGCTTCTACTCTGGAACAGCAACAGGAAGATCTCAAAGAAGTTAACGTTGAGGTAAACGGTTCATCCCTTTCTGTTTTGGTTGCCTTGAATTTGCAGTATACAAAGTTTGGAGTTACTTACTGGTTATGCTATTCACCTTACTTTACTTTTATTCATGAAATGAGAATGGATTTAGTATATTGTTAACCTGACTCAAATAAGGATTAGAATTGTAATACTTATTTGTGGAAAGTTGAATATAGAAGTTCTCATTATCCGTTGTCTAGTTGAGCCAATTTGTTATTTCTGTTGTCATTATATGGTAGTTAGTTTTTGATTCTACAATAATACAAGCAGATTCCCAGTAATATTACTCCACCAAGCTCAAAACAAAAGATTTGAATTATTGAAGGCAAAGGGATAGACTGTTTAATCTAGAAATTGTTAAATTCAATGCTTTTTTGGCACTTCCTATTTTGGCCCGGGTCACTAAGAATTCTGCGAGCCTGTTGACTTTTTTTGAAACTATACAAGGCAGGGTGCCTATTAAGATGCTCTTTTGCTAAGGTATCGGAGATGAGACCCAATTTCTATGCCCTATTAAATATGGCAAACAAATAATCATCTTCTGGAGCTGTTAAAGTTCCAGTTTCAATTTACTATTAGGATAATGATCTGAAACAGCCATATTCTGCTCAAAACCAAAAGATTTCCTGGGAGGAAATAGACTAGCTCAGGGAATGTCCCGTGGTGATTGCTGATACATATCCAGTACAGTCAAGTGTTCTGACTTTTGAGGGATATTTAAGTCAGAATATTTGCCTCCAAATTCATCTGTCTTGAGATTTCATGTCATCACATTCTTTCTCTCAACTAAGCTTGTTAGTACTGGGAACTTTTCAGTTTTTCAGGTGCAAAGAGCAGTTGAAAGTAGAAGTGGCTCTAAAGAATGAAGCTAAAAAACAGAAGACAACCATTCAGCAGTTGCTTAATGTTAAATCTCAGGTACATCTGTGCACTGCATGCCTTTTGGTAGGAAAAAAATTAGTCCTACAAGTTCTTATGCTTTGGGAAATATTGTGTTGCAGGAGCTAGATCAATCAACCTTGGAATGCAGAAGACTGCAAGAAAGAAATATGGCCCTCGCTAAGGAGCTTGCAGCACTCAAGCTGTAAGTGAATTATATTAAGGGCAACAAGCATTTATATCCTATTTTTGTTGTACTACAATTTATTATGACTTTTCACTTATGTTTCTTGTCTTTAGAGTCTGTGATGTGAACTTGGGGGAAGCAGAGGTCTTGAAGCTTGCTTCGTTGGGGAATGAGGCCAACAGTAAAGAGACAATTGACGTCTTGAAAAAGTCACTGGTCATCCGTAACAAGTAATATTTTATTTTTGGAGTTGCTTTTATTTATGAAAATTATTTTAATCCAATATCAGACTGTACAAAGTATCTCTGTTCCGGCCTTTACATCTAGTAATGCAAAACTTTGCTCTAGATATATTTTTGTTATTGACAGATCTGTAGGTATCTTTTTTGATAGTTGATTGCCATGGGAAAAACTGAAATATATGTTACACATCATATTTTGTTTTCTGCTTGAGCTCCGGCAAGTCATAATTGACAGGATACCAGAAATATGCGTGTAGGTATATGAAGGTCAACGCGTTAATAAATAAGCTTCAACCTAGATCTCTATCAAAAGCCTAGCTTACCTTAGGACTCTTTATATCCAACAGAGTGGTAAAGTCTGAAATGTAGTTGCGCCAGAGCTTCTAGTCTGCAAAATTTGAGTTCATGCACATCATATCATGCTTACATATAAATCTATTGAGGTAGCTATATTTCAGAAGAAGTGGTGACTTCTTTATGCTCTATAGGTAATTGTAGTTGGTCAACTTTTTTTTAAGTAGAGATACTGACTAGTATTCTGAATTTTGTTATTTTCTTCAACGTCTATTAAGAAGATAAATTTGGGTGGAGGAGTAAGTTATACATGGTGAACTTGTCTTTGGACTGGTATTAGGACAATGTCTGTAAAGTATTATGGTCGAGACTGATTTATCAAAAGAAGTTTCGTGGTTGAGATCTGGAAAGAAAGTCTTCCCACCCACTGATCTTTTTCCTTAAATGCTTATCTTTTTACACGTTAAAGTTATTTTCCCATGCTTTGTGCTGTATACTTTATGGTTAATACTGGTCCGCATCTATCTGCACAGCAACATTCTTTATCTTCAAGTTGTGAGTTTGATGCAAGACTATTAATTTGTGCTCTGGCAGGAGTTACAAAGAATTGATGACCAAGTGCAACACCCTTGGGAGGGGAGAGGCTCGTTCTCTTGGTAAGCTTGAGAAGGCCAGAGAGAGGATAGATAAGCTCAAGGTAAGGGCTCGATGTCTTCATCAATCCAATTTTTTTTTTTTTTTTTTTTTTTTTTAAATTTCACTTTGTGCTTTAAAGATGCTTCAATGTGATAATATTAATAGGCAAGAGTTCAAGAGCTTGAGATGGCTGTTGAAGGAAGAGACAATGAAATTTTGAGAACTTTGAGAGCTTCCAAGAATTTTGAAGTAGAATCTAGAAAAGGTTTTAGTAAAGAACCGAAAGTTGTCAAATGCTCACACGAGAATCAGAAAAAGGAACTTTCTGAGACAGTAGTGCGTTTGCATCAGGTCACTGGCTCTGGTCATGATTCTGGTCGAGGGGAAAAAAGAAAGCTTATGTATAATGATGCGAGCGAAAAAGATACAACAGATTATATGATCACTAGTTGTCTTGATCAAGATAATCAGGAGAAAAACTCTTTACAGGTAAATAAGCTTGAAGACATTTTGGAGACTTCCAGTTATGTGCATGGAGTATCAAATCGCAAACTGAATCCACTAACTGACCATAAGAAGTCAGTCCATGAGAGTGTTTTGTCAAGGTTGAAGGTAAGTTCGGGGACTGCAGATGGAACTCAAGTAAAGGTATCAGATAACAAGGATGAACTTTCAGGCTTAAGGAATTGTGGAAAGAACAGTACAGTAAACATTTCACCTGTAACTATTCTTGATGACGATGATCTTCTCCCTCTAGATGACTTTACTCACCGTGAGCCCTCATTTAACATCAGAAAAGAGAGTTCTTCGCCAACTTCACTTGCTGAACTAGGTGTCCTCTCTCTCTCTCTCTCTCTCTCTCTCTCTCTCTCTCTCTCTCTCTCATCTTTTATGTTGGTGGGCTGGCAAATTCTTTAGTTGTTTAGATGGCGAGGAGTTGCAATAATTATCTGTTTACAGATGATCTTAATTCACTCTTCAGCAAAGCCTTTTAAGCTCAATATATCCCCGAATTTTAGTTCAATTATATTTTTGAATTGCCTATTGCTTTTGTTTAGTTGTTGCCTTTTCTTTTCTTGAGAGAGGTCTTGAAATTAATTTCCTCCTTATGGAAAAGAGAATTACTCCATAAGAAGGCTCTCTGACATTATAAGAGTAAAATTTCAGGAGAGCATTGCTTCTCCGCTGGATTATTAGGTCCTGATGGAACAAACAGGCACTTGGGAAAATGGTGTAAGAAGGTGCAGAACAAGGGATCTGCAGGGTTGCAAGGAGCAGGTGGAAAATCTGGTGATTTGATTTCTGTCGGAGCTGATGGCAGAGGCGGTAGTATTAAAGTTCTCCGATCAATAAATCAGCCCTCTATGGTGGGTATTTACTCATCGTTTGACTTACAAATGTATATGTGCAGTTATTGTTCTTACTTTTCTGTCATATATTCCAATTAAGTAGCTTTACTTAGTGAGGTGTCTGCAGAATCCACTGTGGATCCTTCCCGTATTTTATTATGATCAGCATCAGCACTCTGCACTCTGAGTAGCCTTGTTTCTTATCTTCATAACTTACTATTCCCCTAGGAGTATGTGAAATCATCTTTTTCTTACCTTGGAATGATTTTTGACAAAAAAGAAAAGAAAAGAAAGCTTTGTTATTTTATTGATTTCTTTGTCCTTTATTTCTTAACTTTGAGATCCTAAATAGAGGCATTTTATCAATTTTCCTTTTATATGAAGTAGTGATCTATGTTGCTCCCTTTTACTTTGTTTTATCAATGATAAGAAAATAGACCTTGGGCCTAACTCAATACAAAACACTAGCTCATGAGGTGAGAATTGCCCAAGACCATATAATGAGAAAATTCTACTCATTTCCTCAACCAATCTGGGAACACCTCTCTCGCACGCCCATAGCTGGATATTTGAAGCATGGACGGACATAACATGGGAGCCTAACAATGCATAAACCAAGAGTAGGGATGAATCCAACTTTGATACCATGATAAGAAAATGAATCTCGGGCCTAACTCAATCCCAAAAGCTAGCTCATAAGGTAAGCATTGCCCAAATCATACATGGAAACAACCATTAAGAAAATGGATATTGACCCTAACTCATATCTCAACTCCAAAAGCTAGCTCACAAGGTGGACATTGCCAAGACGATGTAAGGAGACCATAACCCATTCACTCAACTAATGTAGGAAATTTAAATCAGTACCACTCCAACTATCCTCTTATTGTTTATTTCTTGATTAATTTTGGAGTAATACAGTGTCAACCTCCTAATCTCTTGGTTTGTCTAGATTTCATCTCTGAACTGGTTTATCATACATATCCAAATCTGAGAAGAAAGTTAGACTTTTATTAGTAATTCTTATCTGTTAATAAGCTCTTTTATGGTAGAAACCTTAAAACTGTATAAGGCTTTTCCCCCTGTTCCCCTTTGTATTCAAAGCCATGCTGTTTCCCGAGATCTTTGACACAGATTTATCATGACGCTTTTCATTCAGTCGTAAGTAAATTCACAGAGATGCAATTCCTTATACATGTTTACTAAATAGTGTAATTTGGAAGTGTTCAGCATCATTACCTCTTGGTTTATGAGTAAAACCTTTCTTATTAACCTTCATGTGGTATAAGCTTTATCTCCACCTTCCTTAACAGAAAAATTTCTCTTTTGATTTTGATAATATTAGAGCTATCTCTGCTGTTCTACACTTTCAGATTTTAATGTATTATGGCATGCACAATTTTACTGTTACTAAGCTATTCAAGTTTCCAAAGCCGTGATCTGAGTTTACCAATTTGTACAAGTTGTACGTCATGGTTGAAGTTGAGGTAACTTAAGTGGTTACAAAAGCTGTTCGCTTCTTTCTAAGTCCTCATCTAGGCCACTGGGATGGCAAGGCTCAGCCCAAGTTGTAAGAACATGGAGGAAAATTTGGTTGTCATCCCGTCGCTTATGATTGTCTAAACTATTTTGAGCTCAACTACAGCGGACTGACAATAAAAGAACCTAATTCTCGTAGTATCTAAGATAGTACAAGTTCCAACTTCTAAGCAATAACCGTCTTTGCACTTTTGTTGGAAAGTCTTCGTGTTTGCGTTTATAACTAGATCCTTTGCTTCTTGGTCATATGCATTGTTCCTTTCTGGTATAACGTAGGTGCTTGGTTTTATTTTTAACCATGCTCTTTAGAGAATCTTAAACAACTAGTAATATATATTTTCAGATTTTGAAACTGTTATGAAAAGGTTAATGTTTGAATATAAAATTTTATTTGCTGCTCTTTTACTTCTGAGCAGGACAAGGAGAGTGCAGTATCAATAAAGAGATGCAAGTCAGGCACAAAAGCAAGTAGTTCACAGTCTCAAGGATGCTTGCAAATAGAACATTTCTTCAGAAGGGCTGGTTAATAGCTCTGTACTCAATGGCACTTGTAGAATTCTGCCCTGTATATTTTTTATAAAGATAAAATATGAGCAGCCATTCATTTTTCAGCCTTTAGATTTGTACTGTTAGCTAGATCTGGTTTTACCACCTTTTACTCAAAAATACTTAAAAGAGATCAATGTGTTGTGCTGTAAATACATCTCTTGTAGTTTACATCAATATTCATTCATCAGTCATAAAACTATAGAGGTGTTAGTCCAAAGCAGATACCAAGTTTCCAAAGCCGTGATCTTAAGGTTACTTGAACAAGTTGACTTCAGATACATAATAGTCAAAAGCAGATACCAAACTGAGGCATCAAGACTTTTTACTTTTATTTTTAAGCTTGATCATTTTAAGTTTTCAAGTTTTAACTTCCTTGTAATATATTCTTGCTCATTCTTATCCTCACTTTAATTTCTGATTGTGACAATTCGAGATCACTATAAGACACCTATCCAAATTTCTTCTTCATTGAGTGTCAAATTTCTCAATGTCTAAAATAGACCTGCAAATTCAGTATTGTGGTTTGGAAACAATTCTTTACCTTTTTTTATGCATCGGAGCCAACCTTGATTGATCTCTTTCCTGATATTTTGGCATGTGAACATTATAAAGTGGAAAACAAGTTAATATATCAGGAGCATGCTTTTTCCCTTTTTATTTTCGTCCTTCCTAATTTTCTATTTTTTTATTTTTTCGGGTAAAAATGAGATGAGAATTGAACATTTCATTTCTGGGATGTCAATTAGTAATACAGCTGATATACCTCTCAATCCTCTCCTTTTTGAATCCTTTAGGGGTTTAATATTTTTAATTAGTTGGAATATTTTTATCTTCTATTTCTAGGTAACTCTAGAAACTATAATATTTAACCATATGGATTATGGACCAATTCTATGTGCCTTCAAAGGATTCAGGATTAATAGTTAATTATTTGTATAGGAAAATTGTAGTAGGATGAGCATTTCAAAAGTGGTCTGCTAAGAGTTTATAATGCTGGTTCCTCGAAACATGAGGCTGCCTGGATTAGTACAGATTTGATATGTATTGACAAACGTTTTTTTTGGTGTAAAGAGAAAAAAGTACAATTTTTTTCATCAATTGCAGAGCACTATTTAATAATTTAGCCAAGTCATTTGGTATCTTTTTGACTTTGGTTTTCATAATCCATATCATGGTTATGTAGGCAAATATTGCAAGACAATATGCCTGTTGCACCCTTTTGTAAAACTTAGCTTGTTATTAGATGAGACTCGATAAATATGCTTAAAATAGTTGCTTGGAACTTCACGAACGAACTTTTTGTTTTTTTGCTAGGGTATAAAGTTTGATGACAATGAATAAATCATAGTTATTTCTTTTGCATGAACATAAAAAGAGGGGAAAAAAGAAAAAACATCGAAAGCAATTATTTTGGTAAATCAGAAAGGGGGCACAGAATTGAGTGGTAGATTAATGGTAGAGCTGCTATAACTTTTTTTTGTGTCATTCTAATTGTTTTCCGTTTTGCCAATATGATCAATAGAAAATCATTATCAATCTTGAAGGACGACAAAAGGCTAACCCAAATATTAAAGGGAAAACATCACTAATTGCCCGCCCAACTCAAATTAATTATCCGTCCATGTCCCCTCTCAAACTATATTTGCTTCTGCCCAGCCCAGCCCAGTCCAAATTAATTACCCGACGTGCCCCCTCGCCCAAGCCCTTTCCTCCATGATATCATCGCAATATATTTATATACCATGATGGTATCATGGAGGACTATGAGAAGGACTGAAACATCTTTCGTGATACCATCTCAATATATTTATATACCATGTTGATATCATAAACTGGGGGGCATTTCGGGTAAATACTTTTAATTTTTTCTGAGGGTACAAAAGTAATTAGGGTATGAGCGGGTAATTATTTTGATTTGAGGGGCATGCCGTGCGTGATCTTTCCCCAATATTAAAAAGGCCACACAAATCACAATCTCTAGCTAACATAAGAACAAAAAAACATCCCATGTTATATTTCCTAGCTAACGTGAGAGACTACATGGCTATTCTCTTACATCATTAACTGTATTGCATCTATCATCATCATTCATCAGTCAATTTCATGATATACTCAAATGTTTAAACACTAGTAATTCCGTGACTGATTACTCCATTACGTAAAAGAAGGATCTTGACTCTTTTGTATTAGGATAAAGATTAAATAAAGAAAATTGGGTAAGAAATTTCTAGGAAAACTCTATGACTCTCGCATATAATACTTTACAGCTCGACTTTGGCTGGAAAAGAACCAAGAAACTTCCAAGCATAGAAAAAATAATTGGATTTTGAAAAGAAAAGAAAGAAACAAAAATGAAGAAGGAAAGAAATATATAGATTAAATCTGACGATTTCAATTGTCACTTTCAGATTCTTTAAAGAAAACATAACATGCAAATCTAAATTAGAAAAGATTAGACAGAATCCTACCAATCTTAATTAAAGTTTTAATCGTGAAATTGCCGCTATCAGCTAGTTGCTTAGGTGCTTGTAGTCCAAATCCCGCAAATTAGCTTTGGAGATTGAACAATTTCAATTTCACTAGAAATTTTGAAAATGAATTTTGAGATGAGCCACTTTGAATTGCATGAGTTATATGAGGAGAGACTCGAATGTACAATTTTTCTAGTTATCTGATCCAGCAACTAACGATCATCTTGGAAGTTTTCCGAAGTCTGATTAGAGCATGACTAGTTAATTAGGAGGCATGAGTTTTATCCAAATGGCTGAAGTCCATTGTCCCTTACTTGATAACTCTTTGTTTTCGGGAGTCAACCCTTATTATTTTTGTTTTTCAGAAACTAAAACATCATTTTCTAGCAGAAAAAAACGATTGTAATTTCGTGGGAATTAAATTGTTAGGAAACTGTAGTGCTCACATATATAACCCATTTGTGTCTCTACTTTACAGCTTGACAGGCGGGTCCAATTAAATTCTTAAATATGTGCATGAGTCAACAAGCCAGCCTTTGACTTCCTTAGATTTTGGTAACTACTTTATTTATTTATTGATCAGTGGAAGACTCAAAATGAAGAGATTGACTGATAATTGAAGGGAAATATTTTATTCATAAATTCTATGAATCTCTACAATATCTCTTATTTCTTTTCGTTTTCTATATATTGTAAAATAAATAGAAGATTTTTTATTTATAATAGTAAGAAATCTACTTTAACTCAAAACAGGAAAACATATTTCTATACTAATTTAACTATAAATCCTAATTAAATATGAATTAAAATATCAAATCCTAACCAATTTTGAATTATTATTTCCAATAATAATAGAGACGTACGGGTGGAGGCTAATTAACTACGTCTCAAACATGGCTTTTGCTTTGAAAATTAACTTTCTACTTCAAAAAATATTTACTTTTAGACTTTGTCCTTTATTTGAACTTCTTTTTCTAAGATTCGATTATTGAAATCGTCACATGACTTGTTCCTATAAATCTTCAAAAGTCAAAAGGTTGTTTTATTACAATGTTTTTATTTTTTAATGATAAATATTGTAGTCATCATTTTGTTTAATTTTTAAATCTGTAAAGTTTATTTAAAAATAATTATTCAAATCGACACTGATGTTTGATGAGTTTACGTTGCACTACAAATCTTGTTAAACATTTTTACCTTGAAGGGGTTAATAACTTAATACCAAAAAGAATTGTGGGCTTAACGTTATCATCGTCGCACAACTATTTTAGTGTTATACAAACATCATTGTTTAAGAGCTTAACTACGTTTATTGTAAATAATTTTTACATTGTTATATCACCGATATTTATAGAACAGATAATTCACATTATTTTCAAGGTTACAGGTTCACTTTCGTGGAGTATTAGCTATATATTTTGCTTTGAATGACGTGATATATTTAACTATAAACAATTACAATAGACTCATAGTGGTTATGGAGCTTTTGAAAAAATATACTTTTTTATTCAAACAACTATATTGGCCTAGGCGTGATTCATAGGAGTATATGTGTTATTTAGATGCGCATCGTTCTTTTTTTTTTTTTGAAGTCTGACCAAATTATTACTATTACATATAAGTCTAACCAAATTATTACAAACACTGTTCGAAATAAGATTGAACAAAACTTATTTTATTTGCTAAGACAACTAACAAACAAACGGGGAATTCACTAGTAAGCACGTTATGTTGATGTTTAGGTTGGCAGCCAAATTTCTGCGGCACGCGTTGACGTTTCTAAGCTAGAAATTATAATTAATTAAACCTGGTCAACTTACGCATTTCAAAGTTAGAAAAAATATATACTTGACGATACCAACATTCTTATTGTCTTTGACAAGAGAGTAATGACATCCATAATCTATCAATTAGGTCACGATAGGCATAACATAAATGTGTGATTTAGATGTGTGAATCTTGAATGTCTACGATAATGGTTTGCATAGTAATTTGTGAAGTCATTAACAAATTAAACATTTTAATAATTGACCAAGTCTTTGGAAAGTTTGTCCATCTGCACCCGTATCACTTGAAATTCTATCTTATACTTAGCTTACATACAGAGTACACGTGAAAGATGTGTCAATATCTTAATTAAATCATACCTCTCTTGTGTTACTTTCTTCTCCCCTCTGCCTCTTTAATATGTGAAAGGAGGAAAATAAGAGATTATTATGATGTTTATGTTATCATCAAAGTAATCTAAACCAATGTATATAACTACTAATAGTGGTATTTGGCCCGCGCTAAGTCCGGGCCCAAAACTAACATTAAAAATTAAATTTATAATTATTTTAATCTTTTTTCCTCTGGAAGTAGTCTAAACTTTAGATTTATTTATACCTGAATGTCAAAAAACATAATGACCAATATTGTATTATAGCAGTAACATAACATCTTTGTCATGAGTGGGCACAAGTTTGAACACAATCCAGTATGGAGGAGAAAAGGTGAAGCAGCAGGGCATTTAGGATTTTCATGAAAAAAGTGGTTCGATCGTTTTAGTGGTAGAGATTTTTTTCAAGAGATGAAACCATAAAACGATATAAGAAGTCCAAGAAAACTTAAAGAGCTAACAATTCACGCTCGTTAACTTGAAAAAGTGAACGTATCTAATGAAATTGTATAGCAGTAATATTTACTGTAACTTCATCTGCACAAATAGTTTTTCTAATAAGTTTTGCTAGAATTGAAACTCTTTTTGGATATATAATGGTCCAGAGTTTCTACCAAGATTTGATCCAGAGAGAGTTCTTGTCACACCCTAACTTTCCATAGGGCATGATGGGCACCCGACCCTTACTTAGGGCCGAGCGAACCCGCTGTCCCTCGTGACAGTCATAATCATACTGGGCCCTTAATCGTGACATGAATGCATAATGAAAGTTTTTCAAAGGATAACACACTTTTCGTTTTTCCCAAACCAAGTAAAATCTGTAAACATATGAAATCTGCAGTATAATGCATAATGATTCTTCGGCTTACAGAGCCGCTTACAAGACTAACTTGTTACATACATGACTCTGTCTGCAAAGTCTCTAACACAAAACAAGATATCATAACATAAATACTCTGACTCGGCAGCACTCCGGAAGGAATTGGAGCTCGCCAATCCAGCTGGAACATCTTCTGCTAATATCTTCTACTCATCTGCGTACACCTGCGTGGCATGAAACGCGACCCGAAGAAAGGGGTCAAGACGGAATATACCGAGCATGTAAAGCATGAAGTACAAGAAATGTGGTCATAACCGAGATAAAGCACGGTACAAGGACGATAACTAGAATATCCGACCTGCTTACTCTTAAACACAAACCATGCATAACAACATAATATCCAACCTGTTATGGGGCTCAGTGACACAATCAGACAAGCATTCTGCACATGTGTATACATATAGCGTGTCCCGGCCCTCTAGTGAGGGACTCGGTAGTAAGATCATATCACCATCATATAAATACATATAACGTGTCCCGGCCCTCTAGTGAGGGACTCGATGAATAGCGTGTCCCGGCCCTCTAATGAGGGACTCGGTGAATAGCGTGTCCCGGTCCTCTAACGAGGGACTCGGTGGAGGAGATCCTGTCTCCATCATGTGTACATCATACTCGGCCCATCCCGTGGGCTGGCGCCATCATCATCATCATATATATAGCGTGTCCCGCCCTCAGGCGAGGGACTCGGTGAATAATACAAAAGAGAGGCGTGCACGAAAAACATATCCTGGCTCGGGACTCAGTGAAAGATGTAGCGACCACACGCACGAGCAGAGTAGTAAGTAACCACATACACATAAATCATCATTACAGACTCAATAGATATGTAGGTAATCCAAGTTCGAGAGTTAAAACGATAAACATGTTAAGTCCTTTCAAAAAGTCGTTAGGACTATACAAAGGGAAAATCTCGGGGACCACGGATATGCATCAAACCAATCCTGATCCGCCCATGAAAGTTAGAGTCATTATACGTTATAGAATCCTCTACGAACGTTTCGAAGCGATCCGAGCTCGTCTATGAAAGTTACAGTCGTTCGTAGTTACGGAATCTTTTAAGAACAAAATTCTTTATGCAACACTTATTATCCAATCATGCAAAAGACATAAGGATCATAACTTGACTATATCAAGAATGTTAACATCAAGAAGTGAATAAGAATCGTAGACATGCTCGGATCGTAAGGATAGAGTTACCCCAAGGCTCGTATCGTATCAAGCTTACCTCTAGGACATGCCAAAAGAAAGAAAGGTTAAACTTTACATACCTTGTCCGCTTCCTAAGCTAATCCAAACTTAAGTCTCGCTTCTCACGATCTACAATAATGTCATTAGATATCAAACATTAGCTATAGTTATTTAGGAATCCAATCCTAAGCTAGCACTTGATTTATAGAAATTCTAAACATTTCCCCTATAAATTCAACAAACCCCGAGAATTCAACTCGGCGAAATCATCAACAACAATACCAGCAACCATATTAACAACACTATAATTAATTCGTACGTCCAACCAACATTCAACCTTACCCGAAACCTTCCAACTCAACAAGGATAATAACAACACATTTCTCTCTTCCAAATTCATAAACTATATCAACAATTCCACACGTTAACACCATCATTCTCATCAATACAAGAAACTATATTAAAATCACATTAGCTTCTAAAATAGCCCAAAACAATTACAACTCCAACTTAAATCATTAAACCTTCATTTTTGCCATAAAATTCACAACAACAATAACCAAAATACTAAGTAAATTTAATTCATTCCGTCTACATCAAGGCAGCCCCTATTCGGCCACCACACCAACACACATAGCTTTATGAATTTCATCCATTTCAACATACTACCACACGCACAACCATCCATAACACATGTAAAAGAGGATTGAACCTTACCTTCTTCCACTTGACTTCTCAACTCTCGGCTAGGATTGTAATTGCAAAGATGGATGTTTTGCTTGCTCCAACAAGTACTCCACGTTAAAAGGACCTTCCAATTGGTTGGAATACTAGAAGAAAATTATTATTTTTGATCAATTCTCATGGACCATATTCGGCTATAGCCATGGCCGAAGGTCTCTCCATGTTTCTCTCTTCTTTCTCCAAGTTTCTAGAGTTTAAATGATGAATTGTATCTTTCTTGGTCATCACTTATGTATATATATATATATATATATATGTATCCCACAAATACAAGATGCACATATGTATCATTTCATGGCTTGAAGCAATTGGCCAACCATGGGTGGGACCCACCATGACACACGGCCACTTTGGCCTTTTCATGAAATTTTTATTTCAACTTCTAGCCCCTAATTTCCCTTAATATTCCATACCAATAAAATCATAAAAAATTTGTGCCTTAAAACAAAGTCGGAAAATAGCTTTGTCCTTAACTTTCCGCAATTAGCTCGGAATATCCCAATGTGCAAAATACGGGATATAACATCCTTCCCCCTTTAAAACATTCATCCTCGAATGTTAAATTAGTCTCATAAGGTCTTATAAGGATCTTAGGGGGTTTCTTTTATTACCATATCATGCAGTTTCATCTCCCAACCATATTTCTTCTTCATCCCCTCTTCAGCTTCTCAAGTCGTCTCCTTCCTGTTATTATTCCGCCACAGTACCTTAACAAAAGCCGCGTCTTTGGTGCGCAACCTTCTTACCTTACGAACAATGTAATAAGGCCCAATATATCTCGGGTTAAACTTCTCTTTCTTGTTGAATCTCATTACACCTTCTATGGGTGATACCTTCAAGCATACTCATTCGCCAATCTGGGACCCTAAGTGTCGACGTCGATTGTCTGCATATGATTTCTGTCGACTCTGAGCTGCTAATAGCCGTTCCCTGCTTAAACTATCATCAGCTGACATAATTCTGAAAGAATTGGCATATAAATTCACCATCTCTTAGCGATCAGCTAGTTCTGACCATCTTGCCTAAATCATCATACAATCCCCTTTGCTCAACTTGTAGCAATCTAGGCACATTATCTCGTGTCGTCTCTTTATCTTTAATTCAAACGCTTCTATTGTCCCTTTGCTCAAATCTTGCTCTCAACTTCCCTGTCACACATGATGTTGCAATCTTTACGCGAATATACGAAGGTGCTCAAATTAGCCCAAGAATACCTTAGCGTGGCTTCACTAATCCTTATGTTCTACTTTGTCTTCACCTCCCTTCTCTTACAACCGGTATCGGAATAGATCTTTGGTTCAACCATAGCCATGTCCTGTTTGTCTCAGTACTAATTCTAGCTCGGTAATTTAGCTCAAACCATCTTTACATCTTCCCTTAATGCACCCAAAATCTCGTAACCATATTGTTATTACTGAATCCCAACTTTTCCCATTAAGTATTCGCTTGGTCTCATCTCTGGCATATAAACATTCATAGATAACATAATTACTCTTATACGACTTGTACAAAGTATATTCCATCTTAGTTACAGTCTTTCCTTCTCCTGGTTCACTCTGCTCCACATATTCCTTCCGCCCTAACATTCGCTTGTAGCCTACCCTGTCATACT
Organism: Lycium ferocissimum; assembly: GCF_029784015.1. Lineage (NCBI taxonomy): Eukaryota > Viridiplantae > Streptophyta > Magnoliopsida > Solanales > Solanaceae > Lycium > Lycium ferocissimum. The sequence goes on from NC_081348.1 coordinate 22,837,038, forward strand.
CTTTTCCCTTCCTTCATTCCCTCCTTTGATTTTTTTTTTCACTTCCTACTATAGGAGGTCTTCTACCTTTCTCCCTTGCTACTTAGGTCGCAGTATCATTAGCGAATAACTCTATTGCCCACATCTTAGCTTCTAATCCAGCATAGCGGTATTATCTCTCACAATGTCTCTTTAAATTACCCATTACCATTCTCTTGCCGTATTCTCTCCTTTTTATAAGCACCTACTTTCCAATGCCATATCCTTCACGGCCTTTACAAATGCTTTTCAACACTGTCTCAAATACCATTCTGGCTTCTACCCATTTACCGCTGGCTTTCAGATCCTACTAACTTGTTTCAGCAAGGAATCTTACCTGTGGCCCGAGCACTCGTATCAAATATTTTGTAGTGTTGGTTGTCTCCATCTTACACTTGCGTCTCTCGCACTCGCTTCCCCCCTTTAAGGGTGTACTTATACTATTACCCGATTATACTTTGCCTTGTGTCCGTATTTCCAATCTCAATTAGGCGGCACCTTTATTCCGACATTTTGATCCCCTTGCCTTCCATCTACTCACTTCCTTTCTTTTCCAAATATCATTGTACTAGAACTTTCCAAGCTTATCCTATAGTCAAAACAGCATCAGCTTGCCCTGTAACATTTGTGCCATTTATATATTTTCTCACTTGGACTTCGTTACCCTGTCCTATTAATGCCTTCCATATACCACAACGTTGGTTGCCGGAATACACATATCTGCTGATATAGCCATGTACGGGGTATCACATGCACACCTGTATATATACATAGTTACTAGCACCTCGTTCACAAAATATTCCCAAACGCTACTCAAACTCACCCTAATGCTCGAGTTGTGATGCACCTTCTTTCTCTTTACCGGTCTAATCCGCCTCGTCCTACGCGACCTCTTAGGGTTTCTGCCCGCGCCGCATACTCTAATTTCCCTTAGGCTACTCTAGCTTCTCATTTGCTTCTTATGTCTGAATTTGTAAGACTTCCAGAATACTTCCCAGGGGGTCACCCATCCTAAAATTTCTCTCACTCCAGCACGCTTAACCTTGGAACTCCGATGAAATACGATGCTTTAATACTAGTATAATCGTGTCCACCTCACCGCATGACCTTCATCACATAATCTGGAGTAAGTTGAAGTTTTAACAGATTTCAAACGTTCTTATAACACATCTCCCTCCGAATTGGAAAGGGTCTCTTACTCTTCTGACTCCACAATTACTATTTGGGCCCTTTTTCAATCCTCAATATTCACTTTTCACCTATGGATATGACTACTTTCCATCCTAGACTTCCAGATTCCCAATGGTGGTGAACACACCTTGATCGCCGTTACTTATAAATACTTGGTTATCGGCCTTTGGATTTCTGCTCTCATTTACCTCGTTCCTCATCCTTTCTATAACCGAGCCTTTCACCGTCCCGTCACTTATAGTACTCGTATCCTTGGCTACACATATCATGGTCTATTACTACACGGTTATCTCGCTCTTTTCTTATTTCCTTTTTCCAAACTTTTCCTACAGAACTTGATAAGCCTTCCTTATTCGTTCTATAGCTCGCTTTTCCGTTTCACACTTGCCTTTATATTATAGCTACATAGATCACATCATAGCTTTGGCCACTTCCTCACTAGGCTTTACTTATTTCCATAGCAATCTTCATTATATCTTATTCATAATCAATCCTATAATGTAACCCTTCTTAACCCTTTACCCTTTCTGATCAGCTTTATCCTTAATATTTCACGAGTTGTCTTATCAGTACATTCATATCCATCACAATTCTTTTCCTCTGTACTCTTGTCTTAATCATATCATTACTTCTTTTAACTATAAGCTCATCATAATTCATCCCTCGTTTATCAATTCGTACCTTAAATAACACTCCATCAAGATTTTCTTCTAAATCATCTCTTAGGATTTCAAGCCCTCTCCAAATTCTTTTTACCATATCGATATCGACCTTCTAATTATTATTATCCTCAATTCAACAATTAACTTCTTTCTCGATGTCGGCCGTACTCGTAGCTTAATCAAATCTTATCATTACTGTTGGCATGACCTTTCAAGACATATTACAAACTTATATCTCACTCTCTTTTTATTTCTAGGAAAATTTTGGCAGAGTTTCCTCTGTAATTGTTACTATCTCAAAACCTGCACGCAGGAAATACCAACAATGCCTCACAGGGCCAACATACATATACACATATCATATCATATCACAGTCACACAGGGCTCCCAATATCAACAACAATACGAAAATGATGAACATACCTCGTATGCCCAACTCAAACTGCACCTGTTACACTTTCTTGTTTACTTTCCTTTTTAATCTTCAACTTGTATTTCAATCGTACTTCAATATCTTACCCGACATATATCTTTCATACCTTTGCTTACTTGCGTGCTGGTAACTTCCAATATCATTAGTCACTTTCTTCTGTTGATGCCATTCTTCTGCTGAAATCAAAGGTCAGGGTAAGGAATCTCATTTCCTATGACTTGGCTCTATGGCACGATCTAAGAGGTGAAAGAAGAGTAACCACCCTAGATGCCCCGTAGCCTCCCCCGTTTATAAATGTGGCGCGCTTCACACCATAAACGGGACTCTACCGGACACGACTTTGCGTACAACCCCAGACGAACCGCTCCGATACCAATTTGTCACACCCTAACTTTCCACAGGCATGATGGGCACCCGACCCTTACTTAGTGGCCGAGCGAACCCGCCGTCCCTCGTGATACCATAATCATACTGGGCCCTTAATCTTGACATGAATGCATAATAAAAGTTTTTCAAAGGATAACACACTTTTCTTCTTTCCCAAACCAAGTAAAATCTGTAAACATATGAAATCTGCAGTATAATGCATAATGATTCTTCGGCTTACAGAGCCGCTTACAAGACTAACTTGTTACATACATGACTCTGTCTGCAAAGTCTCTAACACAAAACAAGATATCATAACATAAATACTCCGACTAAGAAGACTTAAGGAATTGGAGCTCGCCAATCCACCGGAACATCTTCTCGCTAATATCTTCTACTCATCCGCGTACACCGCGTGGCACGAAACGTGCCCCCGAAGAAAAGGGGTCGCACGAATATGTACTGAGCATGTAAAGCATGAAGTACAGTAAACAGGGTCATAACTGAGATAAAAGTACAGAAGCAAGGACGATAACTAGAATATCCGACCTGCTTACTCTTAAACACAAACCATGCATAACAACATAATATCCAACCTTTGTTACATGGGCTCGGAGGACACATCGACAAGCATTCTCACATCACGTGTATACATATAGCGTGTCCCGTCCCCAGTGAGGGACTCGTAGTAAGATCATATCACCATCATATAAATACATATAACGTGTCCCGGCCCCTCAGCGATATATATATACGTGTCCCGGCCCTCTAACGAGGGACTCGGTGAATAGCGTGTCCCGACCTTCTAACGAGGGACTCGGTGGAGGAGATCCTGTCTCCATCATGTGTACATCATACTCGGCCCATCCTGTGGGCTGGCGCCATCATCACATCATCATATATATAGCGTGTCCCGGCCCTCTAGTGAGGGACTCGGTGAATAATACAGTAGAGCTGTGCACGAAAACATGTCCTGGCCCGGGACTCAGTGAGAGATGTAGCGACCACACGCACGAGCAGAGTAGTAAGTAACCACATACACATAAATCATCATTATAGACTCAATAGATATGTAGGTAATCCAAGCTCGAGAGTTAAAACGATAAACATGTTAAGTTCTTTCAAAAAGTCGTTAGGACTATACAAAGGAAAAATCTCGGGGACCACGGATATGCATCAAACCAATCCTGGCCCGCCCATGAAAGTTAGAGTCATTATACGTTATAGAATCCTCTACGAACGTTTCGAAGCGATCCGAGCTCGTCTATGAAAGTTACGGTCGTTCGTAGTTACGGAATCTTTTAAGAACAAAATTCTTTGGCGCAACACTTATTATCCAATCATGCAAAAGACATAAGGATCATAACTTGACTATATCAAGAATGTTAACATCAAGAAGTGAATAAGAATCGTAGACATGCTCAGATCGTAAGGATAGAGTTACCCCAAGGCTCGTATCGTATCAAGCTTACCTCTAGGACATGTCAAAAGAAAGAAAGGTTAAACTTTACATACCTTGTCCGCTTCCTAAGCTAATCCAAACTTAAGTCTCGGCTTCTCACGATCTACAATAATGTCATTAGATATCAAACATTAGCTATAGTTATTTAGGAATCCAATCCTAAGCTAGCACTTGATTTATAGAAATTCGGGCAGCATTTCCCCTATAAATTCAACAAACCCCGAGAATTCAACTCGGCGAAATCATCAACAACAATACCAGCAACCATATTAACAACACTACAATTAATTCAAACGTCCCAACCAACATTCAACCTTACCCGAAACCTTCCAACTCAACAAGGATAATAACAACACATTTCTCTCTTCCAAATTCATAAACTATATCAACAATTCCACACGTTAACACCATCATTCTCATCAATACAAGAAACTATATTAAAATCATATTAGATTCTAAAACAACCCACAACAATTACAACTCCAACTTAAATCATTAAACCTTCATTTTTGCCATAAAATTCACAACAACAATAACCAAAATACTAAGTAAATTTAATTCATTCCGTCTACATCAAGGCAGCCCCTATTCGGCCACCACACCAACACACATAGCTTTATGAATTTCATCCATTTCAACACACTACCACACGCACAACCATCCATAACACATGTAAAAGAGGATTGAACCTTACCTTCTTCCACTTGACTTCTCAACTCTCGGCTAGGATTATAATTGCAAAGATGGATGTTTTGCTTGCTCGAACAAGTACTCCACGTTAATAAGGACCTTCCAATTGGTTGGAATACTAGAAGAAAATTATTGTTTTTGATCAATTCTCATGGACCATATTCGGCTATAGCCATGGCCGAAGGTCTCCATGTTTCTCTCCTTCTTTCTCCAAGTTTCTAGAGTTTAAATGATGAATTGTATCTTGCTTGGTCATCACTTATGTATATATATATATATATGTCTCCCACAAATACAAGATGCACACATGTACCATTTCATGGCTTGAAGCAATTGGCCAACCATGGGTGGGACCCACCATGACACACGGCCACTTTGGCCTTTTCATGAAATTTTTATTTCAACTTCTAGCCCCTAATTTCCCTTAATATTCCATACCAATAAAATCATAAACAATTTGTGCCTTAAAACAAGTCGGAAAATAGCCTTGTCCTTAACTTTCCACAATTAGCTCGGAATATCCCAATGTGCAAAATACGGGATATAACATCTTCCATTCAAATAGAAACTCTGGACCATTGTATGTTTATATTTTTTTTATTTTTTTATTTTTTGGTAAAGCTTATAAAAGAAATACGTCTGTTTATCCACGTGATAAATTAGTGACTAAACATTAGGTACGTGCAGCGCCAAGGGGCTGGTAGATTGGAGACTAATAGTCTGTTTGGCCAAACTTTTAAAATTAGTTAATTTTGAAATGTGTTTTTAAAACAATACTTACTTTTAATGAAAACAGTTTGTGTTTGACTAATCAATTTGAAAAATACTTTTGAGCAGCAATTAGTGACGTTTGGCCAAGCTTTTAAAAAGTATTTCTAATAGCCTGTTTGGCCAAGCTTCTAAAAACAACTTATTTTGAAAAGTACTTTTTTCAAAAGTACTTTTGGCTAAAAGCAATTTGTGTTTGGCCAATTAATTTAAAAAATACTTTTGAGCAGCAATTAGTGTTTGGCCAAGCTTTTAAAAAGTGCTTCTATGTGTATTTTTCTCAAAAGTACTTTTCAAAAAAGTGCTTTTGGGCAAAAGCTATTTTTTTAGCTTCTGAAAAACTGCTTCTGCTACTTCCCAAAAGCACTTATTTTTTCCAAAAAGCTTGGCCAAATACCTCACTTTTTTTTAAATAAGCACTTATTGAAAAAATAAGTACTTTTGGGGAACAAATAAGCTTGGCCAAACAAGCTATAAGTGTACTTTCTTAAACATGTTTTTTCAAAAAGTACTTTTAGAGAAAAAATTAGTTTTCTAACTTTTGAAAAACAGCTTCTGCTACTTCTCAAAAACACTTATTTTCTTCTAAAAGCTTTGTCAAATACCTCACTCTTTTTTTTTTTTTTTTTTAAATTTTTTTTAATTTTTTAATTTTTAAATAAACACTTCTGGCCTCCTAAAAACTTTGCCAAACAGGCCATATACCTTTGCAAAACATCTTAATAAGTTTTTCTTATTTACCAAATTGTGTGATGGTAATTGAAGTACTCCGTACCAAAATAAGTATCGCTTTAGCAATTTTTTTTTTATCCCAAATAAGTGTTGCTTTAGGAATTCAAGATAAGAAAATAGTAATTATTTCCAACGATGCCCTTACATTAAAGAACTACTCCCTTAGGTTCAAAAAGAGTGTCCACTTAGCCTTTATTTTTAGGTTAAAAAAGAGTGTCTACTTACCAAATCAAGAAAGAATTAACCTTAGTTTTTCAGATTTGCCCTTATCAAGTGTTAAGTGGCCAAATCCCAATACATATTTAATTAGGGATAGTTTAGTCAAATTACCTATTTTTGCTTAGGAGTTAGTATTTTCTTATAGGGTGTGTAAATGGCTAAGTAGACAATTTTTTTTGAACCGGAGGGAGTACTTCTTAATAATGTCCAATTCTTAAGAAACATCTAATAATAAATAAGAATAATTTAGTAAACTATACTTTATAGTATTTATTATTTTTCTTAATGATCGTGAAATGAGCTAAAGCAACACTTATTATAGAACTAAAGGAGTAATATTGAATGCAACATAAAAGAGAAACAAAACAAAATCCTAAATTGGTACAACAAGTGTCACTCCCAAACTTTGAGATGCAACAGGAGTCCGCAACTTAAATGACCCAAAAACTAACACTTGAGACCAAAATAACCCAGAAAAAAAAGTGACCCCCCTTTGCGCACTAAATTAGTGCGCAATAGGACCAAAATGCAATTTTGCAGTTAAGTCCTATTGCGCACCAATTTAGTGCGCAATATGGGTTTAATAAAAACCCTACCAGCTTCATTTTTCCAAGTTACTCTTATTCACCTCCACCATTTTTACTCTTTCAACATGCTTTAGCACCCCCCCCCCCCCAACCAAATCATGTCTCAAAGCTCTGAAACGTCAAACTTTGCTATAGAACCCGATGTTTGTGAATGTGGTCGTTGTTGTAAGCTAAAAACATCAAGCACCGAAGATAATTCGGGGCGTCGTTTTTGGCGTTGTAAAGTGCCCGAAGTAAATGTTTTTATAATTTTTTAGGCTTTAAATTTTTTTCACATTATCTACATGTTTTACTTTTAAAAGCTGTTTTTCTTGTAATGTTTATAGGATATGGGCGGTTGCAAGCATTTTCGTTGGGAAGATAGCATTTCCGTGGATAAAACGGTGGCGGCGAAGATTAAAAAGCCTCCTGTTGATAGAGATACCGCAACTTCACGTATCTCAAGAGATATCGTGAAGTTTGACTTGCAATTTAAGCTTATGGAAGTTAAATAAAAGATTGACCTTTTAGAGGTCTAACTAAAAGAATCCAAAGAAAAATAAAGTTTTCTCAAGGCTAACCTTAGAGAAACTCAACATGATAAAAATGCTTTGAAAAAAAAAAACTAAAATTTTGGAAGATTATTTGTGCTATGTTATTGTTGTTTATTATTTCTATGTATTTTGTTTATTAAGTTTAATATTTCTATGTATTTTATTTTTCTATGTGTTTTCTATTTATTTTGTTATTTTTATGTACTTTGTTTTTACTAGTTGCATGTTTTCATTTATTATGGATGTACTAATTTACCTGTTTTTTTTTTAAATTGTGAATTGTTGAAATTTTTATGTATTATTAACTCTAAGAAGATTATTTAAATTAATAATAGACTATAACAATCAAAGCAAATTAAAAACATACTAAAAATATTCAAATTGGTGACTTCATCATAAACTAAAAATACAAATTAACCGCACGAGTCCGAAACTTAAATTACCCAAAATCTAAGAGAGTGAACCAAAATAACCCCTAATCATCATCAAAATAGAAGTCCTTAATATCGTCCTCAGGAAAATATTTTGGGTTTCTTAAGACATCTTTTTTCTGTAGATGTTAATTCTCCACTTGTTGATGATGCTTGTTCTTCGGCCAACTTTAGCATGTAAAATCTACAACGTCTTGCTAGCATTCTGTTGTTTTCTTTCCTAATCCTTTGTATGGCAAGCTCACAAGTTTCTGGACCTACTCGAGGTATGGTTATTGATTACCTTGTTGGGATTTGAGCATTGAGATTTTCTAAGTCACGAATAAGACGTTCTGATTCGGCATGTCGATGTGCCCATTCTTGGCGTAACCCGCAAAAATATTCTCGTGGATCTGAATATTTCAGGCTGCAAAAATTATCATTACGCTTTATAAGAAGGTGGGGTTTCAAATCGTCTGGTTTGAAATCATTGTTATCAAGAAAACTTGTTTCACTGGAATAGCTGCTATGTTTTGAACTATCATCACCACTGCTATTCGAATCCTTTGAAAAGAATAAAGACCAATCTACATTTCTACTACTCGACATTGGATAAGTTGTAGTCTAATAACAAATGAAAGGCTATTTATATAGATGGAAACCCCCAAGTACCCTCAGGGGTGGTCATTATGACCCTACCTACTTACTTTATTATAAAAAAATATTAATCTTCATCGGACATCTCACAGTCCGAATTCCACTTGGATCTGAATCTTACATAACCATGTTGACCATATTCTACCCTTAGGCAACGTATTTTCATCCGATTGTTCTCTTCGCGAAAATGGTTAAGAGCAAAATTCAACTCTTGTGAAGTGTCACGAGGCATTGACATAGCATTTTTTTTTGGGCGTTTAAGCCCTAATGACCTCAAGTTTTTTTCAAGTCTTTGCAGCCTCCCTGACATGCCAATCCCACTTCTCTCTCATTGTGTTATTGTATTGTCGATTGAATCTGTTGATCGGGTTATTCGAGTATTTAAAATCATCATCTAGTTCTCATATCCTACCCATTGCTTCGAATATGTCTTGTGGGGTAAAACATGTATATCAACAAATTGGGTATAGAATGACATGATAACTCGTTTTAATGTGAATGCTAGTTGTTCGTCAATCATGTTATATACTACTCTTTATGACACTAACTTGTATTGCGCAACATTTAAATGCGCAATATATGAGCCATAGATGACACACTATGCTTGTCCGCTTTTTATGACACACTATGCTTGATGTGACAACACAATGCTCCATTATTTGACCGCTTTTTATGACACTAACTTGTATTGCGCAACATTTAAATGCGCAATATATGAGCCATAGATGACACACTATGCTTGTCCGCTTTTTATGACACACTATGCTTGATGTGACAACACAATGCTCCATTATTTGATCGCTTTTTATGACACACTATGCTTGATTTGACAACACCATGCTGCATTATTTGACCGCTTTTTATGGCACTAACTTGTTTTGCGCAACATTAAATGCGCAATATATCAGCCATAAATGACACATTATTTGTCCGCTTTTTATGACACACTATGCTTGATGTGACAACACAATACTCCATTATTTGACCACTTTTTATGACACACTATGCTTGATTTGACAACACCATGCTGCATTATTTCAAAAATCTTATCCTATTACGCAATATTTTCATGCGCAAAAGTATTGCGCAGTATTTTCATGCGTAATAGGGTTCCCACGTTTTTTAAATGTTCACTTTTGCACCCATATTTTTCCTTTTTAATATGAATGTTGGATGAGGTAAAACTCATCCATTTCATAAGTTTAAGTCCTTTAAGTTCTTGAAAAAACTCAAACTTCAAAGAAAAAATGTCTTCTCCTTCTTCAACTGTTAAGGTTTCTCTATTTTGGGATGGAGATATACTTGATGACAATAATACCGTTCGTTATAGTATCAAACCAAAATCCCATGTAAAGTTTCCAACAATCTTAAATTACGAAACATTAGCAACTTACCTACACAAAAAAATGAACACTAATCCCACAGAGTATGGATTATCTATAATTGGCAGATATCCACAGTGTTTCACAAGGCTTAGTGCTCTATGGTGTGTAGAATATCAATGATGATGAATCTTTGAGGGAGTATTTGAGGGCGCCTGAAGAGTACAGGGATTTAGTCGCTATTTATGTCCATGAAATGTATATAGAAAAGATAATTGAAGAAGTCCCTCAAGTCCAGCCTACTCATGATAACACTTATGGGGACTTTAGTTCTTATGGACACATTTTGAGTGGTCAAGTCCCACTGGAAACTCTAAGCCAGCAATTTAATCAAACTTACACTAAAAATTGGTAAATATCCATTTTTAAATTATTATTTTGTGTAGTAGCATGTGTTTATTTTATTTATTGATAAACATCCATTTTTGGTATCTTTGTAGGGGTTACACACCTGATATGAGTAATATTGGGAAAAACTCTCAGTTCGGTGGAGTTGAAAATTATTCACAAAACTTGCCAGTGGTACGAAATGATGATTTTGGGCAATCCACTCAGTTCGGTAGAGATGATCTTTTTCCAAACCATGTCAATATAGATCAATATCGGTAGGTTCATTACCTTGATATTAAATAATCCATATATATTTGATGTTGGTATTTAAAATATGTTACTTTTCATGTGGGAAGAGGCCTTTCTTAGATGGTGAAAAAGGGATGGTGTTCGGATAAAAAAAGGCATTGCAAAGGGCAGTCAAAATTTATTGTTATAAGGAAATTAGGGAGTATAGGGTTGATGATTCAACCAGAAAAATATGGAGACTAGTTTGTAGACGATAATATCAAGGCTGTGCATGGATGCTTTGGGGAATTGAAAATCCTGATGGTATTTGGGTTATCACAAAATTCCACAAACGTCACACTTGTGATATGGGAGAGAATCGAGCAGATCATTTTAATTTAGATATACATATAATTGCTCAAGTGCTACTTAAAGAAGTTGCCGAAACCCTAAGGTAACCTATTCGACCTAGTTCATTATAATTCTTACATCAATTAAATTGTCATTGCTAAGTGTTGTTTGTTTAAATTTGTGCAGGATCCCCATCAATGATTGCATTAGAAATGTTAAGATAGTATATCAAAAAGCAATAAGCAAGAGAAAGGGATATCTTGGGCGTGGGCGTAGGCGTGCGTTTGAGATGATTTATGGAAATTGGGAGGGCTCTTTCAAGACGTTGCCGAGGTATATGGCAGCTCTACAAAAATTCAATGCTGGAACTATTGTAGAGTGGAGGCTTCTGGCTGGTAATATTTTCAACTATGTGTTTTGGGCATTCAAACCATCTATTGATGGTTTTGCTCACTATCGACCAGTCATATCCATAGATGGCATGCATGTGTATGTTGTATACGACATCAAGCTACTGATTGCAGTAGGAATGGATGCCAATGGGTCAATATTCCCTCTTGCATAATGAGAGCAACGACACATGGGGGATGTTTTTGACACATTTGAGGCAGCATATTATTAAGGATCGTATGGGCATATGCGTGCTATCTGATCGACATCAAGGCATAATGCACAACATGTCTACTTTGGAGGGGTGGCAGCCTCCCTTTGCTTACCATCGCTATTGTTTAAGGCATATTAAGGCAAATTTTCAAACGAAGTTTGGAAACGGCACACTCAACAAATTGATGTGGGCGGCTGCGATGAAGCATCAACAAAAAAAATGGTTTGTGAGGATGGAGACGATCAAGGCAGTGAGTCCAGAAACATATACTTGGTTGAAGAATCGAAGTTGAAAAATGGATATTACATGCTGATGAAGGCACGAGATGCGGGATGCTTACAACAAACAGCTCAGAGTCATTCAATGGTTTGCTAAAATCTGCTCGGGGACTACCCGTTACTGCAATGGTAAGAATGAATTTCATGCAAGTTGTGGAGCGGTTTGTAACAAGAACCAAGCAAGCCAGAGCCATATTAGCAGAGGGTGGCAGATGGATGCCAAAACCTTTAAAAATGATGGAGCATCACGGCAAAAATGTCACCGCACAAGATGACCGAGTATAGCCTCGGTCGAACGTGTGTTAAGTCGAACGTGTTATTACCAGGGTAGGGGAGGAAACATACATACCGTTTATGAGGGTACGAGAACGTGCAGTTGTGGTAAGTGGCAAACATACCACATGCCGTGTTCTCATGCCGTCAGGTGTTTCGAGGCAATAAGAAAAATGGTATCAAGTTATGTGGCATCGGAATACAGCGTCAAAAGTTAACGCTAAAGCATATGCCAGCCGCTTCTACCCACTTGGTGATCAATCTTATTAGCCAAACGAGCCATTTTCAATAGTTGCTAACAAGGAGTATATCCGTAAAATTCGGGTTAACGCACAAACTCAGATTCACAATCAAATGGATGTCAATGATAGGACATACTTTCACAGGTGCTCTACGTGTAAGGAGTTTGGCCATGATAAGCGCTTGTGTAGCCTACGAGGCCGTGGTGGTGCAAGTACGTCTCGTAGTAGAAGAGCCTCCCGTACTTGATGTATTGTTTTAAATATTTTGTTATTGTAAACAATGATTTATTATTTGGTTATTGCAATAAATTATTTTGAACCTCTCGTATTGGATGAATTATTTTTTAATATAATATTTTTATTTGTACATTCGAAAAAAAGTAAAGCCTTCACTAAAAAATAAAACACTTAAAATAAAACCTTATAAAATAAAAGACTTAAACCTAAACTTAGCAAGATTCAAACAAACAAAACTTACTTCGGGCCACTTTACAACCCCTAAAATGACGATCCAAACGTTTAGGAAAACTTGAAGTAATGAGCCGACATTATTATTCGCAAAAAAAGATATCAAGTTCTATATAAAATATTAATATTTTGGAGTTTTGAAACATGACGAATCTTGCGTCAAAGTATGAAAAAAAGGTGAGCTTTAAAATTGTGTGAAAAAAAAAATACTACCCTTTGCGCACTAAATTAGTGCGCAAAGGGTACTTCAGTCACATTTTTTTTCTGGGTTATTTTGGTCTCAAATGTTAGTTTTTGGGTCATTTAAGTTGCCCACTCATGCAAAAGAGCTTAAAAAGGGTGTTGACTTTTCGTTAACTATTCAAAAGGTCTTATAAGCTCACAGAGAGTGGCACTCTCCCAAGAAAACTAAGTACGCGATTGGACATGCGATTTCATGTCATGAGATGAAATTAGTATTTGGACATGCGGTTTCATCTCATGAGATGAAATCCCAAATCATCCAAAAAGGCATGATTTGGGATTTCAAATCATGATTTCAAAATTTTTAAATGTAAAACTTGACCCATAAGTTTATAATTTGTTAGAAAGAGAACCATAAGTTGGTAGATATTTTTAACAATTTTTCCTACCAACCATTTACCAACCCCATTAACTTCTACTAACTTTTATTTATGCGGGAGGATTATATTAAAGAGTAGTTACATTACTATTCATGTTAAATTTTCCTTTTTATTGAACTAAAGTTTGATCAATTGATGTTGTATTTTTTAGAAAGGCCTTCTAGTAGCGTATTAATTTTGTTATGAACTATAACTTGCTCATTTGGTAAGATTGTATAAGAATTGGGAAAGTTTTAATAGTTTTCACAACTTATGGGATTTTTATGTCTATAAGAAAAAATACAACTTAAGAAATCCAAATTGCATGTCCAAACATGATTTCAAATCATGTCCAAACGGCTCCTAAGTTTAAGAAATTTCAAAAATGGGTCTGTGAGGACGACAAAAGCGCTTTAATAAAGCTATAAGGTTAGCTTAGTTGTTAAGGACTCCCCTTCTCTCCAGGTTAATTTTGAGATTATATATATATATATATATATATATATATATATATATATATATATATCTGGTTGAATAATTTTAGATATGTACGTACATATTATTCTACTTTCATCCGTTGTTAGAGCATAGTAGTTGATTAAATAATAAACTGCGGATCCATAGATCAAAGGAAGAATTTAATCAACCATCATAATAACTTCAATTGATAGAAATTAATATCTATCAAGACTGAAAACAAAGAATACTATCTCCCACCTGAAGCATTGGAGAAATGGTAACACCGATTTCTAACGCTTTCAAAAATCATTTGCTTGCAGCGCCTTGAGTGGAGAGGTACTAAAGTACACTTACGACCTATGTGTCGAGTGTCGAATACGGGTACGGATCTAGAGGTCGAATTCAGCATAATCTAAATTTTAAGATTCGGGGGTACGGATCCAGGTGCGGATACGGGTGCGGGGATTCAGCTAAAATAATTCAAAATTATAAGAAAAATAACTAAATCTATGCCTACAAAATAAAAAACAAAAATAATTTTTTATAGTTATGTTTCATTTATAATTTAAATATTAATTTTTAATTAACTTGAAACTCTTCTAGATACAATAAGTATCCACTCTTCAAGAGCTCTCCGTTTCTTTCAATTTGGCCTCAAATTTTTTCTCAGATTGGTCCACGGATTTGGTCAAAGTATCCAATGTCGTTTGACCAGATCCGACCCGAATCCGGTGTCGGTGTCGGTGTCGATGTCATGTCGTGTCGGACACCGGTGCGGCAGCAAAAGTAAAGGGTCCGAGCAACATAGCTTACGAATCAAGCTATCTTGGGAGTGGAGTGGACAATTGATGTACCTTGAATCTAGCCTGCATTTCATTTACACGTCTCTAGCTAGTAGCTTAGTAATGAATAACCGTCGATTTAATTGCTTTTACACTTAATTTTAATCCTGATATTGATCTGACACAACTTGCTGGTCTTCATGTTGCGGAGTTGATTTCTCAAAAGGTCACTCAACTATCCTCACTGTAACACAAAAGTCACTTAACTTTGTTTTGTAATTGGAAAGTCATTCAACTTTCATCTTTATAACACAAAAGTGATTCAACTCCTTTTAGTGAACTTTTGCTGTCGTAGCATTTTTAAAAAAGTTAAATCCTTATTTAAGATAAACTCACCCAATTTTACCATTTAATGACCCACCCTACTAACCTGACTCGCTATCCAATGAATTTAGTGTAGGACTTGATGAAGATGTCTGAGAACTAATCTATATTGTAAATTTTGTAGAGCAGAGGATTAATATAGTAATTTTGAACAAAATCACTACTTCCTGGCTCCCGCATTAACTAAGTGAACTGAAACGTTGATTATCGATGTGGCATTTACTTTCCCTGCAATCACTACCAACTTCTTATGGTATTCTTTGTAAAATTCAAGTTGCTTGCTCAAGGGAATTGTATTCTGAGTACATCATAGATGAAAAGAAGAACAAAGGTACAACTAGACTCGGTTGATTTGCATAATATTTTGTGAACAGAATGTATAAATTTCCTTGAACAACTGTCACTACTTGCAAATAGCTTCGCAGTAGTGTCATAGTAACCAGATGAACTTGAGGCAAAATTTTAAGGGCTGAGTAGGGAGGAGAATCTAGCCACGTTACTAGTAAAAAATACTTGTAAAATTTCAGTCCTTAGTGTTTTGTTCTAAAAGTTTGGATAGCGGGTCCGTTTAGTGGGGCGGATCACCAAATGGTAAAAGTGGGTGCGTTTATATAAAATAACGATTTAATTTTTGAAAAATGCCAAGTCAACAAAAGTTGACTCAAATGAGTTGAGTGAGTTTTGTGTTACAAAGATGAAAGTTGAGTGACTTTCTATTTACAAAATAAAGTTAAGTGACTTTTGTGTTACAATGACGATAGTTGAGTGACTTTCCAGTTAGAAAAACAAAATTAAGTGACTTTTGTGTTACAATGAGGATAGTTAAGTAACTTTCTGAGAAATCAACTTTGAGGTTGCAATGTCAAGATTACGCACTAAGAAAGAAAAGAAAAAAAGGGAAACAACTCTAGCATTGGACAAGTATAAACACAGCCGCAAAATAGAGAAAATGGACTTAAGTCCTCATATAAAAGATCTGCTAAATTTCCCAAAGGTGGACTAACAGTATGAACATATATAGTCGGAAGTCATTGGCTGGACTCACCAAGCCAATAAGCCATATCTACTCAACAAGCATGAAAATGCTAGCTTAAGCTCCACGTAAGTTACTTGCATTGACTTTTATGATGTAGAAGTTGAAAATTCTATGCATTCTGCGGGTAGTACAAAAAAATTCTCGAATATTTGCAGAAAGAAGAAGAATGAAAGGGTAGTACAAAACAATTCTCGAATATTTGCAGAAAGAAGAAGAATGAACACAATCTTTAAGCTTTGTAGGTATATTTCAAAGTGCTTTCCACCAACTTCTTGACTACACTTAAATATTTGTCAGTTTGGACCTTGAGAGATCATTTCGAATCTCAACCTTTTCTTGATTAACACTGTATTAATTAAATAGTTAAATAACCTAATTGCGGCACATAGTTTAATCTGCCCAAAAGTATATGTTTGAAAATGGGGTTTCAATCCACAAATTGTTGCACTAGCGTTTGATATCATGCGTTATTAATAGCATTATTTTTATCATTTTCCAACTATCATTGTTCGTACCAAAAGATTTTTATAGGCATTACCATTGCATTTTTTTGTGCGGATTGCCCTTCAAAGGCACTGGTCTTTAATTTTTTTCCCCTCAAATTGGTGTTCTTTAATTTTTACCCTTCGCCTAATACCCCGAGGCTTTGGGTTCGAACCCCAGCTCAGTAAAAAAAAAAAAAAAAAAAAAAAAAAGGAATTTGGCAAGGCAGAGGGTTTGTAGCAAAGTTAGGCCTATTCGGCCAAAAGTTAGGCCTTAAGGCAAACTTTTACCCAAAATTAGGCTTAGTTGGGCAAAAGTTAGGCCTTAAGGCAGAGGTTTGTAAAATTCCAACTAAGTAAAAAAAAAAAAAAAAAAATTCCTGAAGGCAAAACTCTGCCTTGCAAATCCAAACTGTGCCTTGCATTTTTTTTTATTTTTTAAATTATTGACTGAGCGGGGCTCGAACCCTAAACCAAGGAATTTTTAGCAAAGGGCAAAAATTAAAGACCAGTGCCTTTGAAGGGCAATCATGCAAATGACCCTTACCATTTTCCTAAGCCTGTCAAGTGGGTCGGGTCGGCACGGTTTAAACTGGGACCGAGACGATCTGGTGGGGCTAGTGGAGGGCTGTTTTTTTTTTTTTGGGGGGGAGGGTGGGGGGGGGGGGGGTGGCACAGGGAGGGGCTGAGCTGGATGAGGTCTTGGGCCCTGTAGACTGATTCAGGTGCAAGCCCTGGTCTCGGTCCCGATTAATTATTTAGCAATAAGAATAAAACTAGTTGTAAAAGGTTGAAATTTTAAACAGTCAAAACATTGCGCTAGTTTGTCCGATTTACTTGAATTTTGAGAAAAACAATTGTTTTCATATTCAATTTATATTTCCCTCCAAATTGGTATGAGCTAATATTTTAATCTTTCGATCCTTAAATTATTATGAAAAATGATAGAGTTCAATATTAAAGTGACTTCGCATTGCTTATGTGAATGTCAGTTAACAGTTATAGTAATTTAGCCAAAAAAAAAAAAATAGCCTGACCCAGCCTGCCAAACTTGGCTAAATTTCATGACAGGCAGGGGCTTGGTCGAACACACATTTTAACCCCCAATACACCTCCGAAAAGTGAGAACGTCCCGATCGGACACAAGGCCGGTATGAGCTTTCCAACCCAGCCCCGCACAGTCGACAGGCTTACATAGTCCTAAAGATAGTGTACGCGAAAATGTTTTTGGACCGTTTTTCCGAAACATTGATTGCCTTAAAAAGTGATGGATGAATTGACACAACATATTTAAGGGGAGCTGTCATGGTGTATGTTATTCGCAGATGACATAATGTACGTTGATTGAGGAAACACACGGTGGAGTCAACAATAGGTTGAAAGATTGGAGAAAGACCCTAGAGTTAAAAGATTTTAGGTTAAGCAGGACAAAATCATAGTACTTGGAGTGCAAGTTTAGTGACGTAACGTCTGAGGCGGATGTGGAAGTACTGAAGATCGATGCATTAGTCATACCCAAGAAGGGAAGCTTCAAGTATCTTGGATCTATAATCCAAGGAGAAGGGGAGATTGGCGATGTTGTTGCACACAATACTATTAGAGCAGGATGGGTGAAATGAAGGCACACATCCGGGTACTGTGCATAAAAATTTGTTGCCAAGGTTTAAAGATAAGTTCTACAGAGTGGTGGTTAGACCAATATTGTTGTATGGGGCAGAGAGCTGGTTAGTCAAGAATGCACACGTTCAGAAGATGAAGGCAGTAAAGATGAGGATGATCAGATGGATGTGTAGGCTTACGAGAGATATGATTAAGGAATGAAGCTATACGGGACAAGGTGGGAATGACATCAGTGGCATACAAGATAAGGAAGCAAGACTGAGATGGTTCGGGTATGTGAAGAGGAGGTGCGAGGATGCACCAGTTAGAAGGTATGAGAGCTTGGATGTAGCAGGGGCTACGGGCAGTAGAGGTAGGGCGAAGAAGAACATGGGGATCGAGATGATTAGACAGGACATGACACAATTTCAGCCGACTGAGGACATGACCTTAGATAGGAAGGTATGGAGGTCGAGGATTAAGGTAGAATGTTAATGGATAGCTGAGTGTTGTCGCACTTTGTGTGGGAGAGGATGAGGGCTAGCCTACTCCTCTCCTCTCCTCCTTTCTAGCTAGTAGTATTATTTAGTTATCGTGTAGTGTCTTATTTTTTAGTAGTATTATTTAGTTATCGCGTAGTCTCTTATTCTTCAATGTGTATTCTTATCTGTTGTTGCCTTTGTTTTGTATCTTACTTTTTTGTTGTCCTATTTTTATTTTGAGCCGATGGTCTACCGGAGACAATCTCTCTACCACACAAAGTTAGGGGTAAAGTCTATGCACATCTTACCTTCCCCAGATCCCACTTATGGGATTACACTGAGTATGTTTGTTGTTGCATGTATTGATTGCCTTAAAAGAAGCTCCAAAAGCCTTAAAAAATAAATTGACACGTTTATCTTACATAACAATTACACTAATAATATGAATTATCACTATTGTACTGTTATATACAACCTAAATCCTTAATGAAAAATGTAAGTACGCTTCTTTCATATCATTACCGTTAAATTTCTACCTAATATAAATATTTGGTTAGGGAAATGCAAATGATTAGGCCGATATATACTCCCTCCGTTTATAAATAAATGGTGTTTTAGGCTATTCATTTTGTTTCAAAATAAGTGATGCATTAGGATTTTAAAAAGAAATTACATAATCAAGAATCATTGAGTAGCTTTTCTAGGAAAGAGGTAACTTAAAAAGAGGTAAAATCTGATTAGAGGTAAGTTAGTAAAAACACTCATAACTTTCTAGCAGTGAGTAATTTCTTAAGGGGTGTGCACATGTGAAAAACACCAATTATTATGAAATGGTGGGAGTATAATATCATGTCCGTGTTGCATGGGTCAAATTCCATGAGAATTATTTAGGCCGGTGCATTCAATTATTCATACTACGAAATTCTTTGGTTTATGTCTGTCTTTCTGAAAATAGTTGGGGGAGGGGGACCCTTACTCTGGTAAGCTTCCCACATGAATCCTAAGGAATTGGATATCCGACAAAAAAATATACACACACACAAGTTATCAGTCAAGCCCCAAATTCCAACATGTTTGATGTTTCTCGGTCATCTCCCAAAAAATTGGAGGAAGCAATCTCCATATCAAGTATGTATAATAATAATATAATGAAGAAACAACTAAGTAATAATGTAAGAAGAAACTACTCGTTTTTTGTTCTTACAAGTTATGTCCTCATTTAGGATATGAATTCAATTACTAAAACAAAAGGGCCACAAAGACTCCTACTTCCTTAATTCCGTCCTTGTACGAAATTCGGCTTTATAGTCTGTTTGATTAAGTTTTTGGGAAGCCAAAAATGTTTTTATTTTATTTTCAAAAGATGCTTATTTTTAGGAAGTTGAGGTGCTTTGTCAAACTTTTAAGAAAAATAAGGGATTTTGAGTAGTAGTAGCAGCACTGTTATTCACAAGCCGAAAAAAGTAATTTTTTTCTTGGAAACATTTTTTGAATCTTGACCAACTTGATCAAGTACAAACTGTCGCTCTAATATTGACAAAAGTGATTGTCAAATTGATTAGCCAAACAACATGCTACTATATTTTGAAAATATTTCTCGGGAAACATTTATGATAAAAAGACACTTTTCGTAATAAATAGATTTAGAAGTTTGTGCGTTATTAATCCTGTCCTTGTTGAACATTTCTACTACGGAAGAAGATTGAACGCTGGTAATGCCATGCAATAAACAAGTATAATCGCCTTTGATCCAGGGTCTAACTAGTGCATGAACTAGAGTAAACTAGTCCGTTTGGGAATACAACACAAGACTGAAGAAAAAGAACTCTGCACCTTGGGCTATTAGTGGCGGAACCAGAATTTTCAGTTGGGGGTTTAAAATATGAAAAAGTAAACACACGAAGAAGCCAGAGGAGGTTCAACACGTTTATTACATATATATATATATATATATATATATATATATATATATATATATATATATAATTTTAACGTATGTATAAAGGTGTAATATTCGTTCGAAGGATCGAACCCCTTGGCCCTTCCTCCTCCGCCCCGATTAGCACTTGAATTCTATTCGAATTATCACTAAAATTAGAAATTAGTTACGAAATTCATCGTTAAATAGCTCACTTAGCTAATAGGAATTTTTCATGATTCGCGCTTATCCGTTGTTAAAGAGGACTAGCTACAAATTTTGCTATTTAGTGACATGAATTAGTGATAGATTCATGTTAGCTACCTGTTATTTAGCGACATTAGCAACAATTTCGTAGCTAATTTTAATTAGTGGAATACAGGACAGTAGAAGAAACAAATAATTTGAAAATGCTAATTATTACGAGATCCATTATGTTTGCAAAATAAAAATAATCCCGCCCATGGAAAGCTGAAAAATTAATTCAACAATAAGTTAAGTAACCTAGTCAAAATTTACTACATGAAATTTTATTAGTCTTCTAATGACCATCACATGCTTCGAAAAGTCATTGATGCATTTTCTATGTGCTGCTTGTTGGGAAACTTCCTCCAACACAAAGAATATAATGAATTCTCCCACATTTATATTTGGAGCTTTAATTCACTATTTGATACCAACATATTCTGAGGGAAGGAATACGAGCCTAACCAAAGACTAGGCCAATTCGCAGCCCATGATAATAAGCCTCCTTTGAAACGACAAATCAAAGCACCATATTATGTGTATTACTTGAAAAAGAGAAAAGAAAAATAAAATAAATTACCAGTATAAGTACCATATGTATTCAACCTTTTTCTTTCTCACGTGTGCCTCTATAGCTTGAAACATGAATTTGCTTTCCATACGCAAGCAATTACGAATAATTAGTCAAATACCCAGCAAAAAGAAGAGGGGAAAAAAAATAGTCAGAATCGTAAATTTCTTTCTTTTATTGGATACTTTTATTTGCCAAGGTTTTGAACATTAAAATAGACTTTTCTATTTTTGTTGCGATTATTTCTTCTATACGTTAGTTGACAGATTTCCAATACTTAGAGTCTTTCACCCCTATATATATCCCTCACTCATTTCTCATACAAGAAACACATATACATTTACATACACAGAATTAAACACTTGTGTGCACATACTGATCCCATTTTTATCTTCTTAATTCTCTTCAATATTTAATTTATTTCACTTTCAAACTCGCTAACAAAAATGGGATTTGAGAGTGCAAAGAACAACTCAATCTTGTCAAAGCTCGCTACTAATGAAGAACATGGCGAAAACTCACCATATTTCGATGGGTGGAAAGCATACGATAACAATCCTTTCCACCCTTTGAAGAACCCTAATGGAGTTATCCAAATGGGTCTTGCTGAAAATCAGGTTTCTAATCAAACTTATGATATCCATAATTTCTTACTTCTTTTAATTTGCTTCTTTTCTGAATTAAGAAGATGATAGGAAGGTATATATAGTGAGTGTTTGACTAAATTTATAAATAGGTCAAATCAGCTTATAAAGTACTTTTTAACTAACTTCATCTTTGAGTTTATAGCTGAAAATCAGCTCACTTTCAACCCAAACATGTAACTGTATACACTACAAGAAAGTATAGAAATCGCAACAAAAAAATTTATATTTGGCAATAACTTAGTTTTATTGTTGGCAAATGATTTTTTTGTTGCCAAAGAATTTAATTTTGTTGCCATAGTATTGGTTATTGTTGCAAAAAGTACCTTTGACAAAAAAAAAAAAGTTGTTGCACGTTGTTGCATTAACAGCCGTTGGAAATAGTTCATGCAACAATTTTTTTTTTTTTTTTGTTGCTAAAACTACTTTTTGCAACAATAATCAATTACAAAAAAAAAAAAAAAATTTGTTGCTTTTTTTTTTTTATAGTAATATTTATAAAATCAATTTCAGCACCAAAAATTATTTTGCAGCATTTAATACTTATCAGCTATTTTCAATCAACTAATCCGAATGAGCTCATAATTTTCTAACTTCGGTTTGTCTTGCAGCTTTGTTTTGACTTGATAGAGGAGTGGATTAAAAAGAACCCAAAAGCTTCAATTTGCTCCACTGAAGGAATCAAATCATTCAAGGCTATTGCCAACTTCCAAGATTATCATGGCTTGCCTGAATTTAGACGAGTGTGTATTAGTCAATTAAATTGCACTCACAGTATAAAAAATTATCAGAATAACTAACGAGTTTTTATTATTACTCATGCTTGTTTTCAGGCCATTGCGAAGTTTATGGAGAAAACAAGAGGGGGAAGAGTTACATTTGATCCGGACAGAGTAGTTATGGCTGGTGGTGCCACTGGAGCTAATGAGACAATTATTTTTTGTTTGGCTAATCCAGGAGATGCATTCTTAGTACCTTCACCATACTACCCAGCGTATGTATCTTTTATTTTATTGCATTCTCTACGTACAAGAAATATCCATTTCGCTCTTTTTATCCTTTTGTATGATATTAAAACAAAAATAAGGAATAATATGGTTTTTGTCTCTCTATGTTGGACGGTGTAACCATTGACTTTGAGAGTTTATAATTAATCTTAATTAATGTCGGGGTCATCCGGAAAGCTCTTCAACTTTTCATAGTAATATTTCCCTTTAGTGGAAGCCAGTCTGTTGGTGAAGTTGGATAAACAGCGTTTATTCACATTATTATATCATTCAAGAAAATTGATTCGGGAAGCAAAGAGAATAAACTAGTAATATAACAATAGTCAAATAGACTAGTAAGCCCAAAAACATATTAAGAAGAAAAAAAAAATAGAAAAAGGACTAAGTGGTCAATTATTCGGAATTCTTTATAACAAATTGAGCCCCCACTTTTCTTGCTTGACCCGTGACACATATTCAGACATTGACAATGACATGTCAAAGAAGTGTAAAAGATGCAAGTCAAGATTGCTGCTCCATTTGTATATATTCTCTTATTCTTCATTGAATTAACAATTTAACAGCTTTTAGAAGAAAAAAAATATAAAATAATAACTTGAAAGACCTACGTGGGGATGTTACAAATAGTTCTCTTTTTCTTTTTCATTTTGGTCAATTGTTGCATATATAGTACTCCTGAGTCCTAAATAACAATATTTTGCAATTGGCTAATGCAGATTTAACAGAGACCTAAGATGGAGAACTGGAGTAGAACTCATTCCAATTCATTGCGAGAGCTCCAACAATTTCCAAATAACCCCAAAAGCAGTGAAAGAAGCATACGACAATGCCCAAAAAGCAAACATCAAAGTAAAAGGCTTGATTTTGACTAATCCATCAAATCCACTAGGCACCACTCTGGACGAGGACACACTAAAAAGCCTCTTGAATTTCACCAACCAACACAACATCCACCTCGTGTGCGACGAAATCTACGCTGCCACTGTCTTTGACACACCTCAATTCGTCAGCATTGCTGAAGTCCTCAACGACAACGAAACGAATTATTGCAACAAAGATTTGGTTCACATCGTTTACAGTCTTTCGAAAGACATGGGGTTACCAGGATTTAGAATCGGAATCGTATATTCATTCAATGATGCAGTCGTTAATTGTGCTCGCAAAATGTCGAGCTTCGGTTTAATTTCTACTCAAACCCAACATTTCCTTGCCGCAATGCTATCTGACGAAAAATTCGTCGCAAATTATCTCGCAGAAAGCGCAAAGAGGTTAGCTAAAAGGCACAAACACTTTACCAACGGACTCTTAGAAGTTGGCATTAAATGCTTGAAAAGCAATGCGGGGCTTTTCTGCTGGATGGATTTGCGACCACTTTTGAGGGAATCCACATTCGAAAGCGAAATGTCGTTATGGAGAGTGATTATTAATGAAGTGAAGCTCAATGTATCGCCTGGATCTTCATTTGATTGTCAAGAACCTGGATTTTTCCGGGTTTGTTTCGCAAACATGGATGATGAAACGGTGGACATTGCACTATCAAGGATTCGAAGGTTCGTGGGAGTTAAGAGAAGTGGAGATGAGTCGAATGCGGCAGAGAAGAAGCAGCAATGGAAAAAGAATAATTTACGACTTAGTTTCTCGAAAAGAATGTACGATGAAAGTGTTTTGTCACCACTTTCATCTCCTATTCCTCACTCACCACAAGTTCGTTAGAAATTAAAAGGGAAGATTTTGTTTTATATTAAGAAATAAAAAGTTAAGAAGATAAAGGAAAAGAAAAGAAGAATGTAGGAGGAGGATTCTTTTCAGAAATAATTGTTATCATATGTATTTACTACTGATCTATTTTGACATCATAGTCTGTCTAATTATATGCAAAAACTAAAGTTGTGTACTCTTGGATTCCTTTATAGTTTCTTGGACTTTTGGTTCTTTATTGATTCAATGTATTCCATTAATACTTACGTACATTTTTATGAGAATGACCCCAAATCACAAGGACCTGGCCCTTTTAGTGCGAGTGTAATTTTGCGTAAGGACGGTCTTCTAGTTAGTTCAGTCTTGGGTTGGATGTGTATGCAGATGAATTCCACATTTTCTCCTCATCAAATTGACCATAGTGTGCTGAAAAATTAGTGGTATCTCAAAAGAGATCGTATTCCTCATTGATTAAAGATTTTCTTCTTCTTCAGTTCACTTTATAGATAATCAATGTCCTTTTGGTAAGTTAGTAAAAAGCAAGAAAAAGTGATTAGTTTCATGTACAAGATTTGAGAGGCAACGCAAAATGAATCGATTTCTTTCCTTGTGCGCGAATAGACATGAGTCAGTAAAAAGTTAATACATCGGCATGGGAAAGCTTGATCTATAATAGTTTAATTTTGGCTTTATAAATAAAAGCGACTGAACCTCAAACATTAATCAGTCACAATTTTGTCTAATTGGAAAATAGGTAAAAGACGGGAAAGTGTGACATTGTTGGATGTCAAGATTTTAATTTGGAGATTCGCTTTCTCATTACTGAAATTTATTTCAACTACTGCAAAATTAAAGAGCTCCATAGGTAACTTTTTTGGAAGAAATTATCGTTTGGACATGGGTACACGGCATTAGTTATATTGCAGCCCAAACACTAATATTCATTCATCAAGCATCATATATATATATATATATATATATATATATATATATATATATATATATGTATATATATAAAATATATATATAAGCCCGTGGCGCAATCACAGAATCGGGGCGCGCTTGTATTTATCTATTTTTACAAAATTTTGAGGGGAAAAAACAACATTACAACCTTAAAAAACCACCCCCCGCAGCAACACACACTAGTTCGCCCATTGCACCCCCACAAACTTTGGCAAGGTTAAAAAAAAAAAATATTAACAGATCTCCCTTATTTCACCATCAAACTCCCAATTCTTCTTCCTCTTCTCCCTCTTCTTTCCAACATCATTCTCTAGACAACTTTAAAACTCTTCTTTCACGATTCCTCTCGCTGCCCCCCAAAAAAAAAAAAAAAAAAAAAAAAAAAGACACACGACTCTCCCAGGTATGCTTCTTCCCCATTCTTAACCACTATGCCCTACTCTTGCTTGTGTCCTTTTTGACTTACAGGGACACCGATTTCGCCATTCTTAACCACTATGTCCTACGCCTGCCTGCGTCCTTCCGTATTAACAGGGTCATCGATTTAGAAACCTGACGTTACACTTTATAGCAAAATCTCCACATAAACTTAACGTCTTTTTGAAAAAGTTCAATCAGCGCATTTAGTAGGGAAGATGAAGATCGCAATGAAGGAAGGAAGAAGTTATTAGCGGATTGAATAAACATGAAGCAAGAGAAGAACATATGTAGTCTAAAAGATAGAGAAGAAACAATACACAGAGAGAACGAGAGAGCGAGAGAGCGTGGGAGAAAGTCCACAATAGAGAGACCAAAGAACATGTGCCGTGAGAAACAGTTGGGCTTTTGAAAAGGTGTTTGATGCGTGAAGGGTTGTTTTCCGATTGAGGGTCGGAAAAGAGTTCCCTTCCGATTGCCAATAAAACTATGATTGTATTCATATTTGTAATCTTCATTGTGATACGCTTACACTTTAGACTGTCTTACAACTTTAGGTACGTGGTGCAGATTTACAACTACTATTTCATTTGATAAAGTTCTTCACCGTCTTCAAACTAACTTGGTTCATACTTGTACACTCCCCCGTGATACATCTACATTTTAGAGTTTACTTTAGGTGCGCTTCAAAGATTATCACCATTTTCTTACTCGTGCGCTTTTTGGGTTAAGAGAAACACTATAAAATAGTTGCGGTAGTTTTTCGTATATTACATAATTTCTCCACAACAAATATGCTCCAATAGTTATTAAGCACTTTAAATACATTCAATATTTAACATTGACCCATACCATGTGAAAATGGTTCTACGCTTCTTACTACTGATAGCAAAGAAATCTTCTCGAACGCTGCAAATTAAAGGACATTACCAAATTTCTGGTACAAGGCCGCATTGATAATTTCATATCTAACTTCTTTAAAAAGATAATAATAATAATAAATCCAAACACCACAAAGTAACAAGCATAAAAAATTCCTAATGCAACGTCCCCTTGTTAGTTTTAACTACACATCCAAAGTAAACATGTATGAGGTAATAGATAAAATAACATTGAAAACTACTGCTATGACCCTCCTATCCCCGCTGTTTAGCGATTTACCCGGCTGTCTCGTCGTCCATTCATTACATTATAACTGTTGTCATGAATTGGACGAGTTTTTGGAAGGTGAAGTCAAATAAGTTTCATTGGTCTACAATGTATAAAAGGTTTTCTGATTAAGTGCTCAGGGTATAACGCACTTTGATTTGTTTTGGTTTGTTCGCAATCCAACACCCAAAAGTTTCTGTTTTGAAATCACTATTAGCTGTTGAGTACAATTTGGGATATGTGACAATGTTGAATCTCTCAAGTTATGTTTCAAATATTTTTCTAAATATGTAAACTTTTAACAACAAATGATCTTTAGGTTATCTGTATCAAATGGATATTAGAAAATGATCATATTTATGCTTTAAGGAGGTCGTTCACCACCGCGTTACATTAAACCGACCTATTTGCCATTGAAAAAAGTTAGCTACTATACTACGTTTTAGTGTTAAAATTCTTTTTCTCCTTTAAGTAGGAAAAATACTACCTTCTGGCTCCACTATAAAGTTAATTAATGTATTTTACAACCGTGAGAACAACGGCTAAACTATTTACGATTAATGAAATTACATGAAAAGCTGGTTGTAGCCAAGATGATCCAACATCTCTACCAGCAATTAAATTTATATTTTATCTCCATTTTTTTCAAATTCATTCACTCTCCTACTTTACTCTATTTTAAATCCCCCAGCATATATATTCTCTAATTATTATTATTATAAATAATAATAATAATTAAAAAAACCAAAAAAAGCCCCAGCGGTTTGCCTATTAAATCCCAAATTAAACCCTTTTGTAAAGCCCTCACGGATCCTAATCGGTTCACTCTGTCTTCATATGGAACCGTAGAAGACATCACGTCTGACAATTGTTCGTGTGTCTTTTATAAAAGGTTGTACCTCTCCAAACATTTGCCGCTGTTTGAAAAAATTCAATATATAAACCTTGTAAATATGTCTGTTTTAGACAATTTCTCACGTCCTCTTCTCTCATTCAAACCTTGCAATTACTTTCAGGCAATTTCTGACATCCTCTTCTCTCTCTTCCTTACATTGTTATCGAATATGGCCTATTCTCTTCTTTCAGAAAAAGCAGGACGGGTCTATGGGGATATGCATGAACTATCAGGCTTTGAACAAAGTCACTGTGAAGAGCTGCGGGTTTAGGATCTCATGCTGGTTCAAAATGGCCATTCAAGCTTAAGAGATGACAACTTCCTTTAACGCCTTGTTATGCTATGACAATCAATAAAAGTCAAGGATAATCTCTTAACCAAGTCGGACTGTATCTTTCGAAACAGGTATTCACCCATTGGCCAATTATATGTAGCTCTGTCTCCAGAGCAACAATAAGAGCAGCATTAACCATACTGAATGTTGACGATGACACAGAAGACCCTACTTTCATTAAAAATATTGTATACAAAGAAGTATTCCACAATGTCTGAGAGTTGTAGAAAATGAGGTATTTCACACTCAGTCTCAAATAGCAACATACATTACTATATAATCTTATAACAAGGGGTCAATTCATTATAATCAATTTACAATGATGTGTTTCGAGATAACTAGGCATATAGATCATGATTCATAATGGAGATGAACTACCAATGCCGATGACCCATACCAATATTTATGCTACTCTTTGGCTTAAACGATCCAGAAAATGATGAAGCTGTTCCAATCGAAAAATTGCAGATAAGTACTTTCAATATAAATAATTCGTAATTTATGTGCGCCTGAATAGATAATTTTTATAAGTTACATTATACCTGTTGTAATGAATTGGACAAAATTTCTAGGAAGTGAAGACAAAAAAGTTTCATTGGTGTACAATATCTAATTGGTTCTCTAATAAAGTGCTGAGGGTGTAACACAATTTGATTCGTTTGGGTTTTGTTGGCAATCCAGCATGCACAAGTTTTGATATTGAAATCACTATTACATGTTGAATACAATTTGGGGTACACCATCTCACTAGATGCAACTAACGTTCAATGACTTTGACCCTCTTTCGGCGAAGGTTATAACCAACTATAAGTGTGTAATAAAAATAAAATGAAATGTCACCATTAGAATTCAGCTATATATATAGAGGATGTAACTATGCATGCAGCACCACACCACCTGCGTTGTCACACCCCAGTCTTGATGGGGCATGATGGGCACTCGACCCTTACTTAGAGTCGAGCGAACCCACTGGCTCTCATTATACTCATAGTCTCATTGGGCCCTTAAGTCATGGAATGAAAAGCATGATGAAAGTTTTTCAGAAAAACATTCTTTCCGTCTTTATCAAATCAAGTAAGATCTGTGATCATATGAAATCAGCAAGTAATGCATGGCATAATACATCGGCTTATGGAGCCTCTTGCAAACCGACATACTATATACGTGACTCGTCGCAAAGTCTCTAACATAAATCATTATACCATGACATGGATACTCGACTCGGCAACACTCCGAAAGAAATGGAGCTCGCCAATCCAAGTCGGAACATCTTCTAGCCATATCCTCTACTGCGTTCGTATACACTGCGTGGCATGAACGCAGCGTCCAAGAAGGGACGTCGGTACGAATAATGTACCGAGTATGTAAGGCATGAATAATAACATAATATAGATATGAAAAGTAACAATGACAGAGAGAGACAACCGAACATCCGGATGCCTCATAAGGCGGATGTCATGCATGCTTAGCCTTTTTAAAAAAAAACATTTCATACATATACATAGTAACATGCCCGGCCATAAAGGCTCGGTGTGAAAGTAACATGCCCGGCCATGACGGCTCGGTGTGATATATAAGTAGTATCATGCCCGGCCATTTAAGGCTCGGTGTTATCATCATTAGCCTGCGTCCAGGCCTCCCGCGTCGGGGCAATATCATAACATGCCCACCTGCGGTGGTGTGCACATCTACGTGTGCCCGCCGACTATAGCATACACACACGGTGTGAGAAAATACATACATATATATAAAGCATGCATAAGAGCCCAATCAAAAGCCACAACTGTATCGGAGTGACGTAAGGTCGGTAACCTCCGATTATATTATGGAATAATTGTCGTCGCTTTATCTTACCTTGAAAGAACAATTGATTTAAGGTGAGACTATCAATGGAGAATAGAACTAAGAGAAAACATAGAATAAGACCATAAATCTCATAGGGCATCAAGTCATGTACTTTTGGAATCTTAAAAGAAATAGTCATCATTCATGAACAAAATTGAGACATCAAGAAATAGTTCAATGTTCTCATATCGTCATCGAAAACATAAACTTGAACCCTTTAAACATGAAATCATCCTCATCATTTTCATCATAATAACATTCTCACCTTTAACAACATCATTGTTATTGAAAAACATTCCCGTCGTTGCCATCATAAGGGCTCACATAATCACAACCTTTGGTTTGGAAGATACAAATATTTTGGAAAACATTTATGGATTATCAGGAAGGAGATCATGCCTCGGAATCTTAGACTTCTTAACTTTGGATAACAAGGAAAATATGGAAACATTTATGAAATCCTAACCTAGAGATCATGCCTTTGAAAGAAAGAGACGAGCCTTAACATACCTGGAAGACAATTCTCGACTTCCAACTTATTTCCTGTCTTGCAACTCGCTTAAGAATTATTCGTAGCCTCGTAATCTACATATAGAACCATTCATAATATCATTAGGGTCATCGTCATACGCTCGTCTTAAACACTTAATGAAAGTCCTTTTAGATTCTGTCGAAATTCGGGCAGCATTTTCCCTGTTTATATGCCTAGCCCGAGATTCCAATTCAACAACCAACAACATCAACAACAAAACCAATAGCAATAACATCTTTTCCCATACCAACATATGCCATAAAATAGCCCACACACTGTTTTCTACATTTCCCAACTAACCAACTTGGGATACGACTAATTAATAACTTTATTTCCGTAAGGAAGTCGAAATTAATACTAACAACATCAATAACAACATTCTCAAACATTCTACAAGATAAATATATGTATTTTCATCCAAATTTCTCTTCAACTCTCAATCCATAATCCAACAACATCAACACAACAACCATAATCTTTATTCTTTCAAATATCCCTTAATCAAACATGATAAAAAGAGGGATTTGATGATTCATACCTTATTTTATGAAGGTAACCCAAATCTTCATCATTTTCTTGTTCCCAAGCCACTCCAACACTAAACGAAATTATATTCGCGTCTACGCGTTGCCCGGACCTCGATTGATATTCCGTAACTTGAAATTTCACTCAAAATCCTCAATTTTTGTGATGAATAAGAGCCCTTTTGTTGCTGAATTTTCTGGAAATTTTTGGAACTTTTTTAGATGAAAAAAATGAGATTTTAACCCTTTATATAGGGGATGAGGCGGCGTCACTGTAGCTAGCGTAGCGGTATCTTGTAGCGTTGCTGATTCGTTGCGATTTTGTTTCTGCTTCATCAGCTCAATTTGTAACGTCTATAATTCTCTACTCCGATGTCCTATCGACAAACGGTTTGTTGCATTACAAACTAGACTCGACGAGCTTTATTTTAGGCTTTGGTTTCACCTTAAAACTCCAAATATACTAGGAGATATGCGCCTCCAAAGTTGACTAAAAATCCGCCCAGCATTTCTCAAATTTTCGTCGAACTTATTTTCTTCAATTAGCTCGATCTCGAAATATTTCGAAACTCTCCATACATGATATTTATCAATTATTATACTAATAATGGCCATGTTCTCGGGTTCCAAAATACTCTTTTCCCGATTACGACTTACGAGATCGTAATTCACCCTTTTTCTTCGTTGTTACGTACTTTCCATGGCTTGTGTCTTTCAAAACATCATGGGACGTCTCCGACACTCCATTACTACGGTGAGGTACATGTCATACTCATGTTCTGAAAATGCGAGGTATAACATCCTCCCCCCCTTTAAAAACATTCGTCCTCGAATGTTGAGGCAGAGTTCGCTTCGAAGTAGATATCAATGTTTTTACCCGTATTTGTCAGTGTTTATCTTACTTACTTGCAGTCTTACTTGCCCGTTAAAACTGAACTTATCCGAACTATGCAATCTATTCTTCTTCTTTTGTAGTCAAGATTTACGCCTGTACTCAAGGTCATCCCTTTTTCTTATTATTTGTCTGTCCATTAACTCTCCATGCTTTATCGCCTTCATTGTCTCTTCAGCTTTCGTTGTTCACATTCTTGTATGCCCTTTTCCTGCCGTGATTACTACATACTTTTATCTAATTTTTGATGCCATCTTCCTCCTTATTTAGAAATTGTTGTTCTCCTCACTTCTTCGTATTTTTCTTACGTTCCACAGATATCCCCAAGCCTTTATCTCCTTGGAGTTGACTTATTCTTATTCTTACTTCCTTAAACATCACCTCAAAGCTGATCACATTTAGCACCCTTTGCTCTCTATAGCAGTTGAATTAATTCTTGTGATACTTTATCCTTCAACTAATTTAACACCGTAATGCCTCGCTTAATTTCTCTTTCCTTCAATTGGGCTTCTGGTAGTTGGCTAAATAACGATAATTCTTGCACTTATGTCAAAAACATCTCAAAACTCTTCTTTAATAGTTCATTTCCTTCAATTTACTCTTAAAGTTTCTGATCCTTAGTTCAGCTAATAAATTAGGGGTGAATCCAAAAGTTTGTCGAAAAATAACCAAGATTCTTAATCACGCGTCGAATTCAGATCTTTTCGTTCTTGCTTTTATCGGTAACCTTTATTTGTCCCTTTTCCAATAGGAGCCATCATATTGCTTGCTCCACGAGGTTTCATTGTCACCCGATGGATCTAATCAAATATGATATCCTTTGATCATTTCCCTTTGGATTTCTCCTTTTTCTTTTAACCTTTGTCGACTA
Organism: Lycium ferocissimum; assembly: GCF_029784015.1. Lineage (NCBI taxonomy): Eukaryota > Viridiplantae > Streptophyta > Magnoliopsida > Solanales > Solanaceae > Lycium > Lycium ferocissimum. The sequence goes on from NC_081348.1 coordinate 22,870,257, forward strand.
TCGCTTAATAAGTCCTTCCCATAGTTTGAGGCTATTGTCTGTCATTTCGATTTGTCAATCAAGCGAACCTCTTAATTCCTTAAACGTCCATCTCTTTTAATTATATCCTTGAATCCTTTTCTTGTGATCTTGTCGTCACCTACTTCTACGACTTCACCTTCCGTTGGCTTAGTTCCTTTATTTCACAGCCCTTTATTTCTCTGCAAATTGGCAACTTTCTTATTTAGCTGCGACACTTTTCCTTGCTTGCTTCTCTAGTGATACTTTATATTCATATCATTCCATCTTCTTTTTAATGCTTTTGTCGTGCTTCTTAATTCCTAACCATGTCATCGTAGTTCCACCTATGGTATCGCCCAGATGGCTTGCAATAGCATTTTCCTTGCTAATGGCTTATTAGTCTCATTAATTACTTTACTTCGGATTACTCATCCAATGCGTCAAAATACCATAGCTAAGGGATTTGTATCCAAATGAGACTCAATTCAACCATATACAACAATCCTCGGCACCATTCCTTATATGCTTACATATAATATTTTCTTGACATTGTTGTTATCCCCTATCGCAAGATTATACGTGCAACATACTAGTCCACTATTCAAATTGTTTTCAAATCCTTGTTTGAATCTTTCCTCCCATTTACTTCTCCTCAAATCTGAACATCATTACCAAACAACTCATAATCCGGAGACTAAAATAAAATCTTGCTTAATCATCACTTCCTTTCAATACGAGTGTGCCTCCCTCTTTGAGTCCTTGGTTCTCCTATACCAGCGGCTAATTGAGACTTAACTAGCTTCCATTACTCTTCAAATATTTATTGTCGTCTCCGCACCATTTTACTAGCCATTCTATCAGCACGATCATTCATATGGTCCTGTAACACATACTCTCGCAATTCAATATAAACGGTGACTTACGATTTCACGGCAGAGATATTTTCAAACCTCAGGTAGTACTGCTGTCGTACTATCCATAAGCATACTGTCTTTCTTTCTTTTGACGATCATTGAGATTCTTATAAGTATTTCTCTTTTACAACTCTCCTCCCTTCCAACGCCGCGATTTTTCTTTAGTAATCCCGTCTGTCCTGATACTTATCCTTGATCACTTATTGGCATTCTCACTTCCTTCATTACATTTTCGGGGTGCTTCTGTTGCATATTTACTTGTAACAAAAATTTCTCTGGTATGAGCGATTCGAATCATAGCCCGGGACACCAAGTATTATATTTGACAAAAACTTATTTCTTTCGATTTACTCAACCTCCATTATCTTGTCATGCCTTCTTTCCCCTGTCTGTTTCATAATATACATGAATTTAGTCCAATTTCACTTTTCCTTTTGCACACCCTTGCTACATTAGTTCCTTTCGAATTTTGACTCCTTCAAGTCGGTACATTTCTTTCTTCCGTACTTGGAATCATTCTAATTCGTCTAATAATGTCATCATATACCAGTAACATTCGAGTATTGATTGTCTATGGTAGTCAATTGGCCGAGCCTAGCGATCCTTCAACTCCTCTGGTCCATGTAATGTCAGAGTCACCCTCACCGCATGGTCGGACTTATTTCTCTTCTGCTAATTGAATGCTTGTATCGAGTCAAATATCCACATATTTTGGACACAATTCAAATCACTTCCTTCCTTTATGCCGCAGAATAGTGCATTACATTCATTCATACGTATATACCATTATGGGTCTGGACCGAAGAAATTTGCGCAGGGGTCCGCCTTTCTTCCGCGTTATACCCCGCATTTTCAGAACATGAGTATGACATGTACCTCACCGTAGTAATGGAGTGTCGGAGACGTCCCATGATATTTTGAAAGACACAAGCCATGGAAAGTACGTAACAACGAAGAAAAAGGGTGAATTACGATCTCGTAAGTCGTAATCGGGAAAAGAGTATTTTGGAACCCGAGAACATGGCCATTATTAGTATAATAATTGATAAATATCATGTATGGAGAGTTTAAAAAATATTTCGAGATCGAGCTAATTGAAGAAAATAAGTTTGACAAAAATTTGAGAAATGCTGGGCGGATTTTTAGTCAACTTTGGAGGCGCATATCTCCTAGTATATTTGGAGTTTTAAGGTGAAACCAAAGCCTAAAATGAAGCTCGTCGAGTCTAGTTTGTAATGCAACAAACCGTTTGTCGATAGGACATCGGAGTAGAGAATTATAGACGTTACAAACTGAGATGATGAAGCGTATATTTGGAAACAAAGCGCAGCTCTAGTTTGTAATAAATAAACTGCGGTAAGGACCGCTACGATCGTAGCTACGGAAACGCCGCCTCAGCCCCTATATAAAGGGTTAAAATCTCATTTTTTTTCATCTAAAAAAGTTCCAAAAATTTCCAGAAAATTCAGCAACAAAAGGGCTCTTATTCATCACAAAAATTGAGGATTTTGAGTGAAATTTCAAGTTACGGAATATCAATCGAGGTCCGGGCAACGCGTAGACGCGAATATAATTTCGTTTAGTGTTGGAGTGGCTTGGGAACAAGAAAATGATGAAGATTTGGGTTACCTTCATAAAATAAGGTATGAACCATCAAATCCCTCTTTTTTATCATGTTTGATTAAGGGATATTTGAAAGAATAAAGATTATGGTTGTTGTGTTGATGTTGTTGGATTATGGATTGAGAGTTGAAGAGAAATTTGGATGAAAATACATATATTTATCTTGTAGAATGTTTGAGAATGTTGTTATTGATGTTGTTAGTATTAATTTCGACTTCCTTACGGAAATAAAGTTATTAATTAGTCGTATCCCAAGTTGGTTAGTTGGGAAATGTAGAAAACAGTGTGTGGGCTGTTTTATGGCATATGTTGGTATGGGAAAAGATGTTATTGCTATTGGTTTTGTTGTTGATGTTGTTGGTTGTTGAATTGGAATCTCGGGCTAGGCATATAAACAGGGGAAATGCTGCCCGAATTTCGTAGAATCTAAAAGGACTTTCATTAAGTGTTTAAGACGAGCGTATGACGATGACCCTAATGATATTATGAATGGTTCTATATGTAGATTACGAGGCTGCGAATAATTCTTAAGCGAGTTGCAAGACAGAAAATAAGTTGGAAGTCGAGAATTATCTTCCAGGTATGTTAAGGCTCGTCTCTTTCTTTCAAAGGCATGATCTCTAGGTTAGGATTTCATAAATGTTTCCATATTTTCCTTGTTATCCAAAGTTAAGAAGTCTAAGATTCCGAGGCATGATCTCCTTCCTGATAATCCATAAATGTTTTCCAAAATATTCGTATCTTCCAAACCAAAGGTTGTGATTATGTGAGCCCTTATGATGGCAACGACGGAATGTTTTTCAATAACAATGATGTTGTTAAAGGTGAGAATGTTATTATGATGAAAATGATGAGGATGATTTCATGTTTAAAGGGTTCAAGTTTATGTTTTCGATGACGATATGAGAACATTGAACTATTTCTTGATGTCTCAATTTTGTTCATGAATGATGACTATTTCTTTTAAGATTCCAAAAGTACATGACTTGATGCCCTATGAGATTTATGGTCTTATTCTATGTTTTCTCTTAGTTCTATTCTCCATTGATAGTCTCACCTTAAATCAATTGTTCTTTCAAGGTGAGATAAAGCGACGACAATTATTCCATAATATAATCGGAGGTTACCGACCTTACGTCACTCCGATCTGATTGTGGCTTTTGATTGGGCTCTTATGCATGCTTTATATATATGTATGTATTTTCTCACACCGCGCCGCGCTATAGTCGGCCGGGCGGGCACGTAGATGTGCACACCACCGCAGCGGTGGGCATGTTATGATATTGCCCCCGGACGCGGGAGGCCTGGACGCAGGCTAATGATGATAACACCGAGCCTTAAATGGCCGGGCATGATACTACTTATATATCACACCGAGCCGTCATGGCCGGGCATGTTACTTTCACACCGAGCCTTTATGGCCGGGCATGTTACTATGTATATGTATGAAATGTTTTTTTTTAAAAAGGCTAAGCATGCATGACATCCGCCTTATGAGGCATCCAGATGTTCAGGTTGTCTCTCTCACTCATTGTTACTTTTCATATCTATATTATGTTATTATTCATGCCTTACATGCTCAGTACATTATTCGTACTGACGTCCCTTCTTGTGGACGCTGCGTTCATGCCACGCGTGTGTGTATACAGACGAGTAGAGGATATGGCTAGAAGATGTTCCAAATTTGGATTGGCGAGCTCCATTTCTTTCCGGAGTGTTGCCGAGTCAGAGTATCCATGTCATGGTATAATGATTTATGTTAGAGACTTTGCAGACAGAGTCACGTATATAGTATGTCAGTTTTGCAAGCGGCTCCATAAGCCGATGTACTGCCATGCATTACTTTACAGATTTCATATGATCACAGATCTTACTTGATTTGATAAAGACGGAAAGAATGTTTTTTTGAAAAACTTTCATCATGCTTTTCATTCCATGACTTAAGGGCCCAATGAGACTATGAGTATAATGAGAGCCAGTGGGTTCGCTCGACTCTAAGTAAGGGTCGAGTGCCCATCATGCCCCATCAAGACTGGGGTGTGACATGCGTATGCAACACTAAACACAAAATTTAAAAGAAACTATAATTAGGACCCAATGAGATAATTTGGTACGTTCCAATTATGATCCAATACTGGTAAATTTTGTGTACACAAAAAAGAGAATATAATATTTACAAGCATTCGTTAGACGGATATTCGGGAATGATCATACGTAAGCTTAATGAAGTCGTGCAGTATATACCCTAGTCCATGTCTTGATAGTTGATGGATTAGTAATTATCAAACTTTGGGGTATATGATTTTCCAAAATTGGTTGAATAAGTCGACGTAGATGCAAAATTGTCCAATGCAGATGCCAAACTATTTCAGATATATCCAGTCAGAAGCAGATGCGTACCATTTTAAAGTCTAGCCATTTTAATTTTCAAGTTTTGAGTTCCTTGTATTAACTATACTTCTCATTTATTTTTCCCCACTTTCTTGAATTTCTGCTTCTGATAGCGACAAGTCAAGACCAAAATACAGTGTCATCTAATCTAAATTCCTCCATTCTTTTGGGTCAATCTTTTCTTGGTGCCCTATCGATTTAACATTGTGTGATCTAAAAACAATTCTTTTTCTTATTTTTCACCATAGCAACATTGATTGATCTTTGTTAATACGAAACAAAATACCATTTCACGGCCATTAATTGTCTTTCCCAAAAAAGAACAAGAGATTATGGTAGTGGTTCTTGATAAAAGTTGGAAAGAATAAGAGAAGAAATTGACCATCAGTCAATTTCATAATTTACTCAAATGTTTAAACACTAGTAATTCCGTGACTTATAAAAATCACTTTTAGATTAGGATAAGGAATTTAAGATATTGGCACTAAGGAAAATTTGGTAATTTGTTGGAAAGAAATTGTTAGGGAGCTGCATTACTAACACATGTAATGGCGTGTTCATACTTTATATGTCTGAAGTATGGGGCAAGGAAAGTCCCTAGAAAATTAGAGACATTGACTAAAGGGATTGGATTTGGAGAACAATTAGTACAAAAATACCAGATGTTAAAGATATATCTATAAATACCTTTCCTCTTGCCACAGAACATACCTTCAGATAGCAGAAAAATTAAAATCGGATTTAACATATACGAACATCGAGAAATAATTACTTTTCGAGTTGGGAAACAGCCCTTGGCTGTGATTTTCTTAAGTTTTTTAGACTATAGTTGGTTTTCGGAAACAAAATTAATTGGTGATTTTATTGGAATCAAATTATTAGGAAATTTAGTCCTCATACATATAATTGCAAGTGTGTCCGACTCTAAAGCTTGCAAGTATGACTTGGGTAAGAATAGTAGAAAATCTGACCCAAAAAAATGGATTTAATGGAAGACAACCTGACAGGAGGGTTCCAATCCAATTGAATCCCTCAGACTCAGAAGGATTAAATAGTCGGATGACTTTATAATATTAGAGTGAACATTCACCCAAGCATTTGACTTCAATAGAGTAAATTATAGTACCATGTACTTACATGTAAAAATTAAGACTTTATGAAAAGGCAGAAATAGATTTTGGCCCTTTATAATTTTTTTTTTTTTTTTTATGACCCTTTTTACAAAAATCTTCTTTTTTTTACACGTAAGCGATCTGAAAAAAACACATCAGAGATCTGAAAAAATCATTTTCTTCTATTTAAATTGTAAGTGGCCAAGAGATCTTATTTCCTCGAAAATATTGACTAAATCTTTAAGATGAAAATACACATGTAGTTAATGCTAACGACGTCTTAAACATGGATTTTGCTTCCTTGGGCGTCTTTTTCATGATGTGTTTTTGTATGATTATTTAAATGTCTAGCTAGATAAGTAAAAAGTATAGTTATCGAGTGTCCAATATTTGTATTGGAGCTCCAATAATTACTCATTGTGTATAGTCCGTTAAAGGAGGAAACACTATATACCACATGATTTTTTTCATTCTCACAAATCGAACCCGAAACTCTTATTAAGAGTGGAGTAATCTTATTTGTCCAACCACAACTCTTGGTGCTAGAGTTATAATGTTGTTGCACCTAAAAAAGAGGTAGATTGCAATAATTAACCTGCAATAAAGAAGTAATTACGGAGTAAAAGTTTTACCTACTAATGGTGAGAGAAAAGTGAATCGGAGATAATTTTACCTTTATATAAAGTTTGAGGGCACACACGAGATCAAGTATAAGTAAATGTAAAATAAGGAGAAGAAAAAAGGAGAAACATGTTTTTATTTCATAAATTATGTTGATCTCGTTTTTTAACAATGAAATGCATGAATCACGTAACATATTATATAATCACACGAATACTGAAGGGAAAATTGTCGAGCTACAGATTACACAAGTTTCATGGATTCACATTTTTTCAAATTCATTAAATTCCTCTCTTAATTAAACAACCAAAAAAAGAAAAACAGTTTTGCTTTTGAAGATTTCTCTAATTAAAGCACGTTGATGCATCAGGTTTTGCAGCGAAAAACATATCTATTGTATGAGTCCGGAGCCTAAAGGGTATAAAAATACACGGTATTTACCAAAAGGGGGTGCCCAAAAATTTATATACCAAAAGGGGTATATCGTGGGCTGATCCACGATATACCCCAAAAAAATTTTTTCACCTGACACCAAGTCAACGAAAAATTAAAAAAAAAAAAAAAAATTAATTGTATAACGTGGACTGATCCACGTTATACAATATAAATTCTGATCCACGTTTTACAAATATATATTTTGTAAAACGTGGACTGATCCACGTTTTACCTCTAAAGTTTTTTTTTTTTTTTTTTTTGCGAGCACTAAAAAAAAAATTTAGTAAACTTTTTTTTTTTTTTGTAACACTTAGTGTGTTTTTTCATACTTTGACCAATGATTAATCGTGTGTGAAGACTCAAAACGTCAATATTTTATATAGAACCGATATTTTTTTTGCGTACAATAATGTAGGCTCAATACATCAAGGATACGTAGACGTTCGGATCGTCATTTTAGGGGTTGAAAAGGTGCCCGAAGTAAGTTTTGTTTGAAAAAACTTAGTGTTTGACTGTAAGGTTATTTTAGTCAACTTTATATGTTGAGAAAATTAATCAGCTTTATTTTCAAAAATTGAAACCGCAGAAGTGAAATTGACATTCACAGGTACATTACCTTGGGATTTTTACGTTGAAATCTATTGCGTATCATCATCTTATAAGTAAATAAAACGAAAATTTCACGCCAATTTGGGGGAAAATCGAAATTGAATGGGATAAAAGGCGTTTTTTAAAAATCGGCTCGGCCAAACCGCCTATGGCGATTTGTCCGCATAGATCTCGAAAAATACGCAAGTTCAAAAAAAAAAAAACGCGTAAAACGGACGTCCGAGCACAAAGTTATGACCATCTAAAGTTTGACCACTTTACAACTAGTTTTTCTCCCTATATTTTTTAGAATTATATTTATATTCAAAATAATGTTTTATCGTGATTAAAAAATAACACGCTTAAATCAAAACCTTAAAAAACAAAACACTTAAACCTTAAACAAAACTTACTTCGGGCACCTTTTCAACCCATAAAATGACGATCCGAACGTCTACGTATCCTTGATGTATTGAGCCTACATTATTGTACGCAGAAAAAATATCGGTTCTATATAAAATATTGACGTTTTGAGTCACACACGACTAATCATTGGTCAAAGTATGAAAAAACACTAAGTTTTTTCAAACAAAACTTACTTCGGGCACCTTTTCAACCCCTAAAATGACGATCCGAACGTCTACGTATCCTTGATGTATTGAGCCTATATTATTGTACGCAGAAAAAAATATCAGGTTCTATATAAAATATTGACGTTTTGGAGTCTTCACACACGATTAATCATTGGTCAAAGTATGAAAAAACACATTAAGTGTTAAAAAAAAAAAAAAAGTTTACTAAATTTTTTTTTTTAGTGCTCGCAAAAAAAAAAAAAAAAAAAAAAAAAAAAAAAAAACTTTAGAGGTAAAACGTGGATCAGTCCCCGTTTTACAAAATATATTTGTAAAACGTGGACTGATCCACGTTTTACAATTTATATTGTATAACGTGGATCAGTCCACGTTATACAATTAATTTTTTTTTTTTTATAATTTTTCGTTGACTTGGTGTCAGGTGAAAAAAAAATTTTGGGGTATATCGTGGATCAGCCCACGATATACCCCTTTTGGTATATAAATTTTTGGGCACCCCCTTTTGGTAAATATCGTGTATTTTTATACCCTTTAGGCTCCGGACTCCCTATTGTATCATCAAGCACGATTATAATGGTAAATTTTAGGTGTGTGATTCTCGATTTTATGTATTAATGGATTTGTGCTTAAAAATCAACTCCTAAAACATTTCCAGAAAAGACTCGCCTTTGTATAAGTTTATAATTGCACGTACTGCATATACGCGAAATTCTAACTTTGACTTAGTTTTAGTAACCGTAAAATACACGTGAAAATGTATTCCAATATGTGCCAAATGATCTTCAAGCTTTCTCGTCAAGGATGAGCACACTGGTACATACGGTGGTAATAAGTGTGACTGCACCTATTGTCATCGACTTAAAGTATATATGTACAGTTGAATAATTTAAAAGAAAATTACGTATTTATAGTTAGTTTGCCCAGAGGGTGGCAAAACTAGTTCATGAAAATATGACTCGTCCGACCCGCTCAAGAATGAACGGGTTAATGATCTACTCATTTATTAACTCATCTTATTTTAATACGTCCAATTCAGCTCATGTAAAAGTTGTATTTGATATGTTACATGTAGTCATAAAAAAAAAAAAAAACAATTGTTAGTTAGCTTCCGCATGACGCCATGTTATTTCGATCCAACATTGTTAGTTAACTAAAAAATTATAAGAAAATAAACAAAACAAATTGTAAGAGTTGGGCGAGTTAGGTTATCGCCAATTGTTTAGCCTATCTTGAAATAGTCCATCTCAATTGAAGTAACTTTGAGCAGATTATGACCAATTCTATTTATTAACTCAATCAATTTTAACGTGTTCAAATTTAGCCTAATCCGTACATTTGAGACCGTTAATTCGTACTCACTACCACAAAACAATTGTGAATGTATTGTATTCATCACTCACTAATTTACAATCTTTAAATCTGCCTCTTTCTTCAAGTCACTATAAATCAAGATAACCGTACAAACATAAGGAAAAAATTGTAGCGTTGAATGAGTATGTACTTCAAATGTAGAGAAAAATGTGGCTGAAGACCTTAAAGACTAGTCTGCACATAGTTGGATATTAAAGACTCGACTCATCTACCACCTAGCTAGCAAGCAATAAGGAAATATTTAGCTTAAGCTCCAAGTAAAGATCTTATATTGACTTTTTGTGATGCAAAAAGTCCAAAAATTCTATCTATTCTTCTAAGTAACTCCCAATTGTTCTCAACCTTTTTTTGCACAAAAACAAAAACAATGATCGCAACTTTAACATTGTGGATAAACATCTCTTAATTTTTAGATTTTCAAAGCCTTTTTCTACCCACTACTAAACTATATTAAATCTTTTGTCAGTCTGGACGCAATCTTACATTGTGTCATCTTTCAAATGTCAGCTTTTTTCCTGATTAATTAATTTAATAACTATTCTAATTGCGGCGTTGAAATTTATGTGCCCTAAGTGTTTACCGGTATGGAAATGGATCTTTTATTTTTTAATGTAAAAATGGTCGCATTTGGTTTCACCCCATGCATTATTGTTCCATTCTAAAAAGAAAGTCTACCATAACTACGTAGCAATTTGTCAGCCAAGATCGTCAATTTCAGTAAACAACTCAAGTAAACAAGAATTAGTCAGAGAAATGGAGTTCTTTCAATATGTGAGAAAATTTTAGGCCGGTGTATAAATTAAACCTGTCAAACGGGTTGAATCAGACCGGAACCGGCACCGGTTTGCCCAACCGGTTGCCGGGTAAAAAATCGTTTATGGCCAACGGTTAGCGGTTAACCGGGGCCGGTTAGCCGGTTGGGTTTTTACAACCCGTAACCGGCCTGGTTTGATTTCAAAAAATCGGTTAGCCGGTTCGACGGCTATATTTTTATTTTATTTTATTAAATTATTAAACTGTGGAGCACTGGAATGTAATTTTTTTTTTTTTTTAATTTTTTGCTTAAATCCGGATTTTACACATAAATTAACACTATAGTTTATTAGTTTGTATATATATATATATATATATATATATATATATATATATATATATATATATATACCTATGGTTATAAGTATTAAGAAACTCAAGATTGTATATTATAAGTGTAGTATATGTAATATAGATTGTATACTTTTTATTTTCAAGTATATTTTTTTCCTCTGCCTGACCTCGGTATCACCCTTGGTGAGACCTTGCTAATTAAAGCATTTTCACCATAATACTTAGTAGTCTAGTGTGATATAGCCCAACATAAAATATTTAGCCTATCAGTTAGGCTAAATTCAACAAGTAATTTTAAATAAAACAAAAGAAAAGAAATGAAAATTACCTAAGTGATTTTTGTTGTAACCAGAGAAGAGAGATATGTAGCAAACTTCAAACTTTTATAGAGAGAGCTTTTTTTTTTTTTTTTTTTTTTACAAGAGAGAGAAGGCAGTGTATCCAAGCTTGCCTCTTCTCGTTTACAATAGATCCTTTTATAATGGATCAGTAGGCAAAACGATAAAATAAAAAGATAAAAATGGCCGACAAGTTTGGCCGACAAAGAAAAAGAAAAAGCTATCTTTAATAAAGTAAAAGTACAATAATTAAACAAAACAAACTACTTTGCTTTATTAAAGCTATGCTTTTATAAAAGCCGATTCTTTGTGGCGGGGTCCATCTTATCACTTCATTTTGGACTTGCCTTTGTCTTTAACTGAGCTGGAAGATTCTTCCTGCTGGCTATTGAATTGTGCCAAAAACTGTGAAAAATACTCCTGATTAGGACTTTGAGATTCTCCTGCCAAGATATTTGCATCATCATCTTCAGCATTATCTTCGTTATCGGTAGTATGACCAGCTGATGCCATAGATGCATCTGATGGAATTTCCATATTAAGATTCTTCAATAAATCTTGTTTAAATTCCTCCATACATGCAGTTATTAATTCTTCTGGAGGTATAAATCCTTTCTTCATTTGGATTCTTCTAGCAATATGCTGGAAGGGACTAGGAATTTTTCTTTGTTGCCTGGAATGAATAGATTCTCTATAACGAGTATAATCGCCTTTGATCCGGGGTCTAACTAGAGTAAACTAGTCCGTTTGGGAATACAGCACAAGACTGAAGAAAAAGAACTCTGCACCTTAGGTTATTAGTGGCGGATATAATTAACATCAGTGGCGGAGCGTAATTTTCACTAAGGGGTTTAAAATATGAAAAAGTAAACACACGAAGAAGCCAAAGGGGATTCAACACGTTTACTGTATATACATAAAAGATAATCTTAGCCATATATAAATAGTGTAATTTTCCGCCGAAGGATCGAACCCCCTTGGCCCTTCCTCCTCCGCCCCCGATTAGCACTTGAATTCTATTCGAATTATCACTAAAATTAGAAATTAGTTATGAAATTCATCGTTAAATAGCTCATTTAGCTAATAGGAATTTTTCATAATTCATGCTTATCCGATGTTAAAGAGGATTAGCTACAAATTTTGCTATTTAGTGAGATGAATTAGTGATGAATTCATGTTAGCTACCGGTTATTTAGTGACATTAGCAACAATTTCGTAGCTAATTTTAATCCGTGGAATATAGAACAGTAGAAGAAACAAATAATTTGAAAATGCTAATTATTACGAGATCCATTATGTTTGCAAAATAAAAATAATCCCGCCCATGGAAAGCTGAAAAATTAATTCAACAATAAGTTAAGTACCCTAGTCAAAATTTACTACATGAAATTTTATTAGTCTTCTAATGACCAGTACAAGCTTCGAAAAGTCATCGATGCATTTTCTATGTGCTGCTTGTTGGGAAACTTCCTCCAACACAAAGAATATAATGAATTCTCCCACATTTATATTTGGAGCTTTAATTCACTATTTGACACCAAAATATTCTGAGGGAAGGAATACGAGCCTAACCAAAGACTAGGCCAATTACCAGCCCATGATAATAAGCCTCCATTGAAATGAAAAATCAAAGCACCATATTATGTGTATTACTTGAAAAAGAGAAAAGAAAAATAAAATAAATTACTAGTATAAGTACCATATATATTCAACCTTTTTTCTTTCTCACGTGTAGCTTCTATAGCTTGACACATGAAATTTCCTTTCATACGCAAGCAATTACGACTAATTAGTCAAATACCCAGCAAAAAGAAGAGGGGAAAAAAATTAGTAAGAATCGTAGATATTCTTTCTTCTATTGGATACTTTTATTTTCCAAGATTTTGAACATTAAAATAGACTTTTCTATTTTTGTTGCGATTATCTCTTCTATACGTTAGTTGACAGATTTCCAATACGTCAGTCTTTCACCCTATATATATCCCTCGCTCATTCCTCATACAAGAAACACATATACATTTACATACACAGAATTAAACACTTGTGTGCACATACTGATCCCAATTTTATCTTCTTAATTCTCTACAATATTTCATTTCTTCACTTTCAAACTCGCTAACAAAAATGGGATTTGAGAGAGCAAAGAACAACTCAATCTTGTCAAAGCTCGCTACTAATGAAGAACATGGCGAAAACTCACCATATTACGATGGGTGGAAGGCATACGATAACGATCCTTTCCACCCTTTGATGAACCCTAATGGAGTTATCCAAATGGGTCTTGCGGAAAATCAGGTTTCTACTCAAACTTATGAAATCCATAATTTTTTACTTCTTTTCTGAATTAAGAAGATGATAGGATAGTATATATAGTGAGTGTTTGACTAAGTTTACAAGTCAATCAAATTAGCTTATAAAGTATTTTTTTAACTAACTTCATCTTTGAGTTTATAACTGAAAATCAGCTTCATCATCTTATTGCACTTTCAACCCAAACATGTAACTGTATATTTATAAAATCAATTTCAGCACCAAAAATTATTTTGCAGCATTTAATACTTATCAGCTATTTTCAATCAGCTAATCCGAATGAGCTCATAATTTTCTAACTTCGGTTTGTCTTGCAGCTTTGTTTTGACTTGATATAGGAGTGGATTAAAAAGAACCCAAAAGCTTCAATTTGCTCCACTGAAGGAATCAAATCATTCAAGGCCATTGCCAACTTCCAAGATTATCATGGCTTGCCTGAATTTAAACGAGTGCGTATTAGTCAATTAAATTGCACTCATAGTATAAAAAATTATCAGAATAACTAACGAGTTTTTATTATTACTCATGCTTGTTTTCAGGCCATTGCGAAGTTTATGGAGAAAACAAGAGGGGGGAGAGGGGGGAGAGTTACATTTGATCCGGACAGAGTAGTTATGGCTGGTGGTGCCACTGGAGCTAATGAGACAATTATTTTTTGTTTGGCTTAGTACCTTCACCATATTAGTACCTTCACCATACTACCCAGCGTATGTATCTTTTATTTTATTGCATTCTCTACGTACAAGAAATATCCATTTCGCTCTTTTTGTCCTTTTCTATGACATTAAAACAAAAATAAAAAAGGAATAATATGGTGTTTGTCTCTTTATGTTGGACGGTGTAACCATTGACTTTGAGAGTTTAATCTTAATTAATGTCGGGGTCATCCGGAAAGCTCTTCAACTTTTCCTAATAATATTTCCCTTTAGTGGAGTCCAGTTTGTTGGTGAAGTTGGATACACAGCTTTTATTCACATCATCATTGTATCATTTAAGAAAATTGATTCGGGAAGCAAAGAGAATAAACTAGTAATATAACAATAGTCAAATAGACTAGTAAGCCCGAAGACAAATTAAGAAGAAAAAAAGAATAGAAAAAGGACTAAGCTGCGTAGTGGTCAATTATTCGGAACTCTTTAGAGCAAATTGAGCCCCCACTTTTCTTGCTGGACCCGTGACACATATTCAGACATTGGCAATGACATGTCAAAGAACTGTAAAAGATACAACTTACAAGTCAAGATTGCTGCTCCATTTGTTTATATTCTCTTATTCTTCATTGAATTAACAATTTAGCAGCTTTTAGAAATAAAAAATACAAAATAATAACTTGAAAGACCCACGAGGGGAAACAATAGTTCTCTCTCTTCTTCATTTTGGTCAATTGTTGCATATATAGTACTCCGAAGTCCTAACTAACAATATTTTTGCAATTGGCTAATGCAGATTTAACAGAGACCTAAGATGGAGAACTGGAGTACAACTCATTCCAATTCATTGCGAGAGCTGCAACAATTTTAACCCAACAGTGAAAGAAGCATACGAAAATGCCCAAAAAGCAAACATCAAAGTAAAAGGCTTGATTTTGACTAATCCATCAAATCCACTAGGCACCACTTGGACGAGGACACACTAAAAAGCCTCTTGAATTTCACCAACCAACACAACATCCACCTCGTGTGCGACGAAATCTACGCTGCCACTGTCTTTGCTGGATGTCAGCATTGCTGAAGTCCTCAACGACAACACTTATTGCAACAAAGAGGAATCGTTTACAGTCTTTCAAAAGACATGGGGTTGCCAGGATTTAGAATGTCGTATATTCATTCAATGGAGTCGTTAATTGTGCTCGCAAAATGTCGAGCTTCGGTTTAAGATCAAACGCAACATTTCCTTGCCGCAATGCTATCTGACGAAAAATTCGTCGCAAATTATCTCGCAGAAAGCGCAAAGAGGTTAGCTAAAAGGCACAAACACTTTCTTCATTTGATTAAATGTCAATGGGGCTTTTCTGCTGGATGGATCTGCGACTTTTTCCGCGAAATGTCGTTTTGATTATTGATGAAGTGAAGCTCAATGTATCGCCTGGATCTTCATTTGATTGTCAAGAATCTGGATTTTTCCGGGTTTGTTTCGCAAACATGGATGATGAAACGGTGGACATTGCACTAGCAAGGATTCGAAGGTTCGTGGGAGTTAAGAGAAGTGGAGATGAGTCGAATGCGGTAGAGAAGAAGCAGCAATGGAAAAAGAATAATTTACGACTTAGTTTCTCGAAAAGAATGTACGATGGGAGTGTCTTGTCACCACTTTCCTCTCCTATTCCTCACTCACCACTAGTTCGTTAGAGATTAAAAAAAAGTATAGGAAGAAGATAAAGGAAAAGAAAAGAAGAACGTAGGAGGAGGATTCTTTTCAGAAATAATTGTTATCATATGTATTTACTACTGAGCTATTTTGACATCATAGCTTGTCTAATTATATGCAAATGTTGTGTACTCTTGGATTCCTTTAGTTTCTTGGACTTTTGGTTCTTTATTGATTCAAGGTATTCCATTAATACTTACGTACATTTTTATGAGAATGACCCCAAATCACAAGGACCTGGCCCTTTTAGTGCAGGTAGACTTGCGTAACGAGACGGTCTTCTAGTTAGTACAGTCTTGGGGTGGATGTGTATGCAGATGAATTCCACATCTTCTCCTCATCAAATTAACCATAGTGAGCTGAAAAATTAGTGGTATCTCAAAAGAGATCGTATTCCTCATTAAAGATTTTTTTTTCTTCTTCACTTTATAGATAATAAATGTCCTTTTAGTAAGTTAGTAAAAAGCAAGAAAAAATGATTAGTTTCATGTACAAGATTTGAGAATTGAGAGGCAACGCAAAATGAATCGATTTCTTTCCTTATGCGCGAATAGCCATCAGTCATTACAAAGTTATAGATCGGCATAGGAAAGCTTGATCTATATGACTTATGCAGTGTAAAAATAGTTTAATTTTGGCTTGAGAAATAAAAGCGACTGAACCTCAAACATTAATCAGTCACAATTTGGAGATTCGTTTTCTCATTACTGAAATTTATTTCAACTGCTGCAAAATAAAAGAGCTCCATAGGTAACTTTTTTGGAAGAAATTATCATTTGGACATGCGTACACGGCATTAGTTATACTGCAGCCCAAACACTAAAAGTTACACATTAGAAGTTCTTTTTTTCTTTTTCTTTTTGGTCTGAAACACATGAGAAATTCGTGATACTAATATTCATTCATCAAGCATCATATATATATATATATAAGCAGGACACCAGCCCGCTGACGTGGCATCACATAATCACAGGGCTTGTATTTATCTATTTTTACAGAATTTTGAAGGGAAAAAACAACTTTACACCCTTAAAAAACCACCCCGCAACAACACGCACCGGTTCGCCCATCGCACCCCCACAAACTTCAGCAAGAAAAAAAAATTAACAGATCTCCCTTATTTCACCATCAAACTCCCTATCCTTCTTCCTCTTCTCCCTCTTCTTTCCAACATCATTCTCCAAACAACTTTAAAACTCTTCTTTCACAATTCCTCATGCTGAAAAAATAAAAAAAAACACACGACCCTCCCAGGTATGCTTCTTCTCCATTCTTAACCACTATGCCCTACTCTTGCTTGCATCCTTTTTTACTTACAGGGACATCGATTTCGCCATTCTTAACCACTATGTCCTACTCCTGCCTACGTCCTTTCGAATTTACAAGGTCATCGATTTAAAAATCCGACGTTACACTTTATAGCAAAATCTCCACATAAACTTAACTTCTTTTTGAAAAAGTTCATTCAGCGCATTTAGTAGGGAAGATGAAGATCGCAATGAAGGAAGGAAGAAGTTATTAGCGGATTGAATAAACATGAAGCAAGAGAAGAATATATGTAGTCTAAAAGATAGAGAAGAAGCAATACACATAGAGAGAGAGCGAGAGAGCGTGGGAGAAAGTAAACAATAGAGAGACCAAAGAACACGTGCTGTGAGAAACAATTGGGCTTTTGAAACGGTGTTTGGTGTGTGAAGGGTTGTTTTCCAACCCTTCTGATTGAAGGTCGGAAAGAGTTTCCTTTCCGATTACCAATAAAACTATGATTGTATTCATATTTGTAATCTCTATTGTGATACGCTTACACATTAGACTGTCTTGCAGCTTTAGGTACGTGGTGCAAATTTACAACAACTATTTCATTTGATAAAGTTCTTCGCCGTCTTCGAACTAACTTGGTTCATACTTGTACTCTCTCCCGTGATACATCTACATTCTAGAGTTTACTCTAGGTGTGCTTCAAAGATTATCACCATTTTCTTACTCATGCGCTTTTTGCGCTAAGAGAAACACTATAAAATAATTGCGGTAGTTTTTCGCATATTACATAATTTCTCCACAACAAATATGCTCCGATAGTTGTTTAGCACCTTAAATACATTCACTATTTAACATTGGCCCATACGATGCGAAAATGGTTATGCGTTTCTTACTACTGTTATCAAAGAAATCTTCTGGAACGCCGCAAATTAAAGGACATTACCAAATTTCTGTCACAAGGCCGCATTGATAATTTCATATACAACATCTTCAAAAAGATAATCACAATAATAAATCCAAAAACCACAAAGTAACAAGCATAAAAAATTCCTAATGCAACGTCCCCTTGTTAGTTTTAACTACACATCAAAAGTAAACCTGTATGAGGCAATAGATAAAATAACATTGAAAACTACTGCTATAACCCTCCTCAACCCTCTGTTTAGCGATTTCCCCGGTTGTCTGGTCGCCCATTCATTACATTATAACTGTTTTCATGAATTGGACGAGTTTTTGGAAGGTGAAGTCAAATAAGTTTCATAGGTCTACAATATATAATACGTTTTCTGATTAAGTGTTCAGGGTATAACGCAATTTGATTCATTTTGGTTTGTTCGCAGTCCAACACCTAAAAGTTTCCGTTTTGAAATCACTATTAACTGTTGAGTACGATTTGGGATATGTGACAATGTTGAATCTCTTAAGTTATGTTTCAAATATTGTTCTAAATATGTTAACTTTTAACAACAAATGATCTTTAGGTTATCTGTATCAAACGGATATTAGGAAATGATCCTATTTATGCTTAAGGAGGTCGTTCACCACCGTATTATATTAAATCGACCATATTTGCCATTGAAAAAAGTTAGCTGCTATACGACGTTTTTGCGTTAAAATTCCTTTTCTCCTTTAAATAGGAAAAAAATACTACCTTTTAGCTCCACTATTTTACATAAAGTTTTAGTATATTAATTAATGCATTTTACAACCGTGCAAACAACGGCTAAACTATTTACGATTAACGAAATTACATGGAAAGCTAGTTGTAGCCAAGATGATCCAACATCTCTACCAGCAATTAAATTTATATTTTATCTCCATTTTTTCCAAATTCATTCACTCTCTTACTTTACTCTATTTTAAATCCCACAGCATATATATTCTCTAATTATTATTATTATTATTATTATTATTATTGTTTTATTATAATTATTATTAATAATAATTTTTTTAAAAAAACCAGAAAAAGCCCCAGCGGTTTGCCTATTAAAACCTAAATTAATCCGTTTTGTAAAGCCCTCATGGATCCTAATCGATTCACTTTGTCTTCATATGGAACTGTAGACGACATAACGTCTAACAACTGTTCATGTGTCTTTTATAAAAGGTTGTACCTCTCCAAACAGTTGCCACTGTTTGAAAAAATTCAATATATAAATCTTGCAAACATGTTTGTTTCGGACAATTTTCCACGTCCTCTTCTCTCATTCAAACCTTGCAATTACTTTCAGGTAATTTCTGACATCATCTTCTCTCTCTTCCTTACATTGTTATCGAATATGGCCTATTCTCTTCTTTGAAAAAAGCAAGACGGGTCAATGGGGATATGTGTGGACTATCAGGCTGAAGAACAAGTATTTGGTGCTGCTGGTTCAGGTTCTCATGTTGGTTCAAAATGGCCATTCAAGCTTAAGAGATGCTAGCTTCCTTTAACGCCCTGTTACGCTATGACAATCAATAAAAGTCAGGATAATCTCTTAACCAAGTCGGACTGTATCTTCCGAAACAGGTATTCACCCATTGGTCAATTATATGTAGCTCTGTCTCCTGAGCAACAATAAGAGCAGCATTAAACCTACTGAATGTTGACAATGACACAGAAGACCCTGCATTCGTTAAAAATTTGTATACAAAAAAGTATTCCACAATGTGTGTTTCAGAGTTGTAGAAAATGAGGTATTTCACATTCAATCTCAATTAGCAACATACATTACTATATAATCTTATAACAAGTGGTCAATTCATTATAATCAATTTACAATGATGTGTTTCTAGATAACTAGGCATATAGATGATGATTCATAATGAAGATGAACTGCCAATGCCGATGACCCATACCAATATTTCTGCAACTCTTTGGTTTAAACGATCCAGAAAATGATGAAGTTGTTCCAATCGAAAAATTCCAGATAAGTACTTTCAATATAAATAATTCATATTTGTGTGCGCCTAAATAGATAGTTTTTATAAATTACATTATACATGCTGTAATGAATTGGACAAATTTCTAGGAAGTGAAGACAAAAAAGTCTCATTGGTGCACAATATTGGTTCTCTGATAAAGTGCTAAGGGTGTAACACAATTTGATTCGTTTGGATTTTGTTGGCAATCCAGCATGCAAAAGTTCCGATATTGAAATCAGTATTACCTATTGAATACAATTTGGGGTACACCATCTGCACTAGATGCAACTAACGTTCAATGACTTTGACCCTCTTTGGGAGAAGGTTATAACCAACTATAAGTGTGTAATAAAAAAAAATGAAATTTCACCATTAGAATTCAGCCATATATAGAGAGGATGTAACTATGCATGCAGCACCACACCACCTGCGTATGCAGCACTAAACACAAAATTTAAAAGAAACTATAATTAGGACCCAATGAGATAATTTGGTACGTTTCAATTATCATCCAAAATTGGTACATTTTGTGTACACAAAAAAAGAGAATACAATATTTGCAAGCATTCATTTGGCGGATATTCAGGAATGATCATGCGTAAGCTTAATAAAGTCGTGCACTACAGTGCGAAGAGCGGGTGATTTAGCTAGTTATTTATAATACATCAACGTGTATGCCTCGTCCACATCTTGATAGTTGATGGATTAGTAATTATCAAACTTTGTGGTATATGATTTTCCAAAATTGTTTGAATAAGTCGACATAGATGCAAAATTGTCCAATGCAGATGCCAAACTATTTCAAATATATCCACTCAGAAGCAGATGCGTACCATTTTAAAGTCTAGCCATTTTAATTTTCAAGTTTTGAGTTCCTTGCATTAATTATACTTCTCATTTATTTTCCCCACTTTCTTTAATTTCTGCTTCTGATAGTGACAAGTCAAGACCAAAATACAGTGTCATCTATCTAAATTCCTCCATTCTTTGAGGTCAATCTTTTCTTGGTGCCCTATCGATTTAGCATTGTCTGATCTAAAAACAATTCTTTTTCTTATTTTTTCACCATAGCAACCTTGATTGATCTTTGTTTTGGAAATTTCCAATGAATATTATTATAAATACGAAACAAAATACCTTTTCACGACCATTAATTTTCTTTCCCAAAAAAGAATAAGAAATTATGATAGTGGTTCTTGATAAGAGGAAAGAATAAGAGACGAAATTGACCATCAGTCAATTTACTCAAATGTTTAAACACTAGTAATTCCGTGACTTATAAAAATCACTTTTAGATTAGGATATGGAATTTAAGATATTGACACTAAGGAAAATTTGGTAATTTTGTTGGAAACAAATTGTTAGGGAGCTGTATTACTAACACATGTAATGGCGTGTTCATATTTTATATGTCTGAAGTATGGGGCAAGGAAAGTCCCTAGAGAATTAGAGACATTGACTAAAGGGATTGGATTTGGAGAACAATTAGTACAAGCGTACTAGTTGTTAAAGATATATCTATAAATACCTTTACTCTTGCCACAGAACATATCTTCGGATAGCAGAAAAATTAAAACCGGATTTAACATATATTAACATCGAGAAATAATTACTTTTTCGAGTTGGGAAACAGCCCTTGGCTGTGATTTTTTTTTAGTTTTTTAGACTATAGTTGGTTTTCGGAAACAAAATTAATTGGTGATTTTGTTGGAATCAAATTATTAGGAAATTTAGTCCTCATACATGTAATTGCAAGCACGTCCAGACTCGAAAGCTTGCAAGTATGACTTGAGTAAGAAAAGTAGAAAATCTGACTAAAGCTTGCAAGTGTGACTTGGTAAGAAAGTAGAAAATCTGACCAAAAAAATTGGATTTAATGAAAGACAACCTGACAAGTGGTTTCCAATCCAATTGAATCCCTCAGAAGGATTAAATTGTCGGATGACTTTATAATATTAGAGTCAACATCCACCCAAGAGTGGCGGATTCAGAATTTTCATTTAGGGGGTTCGAAAAAAGCAATAAAAGCTAAATATAAAAATTATGTTGTCGATGAGAATCAAACCTAGGACGCTAAAGACAATTTTAAACACCGTGAACCGCTTGAGCTAACCTTTGTATTTATTCAGGGTATTCAAAAGTTAATATATGTACATAAACACAGAAATTCTACCCTATATATACACTGTAATTTTTTGCCAATCCACCCAAGCCTTTGACTTCAATAGAGTAAATTATACTATGTACTATGAACTTATTTTTTTGGTAAAAATTAAGGCTTTATAAAAAGGGAGAAATAAATATTTGGCCCTTTACAATTTTTTTGTTTTTTGTTTTATGACCTTTTTACAAGAAATCTTCATTTTTTACCCATAAGAGATCTGAAAAAAACACATAAGAGATGTGAAAAAGTCATTTTCTTCTATTCAAATTATAAGCGGCCAAGAAATCATATTTCCTCGAAAATATTGACTAAATCTTTAAGATGAAAATATTGACACATCTAGTTAATGCTAACGACGTCTTAAACATGGATTTTGCTTCCTTGGGCTTCTTTTTCACGATTGTTTAAATCATTAGCTAGATAAGTAAAAAGTATAGTTATCCGGTGTCCAATATTTGTATTGGAGCTCCAATAATTAGTCAGGAAATGTGTTGCGTATAGTCCATTTGAGGAAACACTATATATATACCATAATTTTTTTCATTCTCACAGCTCGAACCCGAAACTCTCATTAAGAGCGGAGTAATCTTATTTGTCCAGCCACAACTCTTGGTGCTAGAGTTATAATGTTGTTGCACCTAAAAAAGAGAGAGAATGCAATAACCTCCAATAAAGAAGTAATTACGGAGTAAAAGTTTTACCTACTCATGGTGAGAGAAAAGTGAATCGGAGATAATTTTACCTTTCTATAAAGTTTGAGACCACACGCAAGATCCAGTATAAGTAAATGTAAAATAAGGAGAAGAAAAAAGGAGAAACATGTTTTTATTTCAGAAATTATGTTGAGCTCGTTTTTTAATAATAAAATGCATGAATCACGTAACAGATTATATAATCAAATCACACGAATACTGAAGGGAAAATTGTCGAGCTACAGACTACACAAGTTTCATGGATTGACATTTTTTCAAATTCATTAAATTCTTCTCTTAATTAAACAACCAAAAAAGAAAAACAGTTTTGCTTTTGAAGATTTCTCTAATTAAAGCACGTTGATGCATCAGGTTTTGCAGCCAAAAACATACCTATTCTATCATCAAGCATGATTAAAATGGTAGATTTTAGATGTGTGATTCTCGATATTATGTTTTTTTTTTTTTTTTCCAAAATCCACCATGGTGATGATGGGGGGTTTGGCAAGACCCCTACCTCGTCCATTGATTTAATAAACAGTTACACCATATTGGAGGGGGACGAAATACCTTACCTCCTTTGATTTTTAGGACAGCATAAGCATCCATTTTGCCATTTGATCCGAAGATCTTACAAATATATCCTATGCTAATGCATTGAAACTTACCATAAGTTAATGCATCCTACAGGTGAATACCTTAAGGAGGTTCAAAGTACCAACTGGTATTCTTCTTTACTCTTCTTCTGAAAGATGGGAAGTCGAGTTTATTCATCCTTAAGGCACCTCTAACCTCAGTGGGTAGGTCTCCTTCGTTCAAAAAAATCCTTGGGACCTGAATTTGTGTAGCATGTTTGGCTAGAGCATCCGCCACCTCATTTCCTTCCCTATAGCAATGCTTGATAGAGATGTTTCTATGATTCATCTTTGTCTTTATTCCATCAATGATGCTTTGTATCCTCCATGGAGGTTTAAGAGTACCATTTAGCATTTGAACCACTAGCATGGAATCCAATTCTATTTCAAGTGCCTCGAATTGATGATTAACACACCAAGATATTCCAATTAGAGTTGCATAGGCTTCACTGTAATTGTTAGTGTAGAATTGAGAAGGATATGAGAAAGCCATTGTCATGTTCCCACTCGTTCCTAACAATACCACCGCTCCAGCCTTTGTTTTGATTCTTCATATAGCTTCCATCGTGTTTAGTTTCCAAGTGTTGCCGGTTGGTTTGACCCATCCGATCATCTTGCTTGTTATGATCGCCTTGAAATTTTCTCGCCATAAGACAGACTTTGCTCCAGTTCCATGTGTAATCAATGAATTTGAACTTCTTTCCAATGGCCACCTTAATCAAACATGTAGATTGAAAGCATATATTAGAGGCAGTAATCTTTTTCTTTTCAAATTTCATTGTACATCTTGCTTTCCAAATCTCCCAACATACTATCACTGGTGTGATTAGTATAAGGAATTTGTGCACTCTATTTCTTGGTTATTGTCTCCACCATTGCCATATGAATGCTTGGACAGTGTTTCCAATGATGTTCATTCCCAAAGGTCTTGTAATACTTTGCCAAGTTTGTTTGGCTAGTTCACTTGCTACAAAAACATGATCTCCTGTTTCGATGCATGCTATCCTGCAACAACAACAACTAGGACCTTTATCAATGTGAAATCTCAATAAAGAAGCATCCAAGGGAAGATTATAATTTATAAGTTTCCACATGAAAAAAGAAATCTTGAAAGGGATTTCTTTTATCCAAATGAAATTATAAATAGGGGCAGCCACCTGTTTGTTTCTGAGGAATTCAAAGGCAGTTGAGCAACTAAAATTACCATCACTACTCAAATTCCAAATAGCCTCATCCTTTTTACCTTCATTGCCAATAGGGATATTCCTGATGAGATTCAAGATATCCCTTGGTATATAAGGCTCCATATTATCCAACTCCCATTGTTGGTTCCATAAAAAATTCTTGACTTTTATATTACCAGGTTTGGGAGTTGGGTTAATCATCTGATAAATGGACCCTTGGAAGGTCCAGTTATCCCACCAAAATAAAATATTACCGAGTTAATATGCCGGTTGATATTGGTCTCTATTTTATCCCACGATGTGAAGCAAATCCTTCAGAAAAAAGAGAGTCTTTAGAAGCTATCACCTTAGAGTTGGGATTACTTCTTTGACAATATTTAGCTTTTAGGACTGGGCCCACGGCGATGGTTTGTCCTTAATCTCCACCATCTTTTAGCAGTAAAAGTGTAGCAGTATATCCAAAAGGCTCTTGAACCCCAATCCCCTTCTTCTTTGGTTGGAAAGCACATTTTCTCCCCTGAGAGGACTAATGATAGCTATTTTTACCATCTTTTTCTCCCCGTAAAAAAATTAGCAAATTTCATTTCAATCTCATAAAGAACTGTAACAGGAGGCATTAGGGCAGCAAATATATGTAAAGCCTGAGATTGTAAAACGTGTTTAATAAGCACAGCCTTACCTCCAGGGGATAGAAATCTACCTTGCCAACCTGCAATCTTATTGAGAATCTTTTTTGAAATGTCAGAGAAATAAGAAATTCTCTTTCTACCACAGTATATAGGACAGCCTAAATAAGTAAAGGGGAAGGAAGCTTGCTTGTAACCAGTCCACCTTCTAATCCTCTTGTTATAAATTTAATTAATTCTTACTTATGAGTGAGAAAGAAAGTTTTTTCATTGTTGATTACCTGTCCTGATGCCTGTTGATACAACTTTAGCTGTTTCATAATAAGCTTAATAGAGTATTTATAAAAGTTCAAGTGAACAATACAAGGTCATCTGCATAGCTTAAATGATTAATCAGTGGCCCTTTTTTATGCATGGAGAAGCTAATGAACCTATTATTATTATGAAGATAATTCAAGGCTCTGGAAAGAGTTTCAGCAGCAATTATAAAAAGAGCAGGAGATAAAGGATCACCTTGTTTTAAACCTCTACAAGATTTGAAAAAACCATATCTAATACCATTAATGATTACTGAGTACCAATTGTTAGAAATCAGTCTAAAAACCATTTTTATAAAAAACTCGGCAAATCCCATCTTTTAAGGACAATGAAGTAAGGAAATTCCAAGAAAGTTTATCATAAGCTTTAGACATGTCAAGTTTGATAACAACATTGCAACTGTCGTATTTAGATCTAATACCATGAATAATCTCTTGTGTTAGGAGAATATTCTCGGTAATCTGTCTACCTTTGACAAAGCCAGATTGATTTTCAGAAATGATCTTAGGCAAAATGCTGTTGATTCTCAAAGCAATGATTTTAGATAAAATCTTGTTAGAAAAATTACTTAAACTGATAGGTCTAAGTTTAGAAAAAACATCGGAGAAGTAACCTTAGGGAATTAGAGTTAAACGGGAATGAGTATAGAACTTAGTAAGATCAGCTCTCCGTGAAAGAAAGAAAGCACAAAAGATACTACTCTCTCTTCCGATGATATCCCAAATAGGTGTTGAAAAAAATGGCCATTAAATCCATCTGGACCTGCACAACTGTTTGGATCCATAGAATCTATAGCTATCTTGATTTCCTCTTCTGTTGGGATTTTAGTCAAATGAGAGTTGTCCTCAGCATTGATCAAATTATCACAGTCTCTTACAAAGTCCAGATTCACAACCCGTGGATTTTCGGTGAAGATACCACTGAAGTAGTCAATCGCAGCCTGTGAAATGTTAGCATTTCCTTCTACCCACTGACCCTGCTGGTCCTTGATTTTGTAAATCTGGGCTCTTCTTCTTCTAGCCCTTATAGTGCTATGAAAGTATTTAGTGTTGGAGTCTCCATCCTCAGCCCATTTTATTCTTGCTTTCTGCCTGATGATGGAGTCTTCCATTTTCAACCACTTGATGTATTCAGCTTTGGACTTATTAAGAAGCATTAAATCAAAACGTAGTCCGAGGTCAAGTATGTAGTTTCAGTACTCGGAGACTTCATTCTCCATTTCCTTGACTCTCTGAAACACATCTCCAATACTTTCTCTAGACCATTTACTAAGTTCCTTGGCCACCATTTTAAGCTTTTGATGAAATCTCCACATAGGATTACCATATACTTCAGTCTCCCAAACTGTTTTAACCAATGGAAGAAAATCTTCTTGGTCAGTCCAAAAATTAAGAAACTTAAAGTATTTGATTACCGGTTGGTTATCATTAGTGCAGTTGACCAATAGAAGGTTATGGTCTGAGCCAGTCTTTGAGAGGTGCTCCACAGTGATATTTGTGAATCTAGCAGCCCATTCCTCATTGTAAAAAAGCCTGTCTAGTCTCATATGGATTCTTTCAGTACCTCCTCTGCCATTACACCAAGTGTGAATATTACCTACAAAACCAGCATCAGTCATACCACAATCATCCATACAATTAATAAAATCTAGACAAGTACTTAATCTAAAAGGGGCACCCCCTTTTTTCTCTTCAGCTTCCATTATAGAGTTGAAATCCCCACCAATGACCCATGGGTCATCAATGATAGAATTTAAGTCTCTTAATTTCTGCCAAAGATGTTTCCTCTTGTTAGCTTTTGATCTGGCATATACAATAGTTATCCAAGACATATCTGTGCTTCCCGCCGATTAACACCCGCAGTAACCTCGTTGTCTAGTCTTGGAAATCACTGAACAAACAATGTTAGAATTCCAAAAAATCCAGACTTTACTATGTGAATTGGAGATGGCATGGTCAAATCCTAGCCTTCTCCTAAACTTATCAACTTTATTGCTTTTAAAAAAAGGTTCTTGCAAAGCAACAAAATCAATTTTATAAAGATTGACTACCTTGGTTAGTCTTTCAAGTGCACCTTTGGAGGTTATCCCCCTAATATTCCATATTATGAACTTAATCATAAAGAAATCTTAGGTGGTGGAACAACCTTTCCGGATTGTTCAAAATTTTCTGGGAGTACAGTGTCTCCCTTATTCGTGTTCTTACCTTTTTTGTTTTTATTACCTCTTGGAGACAAACCTTGTTGTTGTATGATTTGTTCCCTTTCGTGTGTGATAGGATCTTTAATGTCTTTAGGGCTTGGAGCAAATATTTCCGTCAAAGGCTCCAGAATCCGTAGGCCTCTTCTTCTTCAACATCTAAAAAACTAAAATCGGCACTTCTTCATCAGATGATATTCCTTCTATTTGATCCTCACTAGTGTCATAGCAATGCTCCTGATCTGAGTCATATTCTATGTCTGGGCCATGTCTGTTTTGTTTTCCGTTTGGGAGGGGAATGAACTCAAGACTTCCCAAATCTATCACCAACGTACCACCTTTTTTTTGCAAGCACTCTGTGTCTGCAGTGATAGGGGACATATATCCCTTATGAACTCCCTCAGAGCTGCTGCCTTGGCTGTAAGGATCCTCAATTTCATTTATCCCTCGATTAACCTCCATGTTTTGTCCTCGAGCTACCTCCTTTGTTGTTGTTTTGGTTATATCTTTGCTCTAGATTTCTCCCGGAGGTTTATCAGGATTATCAATGGATTTGTGCTTAAAAATCAACTCCTAAAACATTTCCAGAAAAGACTTGTCTTTGGATAAGTTTATAATTGCACGTGCTGTATATACTCGAAATTCTAACTTTGACTTAGTTTTAATAACCGTAGAATACACGTGAAAATGTATTCCAATATTTGCCAAATGTCGTCAAGCTTTCTCGTCAAGGATGAGCACACTGGTACATATGGTGGTAGTACGTGTGACTGCACTTGTTGTCATCGACTTAAAGTATAAATGTATAGTTGAATAATTTAAAAGAAAATTATATATTTATAGTTAGTTTGCACCAGAGGGTGGCAAAATTAATTAGTTCACGAAAACATGACTAAAGAGTTTCCCGCTCAAGAATGAACGGTTAATGATCTACTCATTTATTAACTCATCTTATTTTAATACGTCCAATTCAACTCATGTAAAAGTTGTGTTTGATATGTTACATGTAGTCATAATAAAAAATAATAAAAAATAACAATTGTTAGTTTTGTTTGTTAACTAAAAAATTATAAGAAAATAAACAAAACAAATTGTAAGAGTTGTGAGTTAGGTTATTGCCAATTGTTTAGCCTATCTTGAAATGGTTGATCTCAATGATTTTCAAGTAACTTTGAACATTATGACCAATTCTATTTATTAACTCAATCAATTTTAACGTTTTCAAATTTAGCCTAACGTACATTTGTGACCGTTAATTTGTACTCACTACCACAAAACAATTGTGAGTGTATTGTATTCATCACTCACTAATTTACCATCTTTAAATCTGCATTATTGTTCTATTATTTTTTAATGTAAAAATGGTCGCATTTGGTTTCACCCCATGCATTATTGTTCCATTCTAAAAAGAAAGTCTACCATAACTACGTAGCAATTTGTCAGCCAAGATCGTCAATTTCAGTAAACAACCCAAGTAAAGAAGAATTAGTCTGAGAAATGGAGTTTTTTCAATATATGAGAAAATTTTAGGCCGGTGTATAAATCAATCTTTCATATATACCAAAAGTAATCTATTAGGTTTTCGGATGGGAGTGAGAGAGGACCTATTCTTGTTGCTATCCCACATGAATATGTTTGAATTGTACTAAGGAAATGGAACTGACTACCAACTAATTAGGCAATCCCAAAATTCCAAACATGTCTCTTACAAGTCTCCTAAAAGACAGGAGCAAGCTAAGCAGTTCCCCATAATTCCTAACATGTTTCTTACGTTTCTTGTTGTCACAAGTTAAATCCTCATTTTGGATATAAATTCAATTACTAAACGAAAAGTGCCCCAAAAATTAAGCCTACTTCCTTAATTCCATCTTTGTTCGGGATTTGGATTCTAGTTGGTACGAAAACTGTATTCATAGTTCAAGTAGTCATAAATGTATCATAGGAGTATATCATATCAATCTGTCTTAGAAATAAAAATTAACCCGTGCATATGGAAAGCAGAGAAAAGATTCTAACAATCAGTTAACATGCATCCAGAAGTCATAGATGAATATTGTATGTGCTGCATGCATAACAGCTAAGAATTTACTTGAAATTAAAATCTGATTGGAATGACATGAACAAGGCCAATTAGCAGCCTATGAATTCAATTCGACTTCAAAATATTGTGAAAGTGGAATACTAGCAAGTCGCAAACAAAACTAGGTCAATTAGCAGCCCATGAATGTGAAACGCCTTAATTCAAATAAAAAAATCAAAGCACCAAGGTACTTAAAAACTACTGACATTCAAGATCATTACATAGAAATGAAGAAGATAAAATGGAGATTTCTACAGTTAAAGGAAAAGAGAAGAAGAACAAAGAGTTTTGAGTTCGTAGTGTACTTTGGTCTGAAAATTAGGGCTCTGTTTTTTATAGTAAAACTTACACAAATAACTACCTTTTAACAGCTTCTAACAAGTTATAGCTATAAGTTGAAGATTTACAATTCGTAGCTGCTTTTGGCTGTATTTCAGTTGTATCTCGCGTTTTTTGAATGTCATTAAATAAATACAAATCGCGTGTTGAATAAAAAAAGGCTACATTTATGGCAATAAAAATCTTTTTCAAATTATATGGTAATTTGTATTAATGGTTCCATGATTGATGCAAACCTCATGAGGTTCCATTACAGCTAATGTCTCTCTATCAAAATCACTCCATTCAAAAGTTTTTTGCTGATTTTTTTTGTATTCGGTTGTATTTCGCGTTTTTGAAATACACTAAAAATACAAAATTTCAGAGTAAAAAAACGTATTTATGGAACATATTCTCTTCTTTCATTTTAAATGGTAAGTCAAATTAAATCAACCATGTATCACGCATAACGGCTGAAGTTTCATAACAACCCATGTTTCTCTCTTCAAATTACTCCATTCCAAACTTTTAGAAATACTTCCAAATACAAAAAAATATACACTTGAATATGATGAAATATGGTTGATTGTTTAAGAAATTTAAAATCATAGACTGCGTCTCTTATATAAAAATGGAATACAATGTAAAATGTATTAGATATGTTACATGTAGTCATAATAAAAAATTAAAATAACAATTGAAATATAACTAAAAAATATAAGAAAATAAACAAAACAAATTATAAGAAATATATTGAAATAGTACATTGAAATATAGCAAAATACACAAATACACGAAATATTTCAAACACCGCAATCACGAACCTACTGACCGAACCACCACAACAATTGGAAAATTCTCCTTCCTCACTCACTTTCTTCCGATCTGTTCTATTATTTTTTTAATGTAAAAATGGTCCTACCGATTTCCCATGCATTATTGTTCCATTCGGAAAACCTACTCTTTCCTACGCCGCCTTTCTTCGATCTAGCCATCGATCCTCCTCCAAAAACCACTCCGAACACTTAGTCCAAAAATTTTTCAATACGCCAGAAGCAAATTTTCGGATGTATAAATCAACTAGAACCTTAAGGTAATTTTTACATTGGTAGAATATTCTTGGCGGTAGTGAATATGTTTGAACTAAGAAATGGAACTCTACCAACTTTTCGGCAATCCCAAAATTCCAAACATGTCCAAGTCTCCTAAAAGACCACCGTAAGCAGAACATTCTTACGTTTCGTCACAAGTTAAATCCTCATTTTGGATATAAATTCAGCAAAAATTAATTCCATCTTTGTTCGGGATTTGGATTGGCAACAACTGTATTCAACGACGAGCTAGGCCCAATCATATCCATCTGTCAGATATGAAAGCAAGGGAGAGAACAATCTGATTAACATGCATCCAGAAGGGGATGAATAGATACAGAGAAGCTAAGAATTTTTTTTTAAAATCTTTGGATACATGATAAAATTAGCAGCCTATTTAGTATTCAAAATATTGTATATACGTATTTCAAAAGTTATCAATTTTTGTAATTTTAAAAAAATAAAGCTACAAAAATTAAATAAAAAATTTATTATTCAGTAAAAGTGTAGACTGAAAAGTAAATTTTCCTTTTTTATATACTTCTGGGCCTATACACATTTGGGTTACAATCTATTTGGGCCAAGTCTCAGCAGATTTCCAATTCAGCAACATAGTGACAGGCCCAAGTCCACCAGATGAAGAGATAACAACAAAATACAACTTGTATACAGCCTATATTTATTTTGTATTCACATTTTATTTTAAGTAGACACTTATGAATACTTCATTTGGTTTGTTAGGCAATAATGTATAGTATAGGGACAAGTGTAGTAGTCCGTTATTCCCTTAGATATTTTTAGATGCCCTTAGCTGATGTATAAAAACATAGCCTTGTACAGATTTACATTCAAGGAAATGCAATAGAAAATTTCTACTATCTTCTTTATTTCTAATAAAAACAAATGGAAATACCAAGTTCAACCTATTTACTTTCTCACGTGTCAAAACTAACTTGAAGCATGATTTTATATATCAGACATAAGCAATTAGGACTGACTTGACTGAAAGTCCACCCACCAGGCCAGTAAAGAAGAAGAAGAAGAAGAAGAAAATAAGTAAAAATCACAGGTTACTTCGTCTCATTCATTCTTGGGTATTTTTATTTTCCAAGGGTTTGAAAGTTGAAATAGACTTTTCTGTTTTTATCTAAACATGTTTTCAATTATCTCTGATTCTTTTAATTTCTTGGAGACTTTTTTGATTTGGTTAGTAATATCTTTCCACGTATCCATTAATATATATAGACATGCTAAATTTTATTTTGATGGAACTTATCATCAATTGGAAAAGAAAAAGAAAAAAAGCTAAGATGTTGTAACTTTTTTAGAAAAAGAAAAGAGCGCGACGAGCTCTTGAATTTAAAAATATTGTTTCGGCATGTCCCTGCCAATAAACTTACACGCAAAATTGGATCTATTTTCTTTTATGTTACCTCAGATGAAGTGTATTCTTGTTTCATTCGTTTCTTGGGCCTATTTAGTTCAAGTAATTGCACGGTTTTCCCCTCAAATGGACTGGTCTTTAATTTTTGTCCTTCAAATGGACTTGTCTTTAATTTTTGCCCTTCAAAATCAAACTTATGTCTATAGAGGCATAAGATCTTTAAGGACACTGACATAATTTATGAATATTATGATGCGTAACTTATAACCCTATAGACGTAAGTTTGATTTTGAAAGGCAAAAATTAAAGACAAGGACATATATTAAAGACCAGCACAAAATAGGGAGAAAAGTGCAAATCTATTTATTTTCTCTCTGTTTTTATAGGGCCAGGCCAGATTTGGCTTGCTTGGCTGGATAAACTTCTTTTTGCGCGGATTGTCCTTCATTTGGGCTGGTCTTTAATTTTTGTTGCTTCACCGCGATTGGTCTGCTTAAGTTTTACCTTCTAACCTAAGGTTATGGAGTTACGCTCAAACCCGTCGGTAAAAAAAAAAAAAAAAACGCATGGCAGAATTTTGCAAATCTGTCCAGCGGCCGCACAGACAAAATTTCTGCCTATGCAAATTCTGCTGAAAAGCAGGAATTGTCACAAATGTCTGGTGAAAGTAGAATTTGCTGCACCAAGAAAAAAATTTAAGTTAATACTCATTTTGAGGGTAAAAATTAAAGACCTTTGACGGACAATCCTGCAAATTGCCCCGAGATAAACAGCACAAAATTGGGCTTTTGCCTGATCCAGATGGAAGCTATGCTCTCTAGCAAACTGAGAAGAGTTTTCTTTACACCTGCTAGTTTCTTTCTTCTTCATGTGTCCATGCTGCATAACATAATTTCCTCAATGGGAACACTCAGTGCCTATATACGCTATCAACGACACAGTTCTTTGGGCATCTTGGTTCTTGGATTTCTTGTTCTCCACCACAATGCACATTAATCTAGCCATTTTTTTGTGCAGGATGCCCTTCAAAGGCACTGGTCATTAATTTTTGCCCCTCAAATTTGAAATATTTAATTTTTTCTCTTATTTTTAAAAATTCAGGTTCGATTCGAGCCCATTTTCGACTCGATCAAATATTTAAAAAAAAAAGGGATAAAAACATAAGTAGACAAAAATATAAAAATATTTACATATTCATAGCAGGTAAATGCTATCAACATTTCATGACAGGCTAAGAGTTTTATAGTAAAATAAATATCTTTGTATAAGGAAACTGCTCCCCATTTTTCGTGGACCCTATAACTACTTTTCTTTATGATATTTTCCATTTTACACTTTCTCCATATATTCCAACATTTCCTCCCTACACATTTTTTCCACTATGTAGTCAAACCTCTCTATAACAGCATTGTTGGGTCCGAAATTTTTCAGCTGTTATAGAGAAAGACTATTATACACCTATAACAGCATTAACATTTAAATAATATTTCGCTGTTATTGGGGAAAAAATGCATAAAATCTAATTTTCATTTATCAATTGTCAAATTCTAAGCTTAATCACACTTTGTATAACAAAGGAAACCCGTTTAATGATGAAAATATATATATATATATATATATTCATATGATATTTTTGGGCATAAATAGTTTATTAAATGATCAAATATTTGGTCAAATCTCTACTTATTATTGATAATCATATATATTACTTTTATAAAGATGGTTAATTATTATATTACCAAAAAAAGAAGATAGCTGTTATATGGGGGAGAAATTTTACAAAGAGTGTACTGTTATAAAGTTGGTTGTTGCTATTATAGAGAAGTAAAATATAACATTAAAAATCTATTCCGAAAATACTTGGCTGTTATAGAGAGGTTCTGTTATATGCAGGTGCCGTTATAAAGAAGTCTGACTGTATAATCTTCAGGCTTTCTGTTTTGATTTCAAGGGGTCAATAGTATTAGCATCATGACATATAAAAAATCACGTATATTGTTACTTTTATATACAAAGTATTTCTCAGGAAAATATTATTACCAATTATATATTATTATACCTCAATACTATTAAATATTTAAATTATAATATATATATTGACACATTAGTCTACATATTATACCTCTGAAAATGAAATATACCCCGTATAATCTATAGTTAAACATGTTTTAAAAAGTACAAATTAAAAATACATGTTATATACATTGAATAATAATGGTATAATGTAATTTTTATATTTAAACTAAAAAAAATAAAAAATCAAAATACATTCAAGTGTTAGCCAGAAAATAATGGGGTTTACTGATTGAAGAAGATAGAGAAGTGAGGAAAATAGGGGGTGCTAGTTAAAGAGGAGAGAGAAAGAAGGAAAATGTGTGTGAATCCTTAATTTAGAGGATATCCTTTTTGTATAGGATTTTTTGTGTGTGTCATAAATGTAATAAAACATGTTCTTTTTTTAGATATGCTAACTACGTGCTTAAATTTAAAAGTGCGACAAGCGGTGTAATTTTCTAAAAATAAAAAATAAAAAAATCACAAGACAGAAGTTTGTAGCAAAATTAGGCCTATTCGGGCATTAGCTTCTGCCTGAATAAAAGTTAGGCCTTAAAGCGGAGGGCAAAATAGGCCTAATTTTTCCCGAATAGGCATAATTTTGCTACAAATCTCTGTCTTCTGATTATTTTTTTTCTTAGTTTTACTGAGCTGAAGTTCGAACCTAGAACCTCGGGATATTAGGCGAAGGACAAAAATTAAAGACCAACAATTTGGATGCAAAAATTAAAGACCAGTGCCTTTGAAGAGCAATCGTGCAAATGATCGACCCTAATCTAGCAGGTGGTTTAGTTTATATAACTTGGGTTTAGGGTTAACAAAATTAGCCCATTCAATTAATATGAACATCTAACCCACCCAAACTCGAGCGGGTTGGATTGAGCACATATTTTCATGGCAGATCAATTTGAGCACAACATAAGTCAGTCCATCTAGAAGTTGGACAGATTTGGGCTTAGTATGTAGCAAATTGGACCCACTTTTGTCAAAAATTCTAATATATATAAGTGCCTTAAAGGGACGAATACAGCATACCCAGCTTGTACCAAAAGCTTTACAAATTGTATACACAATAAATGCTTGTACCATAAGCTATATAACTTGTACATTTTACCCAACTATTTTTTAATCCCACGTGGACATATGTCATAGTACTTAATATTTATTCCCTTCTCATGTATAGACGGATGCACTAAAATTTTAATTCTCCGACACATTTATCTCCTCTGTGCACTTTTACTTGTTCACTTTTGACTTTTCACGTTCTTGCTGAATATTTATTCTCTTTCCATGTATAGACGTATGCAGTTCAATTTTAATTCTCCTACACAAATTTATTTCCTCTGTGCACTTTTACTTATTCACGTTCTTTAAGAATTAATAAATCCCACGTGGATATATGTCATAGTACTGAATATTTATTCTCTTCTCATGTATACACCTATGCACTTCAATTTTAATTATCCGACAAATATTTATTTCCTCCGTGCACTTTTGCTTTTTCACTTTTGACCTTTCACGTTCTTACTAAATATTTATTCTCTTCTCATGTATACATGGATGCACTTCAATTTTAATTCTCCGACACATATTTATTTCCTCGATGCACTTTTACTTGATCACTTTTCACTTTTCACGTTATAGACTAACACAGCATCACCAACTTGTACCAAAAGCTTTACAACCTGTACACGCAATGAATGCTTGTACCATAAGCTATATAACTTGTACACTTTACCCAACTATTTTTTTTTATCCCACGTGGACATATATGATAGTACTTAATATTTATTCCCTTCTCATGCATAGACGTATGCACTTCAATTTTAATTTTTCGACACATTTATTTTCTCCCTGCACTTTTACTTGTTCACTTTTGACTTTTCACGTTCTTGCTGAATATTTATTCTCTTCTCATGTATAGACGTATGCAGTTCAATTTTAATTTCCCTACACAAATTTATTTCCTCCGTGTACTTTTACTTGTTCACTTTTAACTTTTCACGCTCTTTAAGAATTAATAAATCCCACGTGGATATATGTCATAGTACTGAATATTTATTCTCTTCTCATGTATACATGTATGCACTTCAATTTTAATTCTCCGACACATATTTATTTTCACCGTGCACTTTTACTTGTTCGCTTTTGACTTTTCACATTATGTAATAATTAATAAATGAAGTACTCCCTCCGTCCCGTATTACTTGGCCATATTACTTGACTTTTCACGTTCTTTAAGAATTAATAAATGAAATCCGCTTCGTCATATATGTTACTTGCCACATTCTATCTTGACTTTTCACGTTCTTTAAATTAATAAAAATGAAGTACTCCCTTCGTCCATATTACTTGGCCACATTACTAAAAATATATGTCTATTTTTCTATTCTATATTTTTCTTCTTCTTATCTTCTTATATATAAACGTCCAAGTTCGATGAACACAACAACAATAAGTTGTACAAAAAACAACTGAAATTGTACTCTAAGCAGGGATTAACATGTGTACATTTCAGAAGTTGAACATTAATTCTACCGCTTGTGTGTCCACAGGTCCGCAGTGTCTTAATTGTCCTTTCATTTTCTTTATTTGGCATGTACATCCTTTGTCTCAATTTAAGTGTCTACGTTTGACTAGACATGGAGTTTAAGAAATAAAAATAGATTTTCAAATCTTGTGGTTCTAAATTAAAAATGTATATAATTTAATAAAACATCCTCTGAATCTTGTGATTATAAACGTGACATGTAGGATATTTGAATTGTTAACTTACTAAATATAAAAAGAGGCGGACCTAATCAAAATAAGACAATTTTTTTTTTATTTCTTAACAACAAACGCCCAAATAGACGAACACAGCAACAATAAGTTCTACAAAAAGCAACTGAAATTGTACTCTAAGCCAGGACTAACATGTGTACATTTCAGAAGTTTAACATTAATACTATCTCTTATGTGTTTACTTTTTAAGTCCCCACGTGTCCACAGTATCTCAATTGTCTTTTCATTTCTTTCATTTGACATATACTCCCTCTATCTCAATTTAACTGTCTACGTTTGACTAGACACGGAGTTTAAGAAATAAAGATAGACTATC
Source organism: Lycium ferocissimum (assembly GCF_029784015.1). Classification (NCBI taxonomy): domain Eukaryota; kingdom Viridiplantae; phylum Streptophyta; class Magnoliopsida; order Solanales; family Solanaceae; genus Lycium; species Lycium ferocissimum. Next base: position 22,908,035 of record NC_081348.1, read on the forward strand.
TTGTGGTTCTAAAGTAAAAATGTGCATAATATAATAAAATATCCTTTGAATCTTGTGATTATAAACTTGACATGTAGGATATTCGAATTGTCAATTTACTAAATATAAAAAGAGGCGGACATAACCAAAATAAGAAAAAATTTAACAATAATTGAGAAATTAAGGGGAAAAATAAGACGAAAAGAAAAAAAAAATATGGAGACTCACTAAGGAAAATCACAGTATCCTTTGCAAAATATACAAACTATAAAGGCTAACTAAATTGAGTAACCAAATTAATCGTGTTGGAACCCATGCATCGCACGGGCATAGTTTGCTAGTTCTTTTATAAGTAGGAGAACATGTTTTACTGTAGTTTCTTCTAAAAATATTATAGTATTATTTACATTTTGATTTATGTATCTATCTGATATCGGATTTGAGTCAATTTTTATGTATCTAGCTGACATAGGATTTGGGTTTGTAATTAATACTATCTTTATTTTTCAGTTGAATTCAACTACTGTTAAAAATTAAAGAGACTACGTATCAAAATCTGTGGTGTATCCTTATGCTACATATGACTCAAAAACAAAGAGTGTGGAATGTCAGTAATGTTAATCTGGTGCATATTCGTTGGGGAACTTGAATAATCAAATTTACACAATTTTTTTCCATTGGAGTTATTTTATGGAATTCCAATCTTTTAGTAATGCGTAGGAATATGTAATAAAACTTATTTTAGCACCTACAATTGAACTTAAGTCCATGAGAGTTGTTGAAACTAGAAAGATTTGTAACACTTATTATATTAGGAAACCTAATTTTATGTGTTTGTATGGTTTGAACCTCTATTACTTAAAGTAACATAAATTTTTAAATTATACAATCAACCGTGTTGCAGACTTGCAGTGATGTAACTACACTTGATATGACATCAATTGTATCCTGTCGAACATTTTTTATTCATTAGACATGAGGAATATTATTAGCTAATGACATTAACATAATAACAGTCTAGATTTTAGGTTTGCATATCCATCAAGTGACTCATTAAGCTGCCATTCCGTGTCACGAAGAGCCTTTTTCTCCGGGTGGACCATCGACTTAAGTTATGGGTTCAGCTAAATTTAATAGTTTTGACTTAAATACTATATAAGTGTTAAAAATCAATTGAATGTGTAGGAAAATTGTATTTCAAATTCAGTTATTAACATTTTAAGGCGTTAGTTCTAAAATTCCGGACCCATAAAATCCAAGTTCTTAATCAGCCTCTAATTTTTCCTCTGCTTATGGGGTTTTTGATAGACACTACTATTTGCTACTAGTACTTGAATTATTGTCTGTAATCAATAATTGTCCAAAAGCGAATAAGCTTTTGAGAGAGAGAGAGATCTTCGAAATGGCGTGCAATTGAACAAAAAGTTAATGAACATATAATTTCAACGACAAAGAGGAATTTTTCGTATCTGGAAGATTCTCAAAGCATTCACTATATTATAAGGAATATATGTTCTCAATTGAGATTGATCATTACAAGTAAAATCACTAGTTAGGAGAATAAAGCGCAATTCTGAAAATTCTTCTATAAACAGTAATAAGTACTTAGAAAAGGGCTGGAAATCATAAACTAGAGATCAAATTTATATAAGCTCGCTAGTAAGTTAATGGTAGTATATGATTTCTTTGATCTTCTTCTACTACTCTTTTTTTTTTTTTTTTTATACTTGAGAATTGAATTTCCGATATAAGTTTCGTCAGAATGAGAATTAGCTCATGGAAACATTTCTGAAGTTTTCGGAATTCAAATTTTATCTTACATTCCCTTATTTAGGAATTTAATTCCGATCCCTATATATTTTTTCGAATAGAAAAGAGATAACTTGATAATGCAATCTTTTAGTTTTATTAACTAAGTAATATTAAGGAAACTTCCATAAAATAGTGGGAAGCATGACGAGCTCATGTAGATTGTCTTGATTATAGCAAAAAAGTACAAATTGAAGTCCAAAATCACTAACATGACTCATGCCCCTCAATGATGCAAGAATTGTGCATTATGCGCATCTGTTTTTAATTAAAGTACAAAAAATTGTGCGGTGTGTGTTGAGTCCTTTCCGAATACAATACATTGGTATAGGACAACATAGTACGTAATATTTTAGAATACTATTTATTTCGTCATTTATCCAATGAAAAAGAAAGACATGTATTTATTTGTTTTTCTTCTTCTTTTTTTAATTTTTTTCCAATTTTTTTATAAAAATGCGCGGTCTTTTTTTTAATTTAGCATTTAAAAATAAAAATAAAAAACTAAAAACATGGATTAAAAAACTGAATTTTCTTTAAAAAAAGTTTTTAAAACCCTTTTTAAAAAAAAATGAAAATTTGTTTTTTCATTGAACTTATTAAAAAGAAAAAAAAGCGAAAATGATTTTTTTTTAATATAAGAAAACTTGATTATTTTTTTAAAATGTCTTAAAAAATCTTGATTTTCATGATTTCATTTTCTTAGGACACTTTTATTTTTCAATTAAATCAAAAAAGCTAAATTTTTATAAAATTTTGAAAAAATTAATTATTTTCTTAACTAAATTTAAAACCTATTTTTAAAAAGAAAAAAAAATTAAGAAATTTTTTTTACTCAAGAGAGGTTTTAAATAAGTTTATAACAAGAGGGGTAGTGACATGGTTACTGTGATTCAAACATGTTTATTGTGTTTTTATAATTGTGGCATTTTGGCGACTCAGCTATATTATCTCTTCGGAGACTTTTTTGATCAATTAACTTAGTTGGAAATAACATGACAAAATTGCTTACATGCGTTTGTTAATCAACTTAATAGGAAAAGGAAATAACAACTACGAAAGAAAGAAGCATGTCCTTTTATTTTTGCAGATGAACCAAGATAGACAAGTGATGTAGCCCTCTATATATTCAATATTGGGTGTGATATTACTGCAAAAACTTGACACAAATTCTTTAAAATAAATCCGAAAAGTTGCATGTATTGGAAAGAAATACTTACACACCCCAGTATAACCCGAATCCATAATAAATAAATCCGTTTGATACAAGAAAAAATCGTGTGCATTGTATACGTATTTGGCATCAAAAGTGATAGGACGTACTAGATAAGGATAGATCATATACGTGAAAATTGGAAATTTCGTAGTCATGACATATCCTTCAATACTCGAAACAAATAGTTTTCTGATTGCTTTTGTCCACAAATGCCGCCCATAACATTCTGCTGACGCAAAATTGCAGCAATCATTGATCATTCTTAACATATGGGCACACCATGAACAGCAGACTGTTAAGTTACTAAATATGAAATGAATTATTTTATATGCTTATTATTCTTAGATGTCTTGAAAAAAATACGTCCGTAATAAATAGTTTTTTTTATTTTTTAAAAAAAGAGACTATTCCCTTAGAGCATGGTGAAGACTGTCAGTACTAGAGAAGCCTTTCCTTTTTAATGTTGCAAAAAATAAAAAAAATAAAAAAAAATAAAAAAAAACACCTTAATAGAAAGGAAAAAAATGAAAACTAATTAAGTCGCCCTCAATCCAATCTATCAAGAAATATTTTTCAGTAAACTTGTGTACCTTACTACCTTAGTAAACAAAACTAATTTCTTACTGACAGGCGACGTTAAGTAGTCACCGTCTTACTCCCTTCAAGTTAACTTTATCTTATATTTTGATACTCCACTATACAAAATTATTCGAATACTAAACGATATATAATTTTCAAAAATTATTTTTGCCTCAAATGATTTTTCACCAGGATTTCACTCACTGCCTTCCTATATGAGTTGTTTCTCTATTCACAAATTCAGCTTCTGGCAATTTTCCAAACTGTGGATACACATCTTGCTTTCCTCTCACCACAGTTCTCTATGGGATTATTTTTTGTTCTTGTCAATATTTAAGTAATTTGTTCATATGAAAGGATTATTTTACCTTCAAGTTTTTCTCCTTCAAGCATGAGTCCGGAACCAAAATAACCCCAAAAAAAAAGGGTATGAACCAAATACCCCAGGAAAAAAACAGGTACAAAAGTACCTTTAACGCATGAAAATCATGCGTTAAAGGACTTAACGGAGACGGACCCGTTAAGTCCTTTAACGCATGATTTTCATGCGTTATTGGATGTTCTGTTTTTTTTTTTTTTTTTCTTTCTTTCTTTCTTTCTTTCCTTTTTCCTTTCTTTCAAACTTTTTTACGTACTTTAGCCATAGATTAATCATGCTTGTGAGACTCCAAAACTTGAATATTTTGTATAGAACTCCGATATTTTTTTTTCGTGCAATAATGTAGGTCCAATACATCGAGGATACGTAGACGTTCGGATAGTCATTTTAGGGGTTGAAAAGGTGCCGAAGTAAGTTTTGTTTGAAAAAACTTAGTGCTTTTTCCATACTTTGACCAACGATTAGTCGTGTGTCAAGACTCCGAAACGTCAATATTTTATATAGAACACGATATTTTTTTTGCGTACTATAATGTAGCTCAATACATCATGGATACGTAAAGGTTCGGATCGTCGTTTTAGGGGTTGAAAAGGTTCAAAGTAAATTTTGTTTGAAAATACTTAGTGTTTTTTTCATACTTTGACCAACGATTAGTCGTGTGTCAAGACTCAAACGTCAATATTTTATATAGAACACGATATTTTTTGCGTACAATAATGTAGGCCCAATACATCAAGGATACATAGACGTTCGGATAGTCATTTTAGGGGTTGAAAAGGTGCACGAAGTAAGTTTTGTTTATTTGTAAGGTTATTTTAGTCAACTTTATATGTCGAGAAAATTAGTCGGACTTTATTTTCAAAAAATTGAAACCGCGAAGTGAAATTGACATTCACAACTACATTACCACGAAATTTTTACGTTGAAATCTATTGCGTATCATCATCTTATAAGTAAATAAAACTGAAAATTTCACGCCAATTTGGAAAAAAATTGAAATTGAATGGGATAAAAAGGTGTTTTTTTAAAAAATCGGCTCGGCCAAACCGCCTTGCGGCGTTTGTCCGCATAGATCTCGAAAAAATACGAAAGTTCAAAAAAAAAAACGCCTAAATCGGACGTCGAGCGCAAAGTTATGACCATCTAAAGTTTGACCACTTTCAACTAGTTTTTCACCTTATATTTTTAGAATTAGATTTATATTCAAAATAAAGTTATGTCTTGTTTAAAAAATAACACGCTTAAATCAAAACCTTAAAAAATAAACACTTAAACCTTAAACAAAATTTACTTCGGGTACCTTTTCAACCCCTAAAACGACGATCCGAACGTTTACGTATCCTTGATGTATTGAGCCTACATTATAGTACGCAGAAAAAAATATCAGGTTCTATATAAAATGTTGACGTTTCGGAGTCTTGACACACGACTAATCGTTGGTCAAAGTATGGAAAAAATACTAAAAATTTTTAAACAAAACTTACTTCGGGCACCTTTTCAACCCCTAAAATGACTATCCGAGCGTCTACGTATCCTTGATGTATTGGGCCCACATTATTGTACCCGGAAAAAAATATCGGGTTCTATATAAAATATTGACATTTTGAGTCTTGACACACATTGTAATCGTTGGTCAAAGTATGGAAAAAACACTAAGTTTTTTCAAACAAAACTACTTCGGCACCTTTTCAACCCCTAAAATGACTATCCTAACGTCTACGTATCCTTGATGTATTGGGCCTACATTATTGTACGCGAGAAAAAAATATCGAGGTGTTCTATATAAAATATTCAAGTTTTGGTTTCTCGAAGCATTATTAATCTATGGCTAAAGTATTTAAAAAAGTTTGAAAGAAAGTAAAAAGCAAAGAAATAAACAAAAAAAAAAAAAAACGGAACATCCAATAACGCATGAAAATCATGCGTTAAATGACTAACGGGTCCGTCTCGTTAAGTCCTTTAGCATGATTTTCATCGTTAAAGGTACTTTTTACTGCTTTTTTTTTTCTGGGGTATTTTGGTTCATACCCTTTTTTTTTTTTGGGTTATTTTGGTTCCGGACCCTTCAAGCATTCGATATTCAAAAATTATTGGGCTCGATTAGTTCGAAATCATGGTTGATAGGCCCCAAAGGGTAAAACGCTACTTACCAAAAAATTCTACAATTAAAAAATCGAACTCAAAACTTTTGTAGAGAGATCTCAAACATCTTAAAATACTTGTGGTGGCACTTTACTATTTATCTAATTTCATGCTACTAATGATTTTCTCAATTATGGTTTGATAGAGTACGTTATACTATTAAAAGTTGAATTTATCGGGCACCTTAGTTTCACTGTAGGGTCGTTTGGTAGGAGGTTAAGTTATCCCATGTAGATGGGATAGGGTGGGATACCTGGCGGATCTAGGATTCCCTCAGGGGGTTCGAAAAAACAACAAAAGCTAAATATTAGAATAATGTTGTCGATGGGAATCAAACCTAGGATACTAGAGATAATTTTGAACACCCTAGACCACTTGAGTTAACCTATATATACACTGTATTTTTTGTCGAGGGTGTTCAACACCCTGCCACCAACGTAGATCGGCCCCCAGATACCGATGCAGTTATCCCACCAACCATACATGGGATAATTCCAATCCCATCTCATCCTATCCATCCTACAAACGACCCCTAAATAATCATTTATCGCAAGTAAGCTACTCATTCTCGCAATGCTGCATTTCACTGAATAATATATGCAATGGTTTTTGCTAACAACGATGTTACGTTGTTCGTATCTCGTCAGTTCATACCACAATCGACTGCAACGTGAAGAAAAAAAAAAAGCTATGGCCCCGTTTGTCTATATTTTTTTTTTGGAATTTTGGAGTTGGAGTTGTGTTTGGCCATAGTTTTTGAAATTGTAGTTTTTGGTGAAATGTAGTTATAAAAAAGTGAAATATTTTTTAAAAACAAGTTTTTTGAGTTTTTGGTATTCCGAAATACAACTTCAAGTTATATTCGAAATTTTTATGGCCAAACGCCGATTCCGGAAAAAAGTGGGAAAAAAATTCAGAATAAAGTGAATAATTTTTATGACCAAACATATATAGGTAAAAGAAGCAATCTTTGAAAGAGTGAAAAAGCCGACTAATCCATTTACGAGACCACCTAAAAAGATAAAATGTAAAGTACAGACATTCACAACACTTACTTTTAACAGACTATAGTTTATTTAAATATTGATATTCTTTTCGGAAAAGGTGAAGGGCATATTCACGCAACAATATTTAACTCAACGATACCATAGCATATATAGTACGGATTTTGGTGAATCGTAAATATCTCGGAGGGAATTAAAGACAACAATAGAGTTATAACATTTGTTTTGGTAAAAACTTATTTTTTTAAAGCATTTCTTATTTTTTCAATAAGTCTTTATTTGAAAAAAAGTGAAGTGTTTGCAAACTTTTGGGAGAAAATAAGTCTTGAGAATGAAATATTTTAGTGTTAAAAAAAAATTTTTTTTAAAAGACTTTTTGAAAAGTACTTTTCGAGAAAAATACACTTGTAAAGCACTTTTTAAAACACAAAACACTAATTCTTGCTCAAAAGTCTTTTTAAATTAATTATTAAACATGCTAAACTTTTAAAATCTTTTTGAAAAATCTTTTGAAAAAAAATCTTTTTAAAATAAAGCGATTTTTAGAAAATGTGCTTATTAGTTTAAATCTTCTTCCATATTAGATTCGTAGCACTAATCTCGCTCATGCTTAGAGTAATATCACCCTTACCTCCCCCATTTTTATTTCTTAATAGCAATTCTTAATTTTATTCAAAGGAAAAGTATGGGGAAAATCAAATGTATGTACTTAAAAAGAAAAAGATGTTTAAGCGCTAAGTGACATGTTACATCATACGGACAATAGGTGTTCCTTCTTCTCTCACGCATCTTTCTTCTCAGCGGCTAAAAACTTGTCCTAAAGTCATATCCTAATGGTGGGGACTTGCTTTAAAAGTCAGATAGTAAAATCTAGAATATTAAGAAGTGATCAACACTTTGAATCTGGACGTCTATTTAGTTATGGTCCAAACTTTTAGATGGCTAATTTAGGGGCTCAATGGCATTCCACTTCAATAGAAGCCTGCGGTCAAAGATTTTTCTATAGCTGTCACGCAGTCTTCAACAAAATTAAATGTACACTACAAAAGTTTGCTAGTACTATTTTCAATTAAACAAAAGAAAAAGAAGGGTCCCCATCATTGCCTAAATGACAAGAGTATGGCATAATGGCTCAGTTTTCTTGTGGAATGAAGCATGGCTAGCACCAATTTATGTTTTTATGAAAAAAGTAAAGAAATGCCAGAGTATGCTCCTGTGAAATTTGTCTTATAGTATTAAGTAGGCACATGGGGGTATTGGAGAGATAGAAAACTACATGCATAAAGCAACTTGCCAGCAAATCATTCAAGCATAAGATCTTTGTACTACTAATAACTCCAAGAATAGAGGGTGCACAATGAGCAATGATATCTAGTCGAATCTCTTTATAAGAAAGAACAAGAAAAAGGGGTAGCAAAACTCTTATTCAATTCTCTATACACAATTCTTAGATTCTGAAAAGACAAATATGGCATCATTGTGTATTCACAATAGATTTTCTCTGTTCTTGAATGTTACTCTCGGTTCATGCTAATATAATTATATAACCCGAGACCAACTAAAAACAAGAAGAACGGAGAGCTATGTATATAATATATATGATTAATTCCATTCTCCGAACCAGTTTAACAGATAACACATGAATTAGGATTCTCTTCCATGCTGTGGTGATAGTATGTTTGCACCGGAGGAGGATTATATGGCCTGTAGGGCATAGCCTGCATATGAGGAGGAGGAGGATAATATGGCCGATAGGGTGGTACCATGCCAACCACAGCTTGATAAGGTTGATGTTGTGGGAACGGTATTGGCATGTGCACCGGCATTGGCTGTGGTTCTGCCTTCTTCTCATCCTTTTTGGGCTCGTCTTTCTTATTTTCGTCCTTCTTACCTTCTTCTTCCTTTTTACCCTCCTCTTTTTTGCCCTCGCCCTCCTTCGGAGCATCTTCTTTCTTTCCCTCGCCCTCCTTCTTAGCCTCTTCCTTCTTGCCCTCTTCTTTCTTCGGTTCCTCTTTCTTCTCTGGCTCTTTGGCCGGTCCTACTGAGATTATGTGCGCTGGCCAAAATTTCCGTAGTTTGCTCACTACGCTTACTGGATCAACTGTCCCAATGATGGTTAATTTCTTCGCTTTCATATCCATTGAAATTTCATCAATTCCTGCAAGATCTCATCATAACATCCACCGGTTAATCTCATTTTGCAGCTTCGAGATATCACATCAAATAGCTCTTGTACAAAAGAGATAAGGGACTTTACTAACTGAATTTTGCTTTTATACAAAATAAACATTGGGAACAACTTTGCCACCAGATCTCGACTGTTACTACAGTACCATCGCATTTTCTTCATGATTTGGTTACTTCTATTAGTCTATAGCAAATCATTTCCCTCCAAAGAGCATTAGGCCATTATAACAAATTAAATTGACCAACTACTGAAAATACTGAAGCAACTGAAGCTGATAGAACAACTACTCATGGCATGATTTCTTAGGACCATATTAGGTAGGGCTTTCGTAATCGTCACCAAACTAAAAGCAACTTTAACAAGTACAAAAAAAGAATCAAGTTTGGCATGCATAACTAGAATCCCAAACTGTAATAACCACGCATTCAGCACTTATCTTTCCAAAGGAAGAAAATGGAGGTTGAAATGGAGGACAGCTCACATATGCAGGGGACCCACTTGACATGGCGCCACATCAGAATGGTCCAATGAAAAAATTGACTCATCTTTTTCTTTCCAACTAGTTGAAAGTAGAATCCAACTCGGGGACTAATGATAATGAATGACTTAGTACCTAATCCAAGTACCATCTTCGATATTGGATCCTCCTAATCCTTCGACAATGAGTCACCACCAACTCAATTGGTTACCCAAATTAAATTTTTCCCTTTTTGCTAAACACATACATGCTCATATCAAAGAATTACTTATATATATACAGAGAGATTAAAAAAATCAACAAAGAGGTGTCAGATGACACTACTTGATGCTCTCTCCGATTCAATTTGTTTGTGTTACTTTCATTTCCATTTTATTTCGTTTAAAAAAGAATATCCTTTTGCTTTTTTCGGCAATTCTTTATTCTAACTTTTCACATGGCATGTTTGACCACAAGATTATAGGATATTTGATACATTTCACGTATCTTTAATTTAAAAGCACAAGATTCATAAATCTTAGTTATAACTTTGTGTCAAGTCCAGACCACACAAACAAATTGAAACGTAAGGAGTATTAGTCTTCACCACCTGTACCAAGCGAAATGGCTTGTAAGCAACGGCCTACAGTTCGAACCATAGTATCACGAGTTTATGTCTCACACCATTTAAGTGAATAAATTACTTGGATCGAAAAAATTAATATTGGAGCTGCAGAATTAATTTTTCACCATTTTAACTTGAAATCTTGATAAGTGAAAAATGTAAGGAGAAAAAAACACTTTCTACTACCTGGAAGAGCAGACACCGTCTTCAAGGCCTTGCGCTTGTCTCTTACATCATGTACCTCCAAGTTCAAGATAAATTTCTGCATAACAAAGTGACCAAAAAAAAAAAAAAAATCAAATCTTTGCAAAAATAAAAGGTAAGTAAAAAACAGTACCAGCAACCAAACAAGAAAGGACAGCAACACAGTTAAGAAGATTAAAGATCCAAGTACCAATAGCAGTGTTAGACTCAAGAAACAGAACAAACAACTCAAAAGACAGAAGGATCAACCACCGATCAACTAAAAGAACTTCACCGAATCAATGAAACCCAAAAGTAGTAATCAAAGCAAAGGTTGAGCATCTTGTGAAATATTCCAAAAGTGGAATGGTAAAAAGGCAAAATCTTGATTACATTAATGAGTTCACTGAGAAAAAGGGGAAGGAAAAAAAAAAAAGAACGTGAAGGGAATAAATAATTTATCATAGATACCTTCATCTTGTAGTAAGGATCAAAACCCAAAAAATAGAATCAGGAAAATAAAGCTCTAGAGAGAGAAGATACAAAATGGTGAAGCGGTAGTGTTTTTCTGAATAGAAAGAGATAGAAACCGAATATATGCTTTTTCTATTTAGTTCAACAGAGATTTTGACGGTACAAATGAACCCATAAAAAGAAAAAGAATTCCGAATCAAAACAAAAAATGCAGAATAAGAAAGAGAAAATAAGAGTCGGGGTAATGGGATATGGTGGTATTATATATTTGGAGCTACAGGGAAGAAAGTGTTGTGTTTAATAGATAGGTTGAATGGGAAATTGAGGGAAAAGAAGTGGAGAGAAAATGAGTTGTCTCGCTTTTCATTTAAATAAGCATTTGTCGCGATGGAAAAGAAAAGTTATAACTGGTACTCTTCTTGTTGCTTAGTCAAGAAGATGTCTCTCATGTCGTCGTCGCTTCGGCTTCGATTTGATTGATTGATAATCTTTTTGGATCAAAATTCCTTTAATTTTAATTTAATTAATTATTATTTATTTAATTATTTTTAAAACGAATATTTTCTCGAAAGGTTGCAAACCTTTCTGAAAAGCTGCAAACCTCTTCCCAATTCCTTGTGTGATGATACGTCGTTAAGTGGTTCGGGCCCGACATCGGAGTTTTTGAAGTACCAACACACCGGTGAGTGAAATCCTTCTATCCCGGGAGGAAATATTGTGCATTTAAGGGGCTTTTTAATAAACAGGCATTGTGGATTTCTATTCCTTAAAAATATTTTTGTATACTCTTTCGGGCATTTCGTTTTACATTGATTTATACTTTCGATTTTGTAAAAGCTTCGATTTCGAAAATATTGCTAAGTTACTGTTCCGTAATAATAGAAAGAAAAGGTGATAACAGTGACAAACTGTGTGAAAAAGGTGTGGGGAGGGCTACATGTTAAATCTATTCTGAAATGGTTTTTTATCCAAGTGGACTCTTTCTGCATGCTTGCTGATGTATTGCCTCGTGTCGTTCTTTGTAACAATTTGGTTCGCCAGTCCAACAAATGGAGTCTTATTTTTCAGCAAAAATGCTTTATTAGGCAAAATATTATCAAAAAATTAAAGTAATAAAATTATTATATTGAAAAATATTTTAATAAAATTTTGAATAGTAAAAATTGACATCGAAGTAGTATAAAGTAAAGTTGAAATCCGCTACTTATACACATTACTGATGCCTTTTATCTTATTATTTTTTAATTGTATTACTACTATTATTCTTTTTACTTGGGTTATCTTTATTATTTTTGCTATTAGAACTTTTTTTTCCTACGATATTTTCACCATAGTTTTTACTCATGTTTATCAAACATGTTTTGAAAATTGCTTTTAGCCAAAGTCTATCGAAAACAATCTCTCCACGTCACATAAAGTAAGAATATGGTATGTGTATTCTTCACATTGAATATGTTATTGTTGTATTACATCCTGATGTTTGGATTGAAGTTAATATTTGTTCCCTAGAGCATCCGTTATGCAATTTTTTTGTAGGTAGAATGTGTATGAAAGTCCAAGCAAAACCGTAGAGATTGGGCTATGCGTAACCTTAGCCTTTCCAATATCCTATTCCAGAAGAGTTGTTCAGTTACCCCAGGGCCTAGCTAGGTATTAAATTTTCATTTTAGAAATTATAGAAAAGAAAAATTGCATAAAAATAACAAATTTTGTGTTTAGTACATATTTAAAAATATATTAAGAACTCTAGTAAAAAGGAAAATTAATTAATTTTTAAATAATAACAACGTTACCATTTATATTGTAAGACGGTTTTATCTGAGTGACTAGTACAAAATCCAAAACACAATCATGACCCAAAAATAGCAGGGTCTTTTGAAGTGGCAATTCTAATTAGGACGTTCATATTTCGATTTGATTTTGCATCAAAATCAAACGAATTATTTTGTTATTTTTCAAAATTTCCTTGGCATACGAAATATAAATTTATGATCATTCTCGTCCTAAAATATAATAATAATTCTTTTTAATTAATCTCCTAAAATATAATAATAATTCTTTTTAATTAATCTAACTTTTGTTCATATAGACTTTCGAGCCAACTTTAATAGTTAGAAAGAATAAATAAGTGACTTAACTACAAATAGATAATAGAGAAAAGACATCATTTCCCCCTGAAACTTGGCAGCAAAACTCACTTTAGCAACTAAACTTAACTGGTAATTATTTACCCCCCTAAACAACTTAACTGGTAATTATTTACCCCCCTTAATGGGTGACGTGGCAAAAAAGTGTACCAATTTCTTAAAAGCGCGTGGGATGAAAAAAATAACACTAAAAGTGGTTAAATTTGTCACGGATGTCATCTTCTAATTGGATGATATATTAAGATTTTCTTAATATTTTATTTTCTATTTTAAATTAACTTTTTTCCTTGTCTTTCTTAATCTTTTCCCTTTCCCGTTCTTCTAACTCCTCCTTCCCCATCCTCCCCCTATATTTGCTCTCGATCCTCATCTTCTTTCTTCTTCTTTTTTTAATTTTTTTTCCTTTCTTTTTCTAGATAAATTGAAGAGAGCATATACAATAAGTTAATGTTAATGCCATTGAAGAACAAAATAAGTTAACGATAATGCCATTGAAGAACAAAATAAGTTAACGTTAATGGCATTGAAGAATTGAGTACTGATTTTAATGCCATTGCGATTCCTTCACCTTTACTTTATTACCACTAAGAAAGAATACCTTCTTTGGGTATGTTGTTGTTGTTCAAATCCATTTCGAAAATTTCCCAATTTAAACAATACCCACTTATCTAAATCACTTATTTCTTCACTTTTTGTTACAATTCGTCCTTTGAAGCTTCATATCTTCAGTTACAAAGCACATAAAGCAAAAGACTCACTTGAATTGTTGTAATAAGCTTGAAACGATGGGGAAGAAGGAGAGGGAGAGGAGGGGTGAGTGGGGGCGGAGGGACGGGGCGTAGCAACAACAAAAAAATAAAGAAATTGCACGCTTTTGTCCTTCAAATGGGATGGTCTTTAATTTTGAGGAAGAGCCACTAAAATGGTTATGGAAGAAATGGGTTTGCTAATAATAGTAATAATGGGTGAAAAATGATAACGTTTTTGGAGAGAAGTATATAATGTTTGGTATGGTTTGATGTTGTTAATTTATGGATTGTGGAGTGAAGGAGAAGTGATGATGATGAAGCTCACCGTGCGTCTTTAATGGAGGAAACTTGAATTTGCCATTAAAGTGAAGATGCACCATGGATGAATGTGGAAAAAGAAAAGAAAATAGGGAAAAAGGAAAAAGAAGGAGAAACTAAAGAAATAATAAAATAAATTTCGAGGAATTAAAAAAAAAAATTAATGACGTGGACCTATCGGACGGCGAGTGGTGAACAACACCCACCTCTCAACCTGTATGGGCCACGTAAGCGTTCAAAATAATTGATGTATAAGTTGTTTAGGGGGGTAAATAATTACAAGTTAAGTTTAGTTGCTAAAGTGAGTTTTCGTGCCAAGTTTGGAGGGGAAATGATGTCTTTTCTCTAGATAATATTAGACTAACAAATCAACTAGGGTTGTGGTGCAGTGGTTGGTATTACTCCATCATTAACCAAGAGGTCTCGAGTTCGAGGCCCTTAGCTACGGAATCACCATTATTAGGGAGTGCTTTGCACCCCAATGTGGGACTACCAGGCACGAATCCGGATTTAATCGGGCTCAAATGTGAATACCGGACACCGGATGAAAAAATATAATAATAATTAGACTAAGAACGTCATTACGGAATCACCATTGTTTAGGGAGTGTTTTGCCCCCGAATGTGGGACTACCCAGCATGAATCCAGATTTAGTCCCGAATGTGGGACTACCAGGCACGAATCCGGATTTAATCGGGCTCAAATGTGGATACCGGACGGATGAAAAAATATAATAATAATTAGACTAAGAACGTCATTGCGGAATCACCATTGTTTAAGAGGAGTGTTTTCCCCGAATGTGGGACTACAAGACATGAATCCGCATTTATCGAGCCTGTAACGCGGATCTGACAATTTGGGATGGAAACCAAAAAAAAAAAAAAAAAAAATAGACTAGGAACGTCTTGTCATCATGGTCATAAAAGACAAGCGCCTCAAGTACAAAGCCTTAAAAACTACCACTCTCCACCTTTTGCCCACTACTGAAATACAATATCAGATTAACCAAAGCTATAAACTCTTATAAACTTTTGGACGACATTGGTCAAAAATCAAAAAAAAAAAAAATTAAAAAGTATTTGAATACAAATAGTGAACTTTAGTATTTCCAAATACAAAGAGGAAGTAAGTGAATCCAAATAATCGATGAGCATGTGTTAAGAGAACCATGTATGGGTAGAATGAGCCAATTAGGACTGATAATATAAAGAGCAATCCCATCTATCATATCTTTCATGCACATAATATTTTTTTTTTTCATCTTCGCACAATCTAATTGGAGTACTGAATTTATGGTTTTATTTTCTGCCGGTTAAAGACGGTGACCTATAACCGGCCTATATTTCATATATGGGGCACACAATAATCGACTTTTTATTAGCTTCAAAGTTGGTTTGTATGGTAGGAACTTATTGTTGGTCCTTGCGTCATGAGCATCAACAATCAACATCAATTGATTTGCCCTTAAGTTTTACGATATTCTAGTTGTGTAATATTCCATCAAACCAATTTATCCTTCACTAGTCGCTTCAAAATATTTAATTGCACTATTTTTCACAAAATATTTTTCTCCTTTAAGAAAAATTATATTATTATTGTTTTTCTTTGAAGAGTAGAAAAATAAATTAATCATGACTTCTCCGAATATTTCAAATTTTTCATTGTAAGAAAATGATATATAGTATTTTTGTTATTTAAATATGTAAAAGTTTATTTGAATATTAAGAAAATCAATCTCCCGATCATAAAGAAAATTAGATGTGTATTGTCTTCTCTTCGAGTCCCGCTATTGTTAAGATTTAAATCGTTTGACGACATATTGTTCTATTAAACCATAATAACTATTTGAAAATTATTTATAGTACTATTTATTGTTTTTGTTAATATTAATTAATAAATTAAATATAAATTAA